>NW_026057589.1:16380825-16394305 GCF_023721935.1 Panthera uncia | reverse complement strand
GTAATTGGAAGCGACCATATGAACTGTCTTGAATGTAGCAGGCTTTCAGAGACGGATTGCTTAAACTTCCTGGTTAAAAAATATTCACCAGGAAAGGCTGACTGACAAAGGAAAAAAGTTAGGTAAGTCTTAGACAATTGTTTTCCTAAAGGGTGTTTCCAAAGCTGCGTCACTATCATAATCTCTAACTAGATAACACCAACCGTGAACAAAAGAGCTTCAGCCCAAACTTAGGGAAGACAGGCTGGGCTGGTTTCTTCAGACTTTTTAAAAATATGCTGTCACTGTAACACTTCTGCCTTGGCCCCTGTACCTTGACTGAGCCGGTTCCTTGTGAAGCCAATGGAAACAGGGCACTTCGAGCCCTTAAATTGTCTTAGATGCAGAGGAAGAAAGCAGCAACTGTGTGACATCTTATAGAGGACAGCAAATACTGTTGGCTTTGTTTTCAATGGTAACTCGGTTCCTGCTGAACTGAGTCTCTCTCCAGACCAGTGGCGGGTCAAAGTTATGGCTCTTGTTCATGACTCCATGACAAAGGATTCAAAATGAGCTTGGTACCCAGTTACGGATCAGGCTTTAACCACCTGAGCTAACAGTCCTTCCAGCAGACATCGAGGTTTAAGGAGAGTCATATATTGCTCAGGCAATTAGAAATCATTAAGTTTCAAAAGCAAAGAAAAATAGAAAAGCTAAGCTATCTGAAGCATCAGGCCTCATTTGCCAAAGGGGAGAAGTGCGTCTTATTTCATTTTTCCTTGCGAAACGCATCACCAGTTCCCACGTTTCCAAAATCTCTTGTTGTTGTTTTGAACCGCCAAGGTCAAGCCTACCATATTTTGTCCCATTATGTCACCCAGGGGCTGATTCCCACCCAGTGATCAGAAAAATAAGCTGGAGCATGACCCCACTGGGGCAGTGACACAAAAGGATGGGTGTCCAGCATGACAAGGAGCCGTAAGATAAAACAGACTTTCTAACTTGGAAGAAAGAAAATCGGGAGGTTTTTATTTTTTTTTCCCTAAATAAAGGAGAAATTAACTATGAATGTCTTGAGTGGTTATGAAACTAATATACCTTTGGGTTAACAGTAGAAACAGCTTAAATTTTTTTCTATGACACTCACATGGTCATATTTAGGGTGGCTTCATTGGTATGAGCAGCAATTAATAAGAAGCCATTCACTGACTCATTTCTGTGTTTTATTTTACTGTTCCCTTACACTTCTAAAAGTCTGCCCATATATATTGCTTATAAATCACACCAAAAATACATCAATTAAAACCACAGTTATATTTTCTTTTCAGGAAGGGGGGGGTGGGGAAATCAAGTCCTAGAATCTGACTTTCACGTTTTACTTAATTACAAACAAAGACATAACGCATTATTTTTCTGTATCCACGAGAGGCAGGCAGACTGCAATTTTTATTGCATGTTAAGTTTTCGCTAGATCACAATATTATTAAGCTTTAAATCAGAGGATTGGTTTCTTCAGCTAAGCCTAACAATACGAGAAAGAAAAAAAAGGGAAAAAAAAAAAAAAAAAAACACCTCATCTGGGGCTGTAATATTTGCTGAAAAAAATCTACTTCAAAACATTAATCAAATTTTTCGCCTACTGGGCAACCATATGGAAGAGCAGCATGTGAATCTCACAAACTTGCTGATCTCCTGTAACTGGGTGCAATTAATTACGCCGGCTGCATCCATCTCTTGGATTTTCGCCTTGTGAAAAAAAAAAAAAAAAGTATTTATTGCAACAGCTTTTACAAAACAAGGGAATGAAAATCACAATTGATTAATGAGCTGAATGGAAATATTTCCGTTAGCAGATTTTTTAAAATGAATAAGGATTAATACCGTAGGTAGAAACGAACACACGTTGTGATCTCCTTGTACTTTCCGGGCCCCCCAAAAAGGTGGCGGGAGCGTGGGCAATGAAGACGCTGAGGAGTGTACCATGCATAATTCACTAGCAGGCTTTGGATCGCAAGTAATAAAGCCTTAAACCAGTGAAGTAATAAAGAGGTTGGCTTTACAAGATACTATCCTGGGAGACAAAAAGCTTGTTCTTTGATTTGAAAACACAGATATTAAATACTCAGTGGGTGAGGAACATCGCAGGCCTGACAAAGAAGGGAAAGGAAAGTGGCCCTTAGAAAAAAAGCAATCTACTTTGTCCTTAACTATTTAGGCCCAAAGATTGCTACACATATGGTCCAGTTATTGTTTTAAGACCCCTTCATAAAAGCAAGCATCTGAAGGGAAGGAAGGATGGCAACACTGTCCTTACCTGCTGGCTAAAGGGACAAACAGTACATAACGGCTGCATTGTGCCCCACCAGCGCGCAGCTCTCATGCGTTTGCCTTTTCCTAACCGTCAGAACCCGTGACTCCAGCCTTCCGGGAGCCGGCTGCTTGACAGGCACGGGGGTCACCATCCTGCCCTCAGTGGGGGACCCTGGCCCCAGGCCCGAGGGCCCCAGACCAGCAGCTGCTGCACTCGGTCCCTCTCTAGAACAGCTCTTGGGGTGTAAACCAGCCGTGCATTAATGACATCTTCTTCAAAGCACCCTTACTTCAGGACCATCAGGTCCAATTTCTCTAAACAGCAAACGGCAGAGGAGACCAGTCTCTGTATTTGCCACTTGTTAAATACTTATCTGGAGAAAACAGAGCACATGATAAAGGTAGGTGGAAGGAACATGGAAGCTGAGAGAGATCAAACACTGTAGAGCTTTCACAACCTGTGAAGCAAAGAGCCGCAAAGAAGGACCTTTGCAATTCAACTCTTAGGCCAACCTTTTACTTCACTGCACCTAGTGTATTGAAACTTCCACCAGGAAATTCTACAAGGGGCTTGTTAAAGAGGATTTTTAATAATTTCACTAAGGCCCACATGACACGTGGGGCCAATATATTTGTTCCTTCGGGACAATCACCTGAAAAATGAAAGCACCCGAGAAAAGAGGAATGAAGTTGTATAAAACGAAGGATAAGTCATGTTTTTAAGTGACCTTATTTCATCTCCAACAACTCATTCCAAATATGGTCTATATTTATGTTAACACAGAAGTTCGGAAATTTTGATGCAGCAGAGGGGGGAAAAAAAAAAAACATGTGCACCTTAAAGTAACAAGCAGATCTAGGTGGACAAGAGATTCCGAAGGCCAGCAACTGGGGAACTGAATAGATAACTTAAAAAACTCTTTTATTAAAATCATTCCAGTCGAGAATCAGAAACACTTTATAATCAAAGAAGCCGCTGTTTTGAAGAAACCATCATCCAGGGAAAAGTAGGAGGAGGTTACCAAGAAAATGTGCTTGGCTTCTTGAAGAGGGGGGAAAAAAATCTAATGGGAACTGAGTGGTCCAACTCCTTAAACCAGTGACCCTGCCAATGTATGCCACTCCCCACCACCACCTAGTAAACGACTCGAACACCTCCTACGTGCAATGGTTGTTGGCTTAAAAGTTTAAAGAGCTAACAAAATGTTTTAACGAGATACAAATCTCAGAGATCATTAATCAATATGTTCAATGTTATTTGTGATAATTCATCATGACATGATATTAATGGGTTACTGTACCCTTCAGAGGTGAGATTAATGCAAATGAGCTGCCACAATTAACTTTACTGCTCCCAACTCACAAGAATGGACAGATGATTATAAATGACAACTATATGTCAATTAC
The DNA here is from genome assembly GCF_023721935.1 of Panthera uncia. Taxonomy (NCBI): domain Eukaryota; kingdom Metazoa; phylum Chordata; class Mammalia; order Carnivora; family Felidae; genus Panthera; species Panthera uncia. Next base: position 16,390,609 of record NW_026057589.1, on the reverse strand, counting down.
AATATCCAATAAAGTGAAGCTTAGAGAACAATCCGTCTCCTTTTACTGCTCTTCCTTGACGTAGCTGAATTTAGCTCAACCCACTGTTGTCACAATGTAGCCATTGTTTGGAGGAGGGGTAAGAGGTTTGGCTTGGCTTTCCACCCCCCCCCCCTTTTTATTTTAATTTTTCAGTTTCTTAAGAAGTGCTTCAAAAATACCCATGTAAATACATTTTCTGAAGGAGGAGAGCCACAGGAAACCAGGAATAAATGCCTCATTCATTCTATGTGAGTTAAAGAAAATTGTATCCATTTTCAAATTGTAGCAGCAAGGCCAGCAAGGAAATCACCTACCCAGCTGTGTATAATATATTTACTCAATTAAGGAAGGAAGACATTAGCACAGCATCCTGAAAAGGCTTGAGTTTCACTAAACAAAAGTTATTAGAGGATCACTCTGTTGAAGTAAACAGGTCGGAAGGTGGAAAAGCGGGTATGAGGCCATTGGCAGAAAGAGAGGTTTAAACTTCTTAAAAGCGTAGACCCACACTTGGGGTGTCCATTAATACCCAGGTACGGACACTGCCTGCAGAGTATTTTGATGCCAAAATCCTTCTTCCTTCCATGGGTAGAGGGCTGAGAGAAGCCTCTCTGGGGCAGACCAGCCTATTACAATGCTGCCTCCTAACCGCAGATGCCCTCACTGGCAGGTGCACCCAGTGGCTCTTGAGTGTTGGCTGCTAAGCCACAACTACCCCCTTCTGCCTCACCTGGGGCTGTGCCCACTAAGCCTCCTTCTCTGGCAGGGGCTGGCTCATCACTGCCTGCCAGCCAGCCAGACCCTTGTCTCAAGCAGCATCCACGCTCCAGCTTCATAGTCCAGAGCTCCGCATGGGCGCGGTGGAAGCCGGGCCACTCCCCCTGCCCTATGCCATTTTCCTCACCCCCCTTCTTGCGAAGGCGCAACGTCCCAGATCAACCGAACGAGAAGCCTGCCTGGAGCTTTGCTTCCAGGGAAGGAGCTGCAGTGTGACTTACAGAGGCCCATACTTTGCCAGTCACCGATAAGAAGCCACCCTACGCACTCCTTTTCTGAAGCCATACTCAGAAAGGACTTCTTCCTGAGGTCTCCAGAGACCTCTAAAAATAAAATTATAACGCAAGACTGTAAAAGGTTCACAGTCGAGTCTGGAAGCGACTCCTGGGACTGTCCAGGATATAAGCCCATGTTCTGTCTGTGGCCAAAATGGCACTCATTTCTTCACTAGGGAGCTGGGCCTCCCAGACTCCACGTAGGGCCAGGCCATGGGACCAAAGAACCGCATCCTGTAGGTCATAAATGATTCAGGGCTAGCACTTGCCTCAAGCCAGGCCAAACCTATTCTCGCTGCGGCTTTTGTGTGGGGACAGTGAGGGAAATGGCTTCTTGCTGCCGTTGCGGAAGGGCTAGTCCGTATCAGTGGCAAGCTTGATCCCCACTCAGAAAACTCTCTTGGAAGAACACAGTTTTTAAAAAAATCAAAATCAAGAGGTTACAGACGGGGCCCTCATGACATAGTTAAGCTCTGGGACAAGTAGACTCTACACCAGGGGCTGGCGAACAGACCACTGAGCCGAATCTGGACCTCAGCCCCATGTTTTCAAACAGCCCAGTGTCTAAAAATACATGTTTAAATGGCTGAAGAAAGAAAGAATAGATTTTAACACGTGAAATATTACATGAAATCCAAAGCCTGGTTTCCATAAGTAAAGTTTTATTGGAGCATGGCCACACCTGCTGGTTTACCCATCGTCGTTGTGGCTTTTCTTGCTACAGAGGAAGAGGTGAGTATTGTGACAAGAGACCACATGGCCCACAGTGCCAAAAATATTTATTATCTGTCCTATTACAGAGAAAACTTGCTGACTTTTGCAGAAAACTTTACATTCATGAGCCAATAATGACCCTTTCCAGGTAAGCTAGTTTGAACTCAGACTCTTTCAAGCACAAGGAGAGCATCCTGATTAACTATTCGTAGCCCCTCCCTCGAACCCAGACCCCTCTGCCCCCCCAGTCTGTTGGGGATCCCCAATATAAAGAATCAATATACAGACCAACTGACTGGTTGTTTCTCTCACCTCATCCTTAGAGGTTATTGCATTTTTTTTTTCACTGAATGTCACAAAGTATTGAAATGTTCACCTTAACACATGCAAAATACAGAAAATCAACCATTCCAACTCATGGGAAATTCTAAGCCAAACAATGAAATATAAAATAGATTAAAGGTGGGGAAATAAACTTTTTTTTTTTAAGGAAAGCATTTTATTTTTAAAGTTTATTTACATGTTTTTTAAGAGAGAGAGAGAGAGCGCGCGCGCACGAGCGAGCAGGGAAGAGGCAGAGAGAGAGGGAGACAGAGAATTCCAAGCAGGCTCCCCACTGTCTGTGCAGAGTCCAACGTGGGGCTCGAACTCACAAACTGGGAAATCATGACCTGAGCCAAAGTGGGAGGCTTAACTGACTGAGCCACCCAGGTGCGCCCAAACTTTTTTTTTTTTCCATGTACTTGAAGAACATACTGAATCAGAGAGGAAATCCCACCACTGCCAAAGTGTGGCCCCCGATGGGGAGAGCCTACCATGGTTAGCCGTGATGGACCGGAACATTCTAGTCTCGGCTCAAGAAACTCAGGTGCCTGGTGAAAACACAGTGTGACTTTGATGACTTTTACAGAAGATCGCCACGAGGCGAGATGGGAGTCATCCCCTTCATTTCCGGTTTCCTGTGTTCCATCAGGAGATAGTTGCAGGTTGGAGTGTCTCTTCCCTCCTCCTGGCTGTGCTCACCTCTGTCTCAGGACAGGAGCAGTGATCACCATGCAAAGAGATGCAGGCTGCCTCCCCAGACCCCCTGCTCCGTCAGCTCAGGCTTGTCAGGAAGGTTAAGGGCCAAGTTATTTTCTTTTGTGAAGACTCAAGGGTATCTCACTTTTATTTTAACAATATGAAGACCACTTTTGTTTCCTCCTGTAACCAATCTGCTACACTAGATCCTAATAGCTCTATTACATTTTCCATACATTCTCCTGGCACGGGGCATAAACAGGCAAGACAGCACCGGATAAATCACGGCCAGCAGCAAAGACATTCTCTCTAGGGAATGAAGGCTCCCATTTAGCATCTTAACTCACTCCCTTTTTTGGAAACACCGAGTCACAAACGAGTCTCTCAAACCGAAGAAATTGAAATTGATTTCTTAGGGTAATAATTAACCTTGGAAAATAACTACGAAAGGTTGCTTATTAATTATTTTTTGTAATATACTTTGGGAATATTTCCTTTTTTTTCATAAAAGATGGAGACAAAAGTAGACACATTTTATGATCATATAAAATGTTATTGGATTCCTATTTTATGGGAGAATGAAACTCACTTAATTTGCAAAATGCTCGATATGAGAGGGCAGGGCTCTCCCCCCCCCCACCCCCCCCCACACACACATAGCTTCTTCAAGACCCTTAAATACATCTTTTTTAAAACAACACAATCCTTCTGTTACTTATTTTTCAACACCTAACTGCAGTAGAGTTTTTAATACATTTGTCCCTATTTAAGTCTCCCACTGTTTTTTCTACTTATTCAAAAAAGAAAGTCTTTTTCATCAGAATTGCTTACAGGGCACTCTGGTGACGCCCTCATTCTCTCCTCAGGATGGAAACAGGAACGGTCACTAAGAAACTTGTTACTATCCCAAGTAACGAAAACATGGGAGCTAGCATGATACTATAGATACAGAGATGGATACTATATATACAGAGGTGGATACTATATACACAGGGTTGGATACGATATACACAGAGGTGGATAGTATATATACAGAGGTGGATACTATATATACAGGGGTGGATATAATATATAGAGGGGTGGATACTATACATACAGAGGTGGATACCATGGATACAGAGATGGACTTACGTCCTGCAAGTAATTTAATCCACACACATACACACACACACACACACACACAGAAACTGCCAAGACGATTCTTTTTTTCCTTTAGTCACCTGCAAAGTCCTCTAATGTAATCACAAACTCATCAAGGTACAAGTTAAATCATGTAATAGACATTGCCCCAGATACTACACGTCTGTTGGATCACCAGGGGAGATCTCCAAACATTAACAGGCTAAGAAATGTCCCCCAAAGATGTAAGAGGTAAGATTATTCAAGGTGTCTTACTTTTCCCTTCCTTTGGTGGTTGAAAACATTTTATTCTGCACTGTTTGCGGGGAGGGGGTGTTTTGTTTTCTCCAAAGAGACAGACAAACACAAAAACAATTGCGTGGAATCAAGTTTTGCGAACATCACAGAACCGCTTCTTGAAGCATTCCAAATATACGTTTTTGCTAATTAATTAACAAATTCAAGCTGGTTAAATAAAACCTTCTTCCAACACCTCCTATTTAATTGCAGTTTGGCACCAACAAATATATATCAAAATTATAGTATTTCCCCTGACAGGAAGCTCCTTCCTTCCACACACTATTATGACTCTCTGCAGAGTAAGCCAGAATTGCTGACAACCTTGAACACTGCGACAACAATATTACTATACTTGGCAAAGAAGTGCCCTTGCGGCGAGAGAAAAGCTGTAATTTTGACTGTCACTTCACATTACACTAGATATTATTTCACTGTATACACATGCACACACTCACAAACTCTTAATAGACTACAGTTTTCGCGCTGTCTGCCTTTCCAATATAAATGGCAATATAACACCAGCGCACCGCCAATGGGATCCCGGCGAGAAACAAATGGTTTGCATTATGGAAACATCGTCGGAGGATGCCTTTTAAGGCATATTTCATTCCTTTGTCCCCTACTCACGCCGGGTACACCCCAGCATCAACTTCGTAAGCTAATTGCTTTGATTATCAAAAGAATTTCAATTTTTTTTTTTTAACCTCTGTAGAGGACAAGGTTATCAGTAACAAGGCTTGAAAATCCCCATGACATGTGGCCAAGGAGGCACCACATGATTCTTAACATTTTGGACACTCTTCAAGTCTGATGCCTGATTTGGAGAATTTCCAGATTTCAAAATGCATCCTTCCCGTGCATTCATTCTGCTTTTCTCTCGGCGAGGAGGAGTCTGTTAAGGGGCAGCGACCACTGGCCACGTCGCTGCTGAACCAAACTGGCACACGCACAGCGGCCCCCACAAATCCCGCAAACTCTACACACCGTCCCTAGCAGAGAGCAGAGCGTGTCTCTGCAGAGAACTGAGTGCAACATATGCTTCCTCCCCTCTAAGCTCACGCTGAAGCAGATTGGGCCGGGCTCCCTACTGGGCCCTGCCTCCACCCCCAGCTTTGATTTACAAGATGGTAAGGTGACATTCCCTCTATCTGTCCGGGGCAAGGAATTCTGTGATGTCAGTGGGAGCTGCAAGTGGAGACCTCCCCAGGACCCAGAGCAGAGGTCAGGAGGACTGAAGAGGTGGAGGAACGTGCAACGTGCCCCAAGGGGAGATGCTAGACACGGTGGGGAGTTGGGGAAGGGCATGGCTCTGGATCTCGCCTTTAGGAAGGGGTCCGCCCCTCCTATGCCCCTGGAAGGAGAGCCACGGAAAGCCCGGGCAGCCAGGCTGTCCGACAAGGAGACAGGAGCTTCTTTCTGTACTTAATCGCTGCCGGCTGCCCCCACCTCACTCCGGTGTTCTTTTCTACCTTCAGATCAGTATTTCCAAATATTTAAATAAGATATAAACTCAACTGCACTGAATCGAGGGGAAGCAACAGCCAACTCTGCCCTCCATCGAGGGAACGCACCCGAAACTTCACCGTGTCTGCTGACCACACCAAATTTAACAAGGTTCGCAAATGAACTGGAGTAAGTTTCCCACAGTGACACATTAATAATAAGTTCCTTATCCCATCTATCCCAAGCCATGAATATGTAATGTTATAAAATGAGTCCTTTTCACACAACAGAACCTCAGACGTGAATAAATAAAAACTATCCATCACAAGCCTGTGAAAAATTAATGAGAGTTCGGAGACGCGAGGAAAAATGGGGACTGAGGAGAGATGGCCCAGTTCATAAAAGCCTCCCTAACTTTCGGGTGGTAAATATCCTCGCCCCCGCCCCTCGTGCACTGCCAGGTGAGGGCACAGGACAGTGACGGTCCACCCCACCCGCTGGGGTCTACTCAGCATCTGAGGACTTGGCTGCAGCATGTCACCGCTGGGGTCACGGCCACACACGCTTGACTCCCATATTCTGACGGTGACCCCACCCACAGGGGCAGGGCCCGGGCCTCTTGATCGAATTATTTATAGTTCACGACCAACCTGCTTCCAGAAGGATCTGAGGTTGCTCACGGCCGTTAGGAGAACGGAAAAGCAGTGGGCTGCTGTAGGCACAGCTAAATGCTGGGAGACGGGAAAAGCCCTGATTTGTCCGTCTTCCCTACGAGTTGCTAGGGACACGTGGCACTTGTCATTTCCATTGTCATTAGCAGCACCATCAATGCCACTCACTGGCAATGTGCCCTCAGCCACGGCTGTGCTGGTGCCATGCATAGATGAGCCCTCAATCTCTCAGTCTTACTCCATTTGACCGACTGGGAGACTGAGTCTGGGATTAAGGAACTGAACTTCCCCATAATCGGAGAGCTGGTGGGGATCACACTCAAAGAAAGGGGGTTCTCACCCGGGGCTACTCATTACCACTCACGCGATCAGGTGTCCTGATACCGCTTCCATAACCTCTCATACCCACTGAAGGGCCTTTGATGGACAAACCACTGGGGGTGAATGTCTTTTTCACTGGATTTTTCTGGGGCTGGAAGTGTTGTATCGAGGGACAATCGCCATAAGCAAGATTCCACAAAGAACCGATCGGGGCAATCCTGTCGACCGATCCGAGCCCCGTTCTTCCACCTTCCACTCCAAAGAAGAGACAGCGAAGTACGTGGTTAATGCCACCGTTACTCAGAGCACCCCATGCTGTTTTGTTTTTAACTCTCTGCTTCTGCCTGGGGCGACTGCCTCACCACCCTCTCCACCTGCCTAAATCAGTCATCCCTAGAGATGCACTTTTGTGTCTGTGACTCCCGGTGTGGCTGAAGAGGCCCTCCTCTGCTCCACCAAAACCCTCGGCACACTGCAGCAGGGAAGCCGGAGGCTGCAGGTGATGGCTGTGGACCAGCCAGGCAATGTCAATGAGGAAGGGAGGGCAGGTGACACCCCAGGGTGTGTCACCCCTGGGGGAGGGCAGGTACCCCTGGGGTGACACCCCACGGACGGGCGAGAGTGAGCTGACCTGGAGTGGATGCCCCCTGTCCCTCCAACTATGACAGCCACTGAGCCCAGCTCAGCTCTGCGAAACGTGGGGCCAGGGTTCCCGGAACACTGGCAAGTTGTGGGGGGAGAAACCAAGAATCAACGTTTTGAGTAAACGTTCTCCATTTCAAAAAAGAGGGGTGCCTGGGTGGCTCATGCAGTTAAACACTGACTTCGGCTCAGGTCATGATCTCACGGTTTGTGGGTTCGAGCCCCACATCTGGCTCTGTGCTAACAGCTCAGAGCCTGGAGCCTGCTTCGGATTCAGTGTCTCTCTCTCCCTCTGCCCCTCCCCCGCTTGACTCTCAAAAATAAGTAATTGTTAAAAAAAAAAAAAATGAAACATGAGGGCCAAAGAAACACACTTGCAGGCTGGATTCAGCCATGGTTTAGATCTATAGTCAAATCTTCTCTCCGCAGGGAACGGTGTGTCAGCCACGTGTAGGCAGGGGCCTACCACATGGGCAGCACTCACTGCTTCCCGAACTGGACTGATTCACATGGTAACCCGAAACTAATGGACCAGAAGCACAGGAAATTAATACAACCAAAAACAGACCAAAAAAGGGGAAAAACTGTCGGGCTACTTTTGAGAATGTTACTTTTCATCTCTGCAGCCAGTAGGGACTCGGTATACTTCTGCAGAGGGCTGCTTGGGAATCCACCAGGCACTCAAGGAAAAAGGATTTCTGTTACTTTGCCTTCCCCAAAGAGAATCCCCGATCCAGGGAAGGAAAGCAGTGAGGGACAGGTGAAACAAGAAGTCATCGGGCTGAGAGTTGGCTTAGTAGTTAAAGTCCAGAGTCTAATATGCCAGGAAGGACACAGAGCCTGAAGCCAAAACACAGGACTATGCTAGAAAGTAATCAACCCCTTGTCTCTGAGGCACAGAGACTCAACATCCTTACTCTGATCAGCAACACGGAATACCTGATGCAAAAAGATCTAATTCTGCCAAAATCCTACAGGGCTCAGGGGCGCAGGAAAAGTACAGCTCAAGGAAGACAGGAACTATGTACTGTCTGAGCTATTAAATGATAGAAAACTATGTAAGGTATGAAATCTGCAAAAAGAGGGGAAGCCGACCTAACTCTGACCTCAAGGGAGTTTACAAACCAGTAGGGAAATCATGAAGAGTTCAGAAACTAATATAATACAATTTGTTATATGCTAAATGCACCAAAGACCAAAAAAAAAAAAAAAAAGGCATTTGGAGGGTAGGAAAAGGTGGTGCTAACTCTGAGCAGCTACAACCTTGAAACAAAAGGGTTTCAAAGCATGGGCAGGAGTCAGACATCAGGAGACAGGAGGATGGTAGGGGAGTGGGCAGGGAGGGTAAAAATGGGGAGTGCCATCCCAGCAGAAGGAACAGCAGGAAAGGAACAGAAGCAAGAAAAGATTCCAGTTCAGCTGAAGTGCAGGGTACAATGGGAGAGTCTGTTAGGATGTTAGGAATGTATTTGCTTGTAATTTGAAAATCAGCCATTTGCAAGGCCAGCAGGACACCTCAGTTAAATGCGGGGTTCTCCAGTCCAAATCGGCCAATACAATCATGCCAGGACAAATTCCTTCCCGTCCGCATCCCTGAGTGCCAGATCTAAGTCTAGATGCCGACAGATCACTTCCACTTGGAGGCCTCACGGGAGCCTTGAACCCCACACGCTACTGTGGACTCCTGTGTTCCCATCCACTCCTTGTCCTACATCCCACATCATGGATGGCTCTGCCATGCACTCCACGGTCCACGGATCACTAGCCTTCACCCTTCCTTCTCCACTGGCCTCGCGTATCACCCCCTACAGGTGGTGACCATATTGTGCTGATTTCACCTCCTTCCTACCTCTCAAACCATCTCCTCCACTCTGTACCCAGTGCAACCACGTCTGTCCAGACACCTCTCGCCTGGGCGACCTGAAGCATCTGTCAGCAGGCCCCTCCACCCTCGTTTCTCACCCAGCTGCCAGAATGGACACCTGCAAGGCAGGTCCCATAATTTCACACTTCAGCTCCAAATTCCTTCTGTGCCTTCTATGGATGTAGTAAACGTCTACTGAATGAATGAGTTGTCTGAATACATGCTGCTCTCTGTCTGGTCCAGTGGAGGCCAGGCTCAGGGCGGAAAAACACTTCTGTGCGGGGCTGGACAAGGAACCAAGTGAGTTAATCTGATTTCCACACCACCCTTCAACACTGGTCCTTGGGAGAAACTTAGCAGGTGCAGCTGAATGGGGAATACGGTGGGAGAAGCTGACTGGGACCAACTCAGGGAAGAGTTAGATGCCAGCAAGTTTGGACTTGACTGCTACCCAAGGGGAAGCTCATGAATGGTTTTCGTCGTGTGGATGCACCCAGATCTCTACTACGGTAAGGCAAAGGACAGCATGAGAGGAATCGATTTCAGAAGGGATCCTGAGAGGTGCAGAGACAGTTCAAACATTCTGCCACTGACAAAAGTGAGACACAATGCTCAGA
>NW_026057589.1:16343655-16375825 GCF_023721935.1 Panthera uncia | reverse complement strand
GAAAACAAGAAAAGGGGACATTTATCTGAATTATTACATGCGCTCTCTGCCTACACCTAGATTTTGAAGAACTAAGAGCTGTATAATTCTCATGACTGGCTCCCAGGATCTTTCGAGATTTCCAATAATATTCAAATGTTAAAGCAGCCCAGGGGTGATAAATATGGCATGCTTCTAGGTTACAACAATATGAAACTTCAGCAGATTGTAGTTTCTATGAACGAGATGCTGGAAGCAAGAGTGAGTTTACATGGGCTTGTGATTTGCTCTGACAAGATACACACGCTCATTCCTTCAACCTAAGCAAAATTCCCAAGACTAAAGCAGATTTGAAAGTCAGGTGGACGAGAAGACCATCTGTAGATGGGATGATACATAAAATCATCAAAAGTATTTTTTTTTTAAATATGACTCAAAATGACATAGAACAGCATCCACAGATCTATTCTCAGTTACCTGGAAAATGGGATTTAAAGTAATGGGCTTAATATGGGTGGACTTCCAGAGTTCTATGAGATAACATAAAAATCTTCATTTAATATCAGATTATCCCAAATTAAACAAACAAAAAAGTGGAAACCACTAAAGACTGGTAGGACTATAAGACGATGGGGCCTTTCAGAGCAACTGTTTTACCCAAACAAAAACAAGGAATTTGACAGTGAATCTGCTTAAGTTTCCAAGGAAAAAGTATTCTACCTTTTGCTTTTTTTTTTATAATGTTTGTTTGTTTTTGAGGAGAGAGAGAGAGAGAGATGGGGCGGGGGTTGGGTGCAGAGAGAGAGGAAGACACAGAATCGGAAACAGGCTCCAGGCTCTGAGCTGTCAGCACAGAGCCGACGCACGGCTCAAAGTCATGAATCATGAGATCATGACCTGAGCCAAAGTCAGGTACTTAACACATGGAGCCACCCAGGCGCCCCATCTACCTTTTCACTTCCAGCTCTTTCACGATGGATCGAGGGATATGGAGCACCTTAAGATTCCTCTTCGGTTCCCTTTTATGTCCCATTTTAGAAGATACATCATCCTTAAAGGGGCCAAAGTATCTAAAGACCAGACAAATGTCCAAAAAATACACAGGCCCATCAACGTAGAGGAAGTGATTTATAACCAACATGAAGTATTAATTTAAGAAAGCTGTAAAATATTCCAGCTCGTCACTTTGAAAATGGGCCAAAATAATGGCTGCCTTTGCCGTAAAATAAGCTGTGAAAAGAATATCAGCGTTGGGGCCAGACGGACTTGGGATCTGAGTCTTGGGACCAACGCTGATGGTGACACAACTTTGGGTGAGGCTTCACGCTCGCAAGAGCTTCCATGTCTAGATCTGCAAAAGGGAAGCCCACCGCAGAGGGCTACAAAGAGCACGGAAAGGCACCTAACAGGTGCAGAGTAAGAACTCAAGGATTTGAGTACCCATCATAGTGAGGCAACAAAGTGTTAAGAACATGGGCCTCAGAGTCTGGCAGCCTGGGTTCTAAAGGGTTACTGCCACCATTCATTTACCAGCTGTGTGACCTTGGGTAAGTTAACCAGTCTCCCCATTATAATTCAGGAAAAGACGGTAATAAAAGCACTCTTGTGCTCACCTGTATGAAGAGAATGGAAGTACGCACCTCACAGGACAGCTGTGAGGGTGAAGGGCACTAGTGAATGGACAGTATACATAATTAACAGTATTTCAGTGTTTGCTGTTATAACTGTTGTACCTTTGATGTATCAGACGCTGTACTTACAGCTTTCTCCATATCAGCGCTTAGCACATTTTTCCTGTAAGGGGCCAGTAAATGCTTTAGTAAATACTTTCGTCTATGGGAACATATGTGGTCTCTGTCAATAGTCTTTGTTTTTATATTTTTGTTTGTTAGATTTTCATGGGTCTGGAAAAGCAGGCTTGTGGGCTGGATTTAGCAAGCAGGCCACAGTTTGCTCATGCCTACGTAGCTCTTTATAACCTCTGTTATTGATTTGGTAATTTTCAAACTGTGAAGAATCTAAGATTTCACCCTATTTGTAATCTAAGCAGCCAGCTGCCACGTGTTGTGAGAGCTAGTAGAAGACACGAGACTCCAGGGTCAGATACAAAGTACTTGTTGCTCACAACAGTGCAAAGTCCATTTCGGCATCAGCTCCAGTCACCTCTGTCCCCCGGTCCCACAAGGCTGATGCAGAACACGTGGATGCTGTGCCCTTACTGGGTGTGAGTCATGGAAGAGAAACAGTGAGACGAGGAATCCAAATCTTTTATCAAGCAAATCAACCTCAACTTAGTGCTGGAGGAAGACATTATCTTCCATACACTAGACAGCAAACAACCCTCCCCTCTGCTCCCATAGGAAACATGATCTCTATCTTGCTGTGTTCTTTACTCCACAGAATTCCTTGAAAAGATAGTCCAAAACGAAAGCTGTCACTACCGTTCCCAAGATGTGCAAAGCCAGGAGAGACCAGAGGAACTCTGTTTCCCCACAATGATCAACGGAAGAAAAAAACCAAAGCTAACTAACACCAGCTTAATCTGAAGATCCTTCCTCTGAACTAATCAAGCAGATTTATATTTTCTAAACAGTGCTCTCATGAAAAGGAAGTTGGCCATGTCAAGGCTCATGCCACTGAGATTAAAAGTTAGATCATACACATCTTTTCTGCTGAAAAAGTGCCTTTAGTTAAAAACAGAAACCAATTTGTAAACGTGAATTAAATGCATACTCTGCAAAAAAAAAAAATCTGGTGAAAGGGGAAAAAAAATTCTTACGTGTAGATATAAATGTTTCCTGACAGACGTAAATGAAAACTAATATGGTGACATTTTTCAAATTAGCCATTGGAAAACACTGTGTCCGTGTGTGTGTGTGTGTGTGTGTGTGTGTGTGTGTGCTTTAAACAGCCTAAGCATTTTTTCAGTTAGGTTGGTCTAGGAAAGTATTTATGAAAAGGATAATAAATAATTAATTCTACTGGCTAGGAGCTTCAACTCCTTTCTGCTCCGACAATATACATTGAAATGCTGTTTAAATTATAGGAGCAAATTGATTCAAAAGGCTTCCATTAGTGAGCTGGCAAACAGGTTTGAAGCTGGCTAATAAATTTTAGATAAAGATATAGCCTTTGATGAGGACGGCAACGCCAGAGTGCTGAACTCCCAGTCACCAGTTTGTTAAACGGTGGCTGAAGTCTAGATTTCTCCCTGTCTCATAACTCACTGTGTTAAGCATCGGCAGAATCAAACCGGAGTGAGTGCCTGCTGTGTGCGCAGAGGCTGCTTACGGGGCTCGGAATAACATATGATCCAGACCTTCTTCAGTGTCCCTTCCCGAGTTTCTGTTCTATCGGGTTTTCCAGTACATTAATCAAGGATAATTAGGCCCACCTGTGACATAAAAAAGTTCCACCTATGATATGCCTTGCAGCCTAAAGTCATGTCTGAGATATCTATTAAGAAAACTCCTTCATCAAAATCAAGAAATTATGTATGAAGCTCTTAATTCCATTCGGACACATGTCCTTTTAGCTGGATGCAACCTGCTGGCCTAGGTTACAGAATATTATGCAACTATTGACAAGAATATGTTGAAACTGTACTTACTGGCTGGAAGGCAGATCTTGTATACTATCTAGGGATGGGAACGTATGTGTCCACTCACTTTGGAGAAAAAGAACACACTCTTCAGCATGTGTGTTACACATGTGAACGTGAACAAAGAACATGCAAGAATACACCAGCTATTAACTCTGATTACCAGGGAAGGAGGCAGGGTTGAGGGGAGGAATACAGACTAAAATGAGGGAGTTTAAGTCCCCCTTTATACAGATCTATACTTAAAAAAAAAAACACCTGCTCAAATAAGCATGCATTTCTTTTGTAATTGAAAAAAAAGAAATCTAAAACCAAAGAAACAAAATTATAAGATGGGCAAGCCACTTATTCTCTTCACTTATTTCTACCTGGCTCCTTTGGGGAACCTGCTCAACGGCTGGACTAGCTTTCTTTCCATCCTCCCTTCCCCCCATGTAACCCACTGACCATCCTAGGAGATGGTGGGCTAGGAGGACGCAGTTTGGGAATCACCTAAACCTGGAAGGAAATTCTGGCTCTGCGTGGTATTGGGTCATGCGCTTCCTCTCCTGCAAGGGCAAACCTATTGCTGGAGCGACCGTGAAGGCAGGCAGCAGGATCCTAGGACAGCCAGCTCTGGGCAGAATAGGCCATGCTCAGCTCTAACGGTGAATCGGGCTGATAACACTGAAGCCTGTGACAGGGAAGTGATGACAGAGGACTTCAAATGTTATACAGTCTCAAGTTTGCTCCACTTACCGATGGTGGGGAGCGGAAGCGTTTTTTTGTTTCATTTTTTTGTTTTAAGGAATACCATATTCTCCTTTGCTCCATTCCACGAAGTCATTTATGCAATCCCAGGCTGCCACAGGAAAGGCGGAATTTACAGATGAAAATCCCAGAGAACTTTTCCTAACTGCACAGGGACCTGAAGGAGCCCGGGTGAGTAGGAAGAAGGCCCGCCAAGGCCAGTCTCTGAAAGAGACCATGGCCAGTGGGCCCCCATGGGCCTGATGCACATGCCTGGGTTTCCCAGCCGGTGACGGCATTCCTCGGGGGCTCAGCACTCACAAGACCCTGCAAACGCCACCCCCAGCAAGGCACACAAAATGCGTTCCCGTCGGACCGCCTCCGGGAAGACTCATCAAAGTTACTGACACTTAACACTCACCTTCAAATTTTAATGGGCTACAAAATAAAATACCCAGATTGTGCAAACGGAGAAAATGAAGTGAAAAGTTAGAGTTATCCATTTTTAATTAAGTTCTTAATTATATCACAACAAAACAAGCAATTAATTTCCGCGCGGCTACATTAACCACTCCACACTTAAGCAAGGCCAAACGACTAAAAAGTATGTTCTCTTCTGGCTCAGATAAACAGAAGATAGAAAATTACATGTGTGTGCATGAGGGAGAGAGGGGGTGAGGGGAGGGGCAGAGAGAGAGGGATGGATGACGGGAAACAGTAACTGGCATGTACCCAGCATTTATCAGGTACCAAGTGATGTTTCAAGTAAAGAGTCTAGCGACATGTGGTCATTCCTACAGCTAATCCTCACGCAACCCGCAACCCGATGCAGTGGGTACAATGTTACTTCCACGTGACTGATGAGGGATCGGGAAAAGAGGAAAATCAAGGCACTCGCAATGTTGTTCCTGCAACGAGCCAGTGCAGAGACAAGACGGACTCGTGGTCTAACTCCAAAGCCTTCTGGTGACTGCTACGCTATCCTGCCTTCCCAGGAAAGCAACAGAGAAGAAGAACAAAGGCAGATGTGGGAAGCTACAGGAGGGGCCACCAAACCTCTGCCAAGAACCAGACAGTAAATATTTTGTGGGATTGGGGGGCCATGAGGTCTCTGCCCCGACCGCTGAACTCTGCCATCATGGTGCAAAGGCAGCTACAGACAACGTATAAACAAAGGAGTGTGGGGCTGTGTTCTAATAAAACTTTATTTACGAACACTGAGGTTTGATTTGCATTTAATTTTCACGTGTCACAAAACACTATTCTTCTTTTGATTTTTTCCTCAAACATGTAAAAACGTGAAGCCACTCTCAGCTCTCGGGCTGTACAAAAACCCACAGCAGGCCAGACTGGGCCCACGAGCCGCTATTTGTAGGCCCCTTTCTGTTAAGGCCAATACAACATAAGGAGATGCGCTTGTTTAGGCTTTAACATCAGACAGGCCTGGGGCTGAGTTCTGTAACCTTGGGCAAGCTCCTTCACAACTCTATGCCTCAGTTTCCTCGCCTGTAAAATGGGGTAACAACACCTACCACATCATTTTGTTTTAGAAATAAAATTACACATGAGGCGAGCCCAGGATTGGAGGACACAGGACAGACAACTTCCTTAGGTATCCCATTCCCTCGACAAAGCACTTACGGAGTCCCTATTTTCCACCAGGAACTATTTGAGGAAGTGGGGAGGCAGCTGTGGAAAAAAAGCAGACAAAACTTTTTGCCTCATGGAGCCGTCCTTCTGGGGCCAAGTCCTCCCCCGTGGGTGGGCCCGGCCCCCTGAAGAATGAGCCAAGACGCTGGGGTGCTGTTCTGTTGTTAATCATTCCTTCCAATGTCGCCCCACGGGCAGTGCAGGAGGAGTCTCAGGTAGGGGAGAACACAAGATGGACACTGCATGGATGTCAAAGAACTCCCACTGTTTTGAGGAATCGGGCAACAATTATGCTCCCTTGGGATCTGGGATGTACGAGTAACAGAAGCAGTGAAGGGGCGCCCGGGTGGCTCAGTCGGTTAGGTGTCCGACTCCTGATTTCAGCTCCGGTCACCACCTCGAGGTCACTAGATTGGGCCCCGTGTCGGGATCCGTGCTGAGCATGGAGCCTGCTTGGGATTCTCTCCCCGCCCCTCCCCTGCTTGCACTCACTCTCTCGTGTGGTGTGCATTCTCTCTCTCTCTCTCTCAAGATAAATAAATAAACATTTGAGATAAAAAGAAGCAATTAATGACGAGAGGGGAAGAGCAGGAGCCAGAGGTAACCCCACAGGCTTTCAAGGCAGAGCGCCATGAGCATGATCTGTGCCCCGGGCTGAGGGCGTCCCCGCGTGTGTTCTCCAGCCCCAGTTAGGCTCGCTCCTAACGACTCACGGGAATTCCTCCTCCTACCCTACGAAGAGGGCCATAATTTGGGAGAAAACAGAGAACACAGTCATCTCCTAAGTAGGGTGCACGGAGGCATAATTTCCCCAAACATATAAGAATAAAACCTCTTAACTCCTCTCTCAACACCCTGATGTGATGGCCTGAAAAAGCCTTTCAGACGGGTCACTGGGAGGAAAGTTGCCTTGTGGCCTATAACTCACCTTATCCCAAGTGGGTCCCCGGGGCCGTCCTTGGTGACGAGTAAATTAACACCAAATGTCACTTCAGAATGATCAAGACCCAAGAAGCGACCTCCGTTACGGCAGTCACAGATACACTTAGGGCGGATGGCCGGGAGCGAGCCACCCAGAGAAAAAAGGCACACTTCACCGCTCTACAGCGACAAGGTATCACAGCCAAACATGCACTTGTCGGCTGCATTAAGGGAAAACTCTGGAGGCGGCAAGCAGGCTGCAGTTTCAAACAATGAATTACAGCAAGGCTGTTTCCACACGGCCGGGCCAGAGAGCATGCCGGTCAGTCCGTCCCACGGAGAGGTTTCTAGAGCCTGGGACTGAGCCTTCTTGGAGGCAGGTGGGCAGGGGGAGGCGGACACCCTTTCCACTTACTTCAGGTAAGCAGATCATCCCAGCAGGGTGTCGGCTCGGGCTTTCTCGTCGGAAATTATAAAACTGAAAACATTTGCGAGGAACAAAACAGGCCAGTGGCCCCTTCTCTTTTTCTGTTTAAAGCCCCTAGCACCACGTCTCTGCACAGCCATGAAAGTCTCACCTTAAGTAACAAATTGGCTGGGGCCAACAGGATTGATTAGGGTGCATTTAGTTACTGCACGACTCTAACGGACATCTGTTTTGACCTGTCCTGAGTCCATAGCTCCTTCTTCTGATGACAGCCTCTCGATCACCTCCGGGCCACCACCTCCAACCCCAAAAACTTCTCAGGGGGCCCGAGCCCCCTGCTGAATCAAGGGGTGAACACGTAGCCAAGCTGGACGAATCAGAAGTGGCCACCAAGACTGGAGTTCAGAGATGCCACATGAGTCGGGTTGGTCCAATGTGAGCAAAGACCTGGGCACGGCCTAGATCGACAGGGTAGAGAGAATCGCTCTTGTCTGAGGGGGCTGAGAGAACAGGGTTCAAGCCCCTAAGCGCTGGCTTGCTACAGTGTAGGAAGAGAGAGAGACACAAGCTTGAATAGCCAAGCCTCCGCATCCAGCCAAGATGAATACTACTTTTTGTGGTGGCCATCTGATAGTTTTCCAAAAGCCCTCAGAGAAGGATGCAAATATCTTCCCAGGCTACTACCACAATGGTATCAAGTCCCACATTTCTGACGGTCAGAGTGAGTCCATCTACAAACGACTTTTCTCTTAGCCTGTCACCTCCCTGCATCCCAGACCAGTCTGTCATTGATGGCCCAAGACTCAGTCGTCCCAGGACCTATTAATCACACACCATCTAAGACAGGGGATATCTTTGATTCCCCCTGATTCCCCGTCACTTCCCCTCTGGCGCTCTCTTAACGTTTTCATTGCATGAACCTTTCGTTAAGCAGGATTTAGGCCTTATCTGCCAGAGAATTAGCACCTTCAGAACATGGCGGACATCCAGAGACAGCCAATTCAATGACAGAATCTGCCTCCATTACCATCGGTGAGTCCCCAGCACACAGGCTAGTGGCTGCTGTATAGCTGATCCTGAATAAAATCGACTGAATAAATAAATAAGCAAAGAGTTCTCCTCAAATACACTGAAGACACCTTGAGAGTAAAAGTGGCATTCTAGGGGTGCCTGGGTGGCTCAGTCTGTTGAGTGACTCTTGATTTCAGCTCAGGTCATGATCCCAGGGTCCTGGGATAAAGCCCCACATCAGGCTCTACCTGCTTAAGATTCATATTCATTCTCTCTCTCTTTCTCGCTTCCTCTGCACCTCTCCCCTCCTTATGCACTCTTTCTCTCTCTCTAAAATAAAAAATAAAAAGTGGTTTTCTAGAGCCCTCAATCCACAAAGAGGGCCAGGCAGGACACTCTGTACCTAAGAGATGCTCAAAATATATTTGGTGGATGAAGATAGATGCCCCACCACCAATTAAAAGCACTCCCAAGTTCACTTATAAACAACTGGTACTGTTTACAATTTATGGGGAAAACAGGAAGGAGAGGGTGTGTATATTCCGTATTTCTCAAATTCGTAGAGGCCTAGTCAGACACGATGAGGCCTTGGGCCCTACCAGGTCTTCCAATTTGCATTATTGATCTAAAATATAACTTACACAGGCAAATTCTAAATGCAAATTGCCAGCAGGGGTGGAGAAAAATGTGAGGTGTTACAACCGTGGGCCTACGAGACCTTGCATCACATCACTAGAAAGGCGAAAATGTGACCGCATGCACGTGATTCAGAACCTGTGGTATCGCATCCAGGGCCTTGGACTGAGATCTCAGTACCGGGGCCTCCATAGTGGCCCTTACTCCCCAGCACGTAGTTTCCGTCACAGATTCTTCTACAGTCAGAAGGCCCCATAACTTCAAGTATATCTGCAAAAATACAGACCCAGTTCAACTCAAATAAAAGACAAAACTAGGGGGGGAAATCACTCCAAAAGAGGACTATGGGTGACGTTCTTGTCCTTCTTTTTCCTTCATGTAGTTAGGAGGACACCTTTTAAATAAAAAGCACTCTCGGGGAGCCTGGGCAGTTCAGTCGGTTAAGTGTCCGACTTCGGCTGGGGTCATGTACTCACGGTGCGTGGGTTTGAGCCCCACGTTGGGCTCTGTGCTGACAGCTCGGAGCCTAGAGCCTTCTTTGGATTCTATGTGTCCCACTGTCTGCCCCTCCCCTGCTCATGCTCGGTCTCTCAAGGAAAAATACACACACACACACACACACACACACACACACACACACACACAAATTTAAAAAATAAATAAATAAATAAATATAAAGCACTCTCTCTCCGACCCCAACCACCAATCACCGGGTGTTGAGTCTCTTGGGAGACTTTATGAATGGGGCAGCAAGTAGAGGGAGTAATTTTACACTAGCTACACTTGAAAAGGGAAATCTGAGGTCTAGGCGCAAAGGTCACAACACGCACAACAGGCACTTCAGCAAGTCTGACCACGTGGACGGCCTACAAGCACAGATGAGAGCATCAGAAAAGAGCTCACTTTGAGTTTACCAGGTGTATCAGCCCCGGGATCAGGACCCCGAGAACAAGAGAAGGCAGCCGGGACCTTCCTAAGTAAGCCATCCTCATGCATGAACAGTGAGGGCTGCCTTGGGTACCGGAAGGGGTTAACAGACCATGCTCCTGAAGACCAGAAAGGAATGGCTCGGAGAGCTACAGACCAAGAGCATTACAAAGGGGCAAAGATTATGCCACCTCTGTTAACACCCTAGGGGTGCAGTGGAAATGTGGTGGTACTGGGGAAGAGGGGCCACCCCCCTCCTAGTTTGTTCTGACTCCCAAGGAATGATCCAGAGTACAAACCTCACTTCAAATTCCAGGCAGCCGTAACTTTTCTGATCCATAATTTCTCCTGTCCCGGAACATTGAGACAATCCTATCCATCTCATAGGAATGCCGGAATGAATACATGAGAACCTGCATCGACCAACTAGCCTAACACTAGCATCCAGCATACATAAAGTAAGTGGTACATATTATCACTACCATCATCCATCAGCATCATTAAGTCATTCAGCTCGGGGTCAAGGGGGACTTCCGGTCCACCAGGGGAAGGTTGACTATCACCCCCTCAACATGTCGTGAATATCTAATGAAGTACAGCTATGTTATCTCAGCAATCAAGAACTATAACTCCACAATCCACTGATTCCTCAAAAGCCCCAGCAATTTGTATTAAAGATTTCCCATCTTCAGGCAATACTTTTTCAGATTCCGCATTTTTCACAACCAAACGCTATTTCCAAAATACGTCCTTGGGAGCTTTCTGCATTAAAAAGGGAAAAAGGAAAAGACACTCAGCTGAGTCATATGATCCAACCTGAAGTTTCAAGTGAGTTTCGTTTTTAATTATGTCTCCTTGGAAACAAATGACCCACTGTCATCAAGGCAAGACCTCCTGACTAATCTCCAAGACTCGGTGGTACAGGAGGGCTGGTAAGAAAGACCCGCCCTAGCCTAAAGCAGCCCCTAGGCTGCAGACATGAAAAAGTGAAAACAGGGGTGACCTTGAGGTATTCCTCTGGATGGACAACTGTACATTTAGAGAGCAGACAGGCAGTTTTCAGGCGTGACCCCAAACTGAACATGACTCTTCTAGACAAGAGCAGTTCAAACACTGCCTCAGCATGGACCACGGCTGGTCAGAGCAGTCCGTGGAAAGAACTCAGGGAACTTGGGTCTCACTCTGCACGTACATAAAGCAGGGGCCAGCGTTATATATGAGGGGGATGTAACTGAATAAGAAGAGGCTGCAGGGGGCCTGGGTGGCTCAGTCAGTTGAGCGTCTGACTCCGGCTGAGGTCATGATCTCGCAGTTCGTGAGTTCGAGCCCCGTGTCGGGCTCTGTGCTGACAGCTCAGAGCCTGGAGCCTACTTCAGATTCTGTGTCTCCCTCTCTCTCTGCCCCTTCCCCGCTCATGCTCTGACTGTCTCTCAAAAATGAGTAATAAACATTAAAAAAAATTTTTTTAAATAAAACAAAAGAAGAGGCTGCAAATCATCCATAAATTCATGGGGCTCTTGAAAAAGGTTCAAGAGAATGAGCCAGACAGGGAACCCGAGACAAGGCTCTAGTGAGGAGCTGTATTCTTAGTCACAAAAAGGCACTCATCTGCTCTCTTCGACAAGAGGAGCTAAAAGAACTTACCGGAAGCCACGGCACATCATTTATGGTAGCTACCAACATTTACGATTAACTGCAGTGGAATTCCATTCCAAAGGGGGGCTCCCAGCTAGTCCTTCTGTCTCCATGAAGGTGGAGGACTCTGGCAGGCACCGTAGGCAAGCAATTCGCACCCAGGCTGGCCACCCATCCTTAAAAACTGTGGGGCTCTGCATTACTGAGACCCATGCCTCTCTGAGCTACACATTACACAGTCCTACAGCAAATGAAAGATGTCCCCACAGAATGAATCCAAGGTGATCAGCCAAGGCTGAGCCATCAAAAAGACAAAATGTGCGGGAGGCCACAGTTCAGTCAAGACGACGTGGAATATATATTACCACGTGTATTCAGATGATTGACAGCCAGCTCCTGCTTCCTAATGCTCATTGATTATGTATTAACAACAACACCAGCTTATTTTAGAAAGCATTATCTGCCAGGTAGACTCCTAAGAGCTATTTAAAGAAAACATGCACATTGCGGTCATTTTAATCATCATGGAAATTCAATCATCATGGAAATAAGACACGATTTAGATAGAAGTTTTATGTCCACCAATAAGTCCCACTGAGGGATGGGGTATTTCTGATCCAGAACACAGGAGATGGTAGCACCTCTCTTTGCATGACTGTAGCATCAAGTCAACCCAGTTATGAAATCCAAACTAATCACTTAGGATAATTCAGATGAATCGCACACGATACATGCCCTATAATACCTAAACCGAATACGGATAAGGCACTGGATAGCAATCACAATGAACAATGTCTTTATCACTTTCCTTTTAAAATAGTTTTAATCTAAAAGAAATAAAGCAGTGGTAAGTACAACCACAGTGGGATACAAAAGAGAGTATTAAATTCTCCTAGGAAACCTCCCGATTTTAATTAGGGTGCCAGTAAAATTAAATTTTCCCAATTTCTTATCCTTGTCAACTCACCAAAAATGCTAGACTTGCTATCTTTAATGTAATACACTGAGTCATGAAGCTAAATACTCATTTGTTTATGTGCACATTACCTACCAGGACCAGCCCTATCTGAGTCAAAAAACAGGTCAACTGTCTCCACGAAATTTAAGGTTGTCACAATCTCAAATTGGGAACATTGGCTCATTCTGCAAACATTACCATTATCTCTGAAATAACTGAGCACAGGGGCGCCTGGGTGGCTCAGTCGGTTGAGCGTCCGACTTCGGCTCAGGTCATGATCTCGCAGTTTGTGAGTTCAAGCCCCGCACCAGGCTCTGTGCTGACAGCTTGGTCAGAGCCTGGACCCTGCTCCAGATTCTGTCTCCCTTTTCTCTTCCCCTGCCCCACTCACACTCTGTCTCTGTCTCTCTCAAAAATAAACATTAAAAAAAAAAAAAAAAAAAAGAACTAAGCACAACATCAGTTGGCTCATTTAGAAGTGGATAAATAGAAACTGAAATAAAATCGGTGAGCTCACAAAGCTTTTGTGTGAAATCTAAACTTTTCTTTTATTGCCACTTACCAAGACACGAATCACAGGACAAAAAGGATAGGTCCAGTATTATTAAAAAATAAAAATAAAAATAAAAAAGTCCTCCAACTGGTCTAAAACTGATATAGTTCTACTACAAGCTTTCATTGTATTTAATCAGTATTTTATCCTCAAAGTCAATTGAGTAACAACTCTACATAATACTTATTAGAGAAATCTTATTAAAATCCTGTTTCCTCAAATGGACAATTCCCTACTCAAAAATAAATAAATAAGTAAATAAAAATCCCTATTCAAAAATAAAAACAAAAAAAAAATAAATAAATAAAATAAGGAAAACAATTCACTAAACCCTGCCCCCACCCTTATAGAAGTTCACATTCCTAAAACAGAAATATAGAATTTTCCTCGAGCTGATCTCAACTCGCTTTCCAGTTTTCTTGCACATCCCTGGGGAACACAAGCTCCATGACAGGGTGGGGGGGGGGGTCTTTGTTTCATTTACTGCTACATCCCCAATGCCTACAACCATGTCTAAAAACATCAAGTGCCATTTTGGGCTGAATGGGTGTCTGAATACAGTATTGGCCTGGGACCCACAGAAGATGAACACCTGCCCTAGGCCCCAACCTTTAGAAAGCACCATACACCACACCCCCCCCCAAAAAAATACATCCACTGGGAAACGCACTCATGCCCCCATTACCTGAGATCTGCTGCTGAGCACGTGTATAGCATGGCACATACCCTAAACATCCACTCTGGTGACTGCCACCAGTCAGGCCCCAGAAAACCACTGCTCCACGTCTCTCTTACCCTACATCTTTGAAACAAAAGACCACTGTATCTGAATGCCCTTGTGGTTTCTGGTGCACTGTTTCCAAGTTCAAAAATAGAAAACGCTTCTGGGTATCAGGAGTATTTGAGTCTTACAAGCTTTTAGATAACAGAAAAGACAAATTAATTAACTTGTCAAATCCTTTCTCTCAGATAGCCTGAATCCGAAAGATTCTTGTATAATAAAGTATTGTGTCCCACAAGCACAGAGTATCCGTTTTCTTGTGTCCCAGTTCATGATGTGAGAGGTACTTAAAGACTGGCAGATACTCACAGCAGATGCGGGTAGTGGCCAATATGAAGGCCTTGCTATCACTCTTAATTGTGTGTATTTGCAGGACTAGATGTAACATGCATCAAGCTAGATACCGATTCCCTTCACCAGATGGACAGTCCATGCGACAATTTCAAATTATTTTTATAATGATATGTGATGTGACTTAATTAATTTTCTTTAAAAAATTAAACTTCAAGGGTGCCTGAGTGGCTCAGTCAGTTAAGCATCCAACTTCGGCTCGGGTCATGATCTTATGGTCCATGGATTCGAGCCCCGCGTGGGGCTCTGGGCTGATGGCTCAGACCTGGAGCCCGTTTCAGATTCTGTGTCTCCCTCTCTCTCTGCACCTCCCCGCTCGCATTTTGTCTCTCTCTCTTCTTCTCTCAAAAATAAACACTATAAAATTTTTTTTAAACTTCATGTTTAAATAATTTTATGTAGTTTTATAGTCGTTTGAAAAAAGTATTTTATGAATCAACGAAAATGTTGATAATCTTTCATTTTTCATCTAAGTTTTAATAGATATTTTTAAAGAGAAACAACGTGAAAGCATACAACCACAATCTGAGATTTTCAACTTCCTACATTTGCTTTAGTTTATATTTTTGTGAACTGCATAGTATTTTATGCTTGGGGTCATCATAATTTAACTCAACGGTTAAATGTTTTTAGTGCTTCCTTTTTTATAGTATAAATAATACAGGCATAAACATCCCTATACATAAATTTGTGGATGTGTCTTTAAGTATTCCTTTAACCTATTTTTTCTACTTATGAAAATCTTAGGTGGAAACATTTTTAAAACTTTTGCTAGTGACCTCCACATTAAACCTGAGAAATGAAATGAGGAGTTCTATTTCTTGCGCACAACATTTCAGAAAACCCACTTCTGCCCTGCTCCAATATAATATACTAACAGTTTTAACCTTTGTTAATTAAAGGTTAATTAACTTCGTGTATAAAGGGTGAATACAGTTTCTATTCTAAGCTGTTTCTTCCTTGCTAACTGAATATTTTCCAAATACTTATTGGTCATTTGAATGATGTTTTAGAATTTCGCCAATTGTCCTACAACTATTGTTTTTTTTAATTTTAGCTTGTTGATTTGTAGGAGCTATTTATTTATGAAGCAGATGAAATATATGAACAGACAGCTAAAAAAAAAATCCTATTACTAACTCAAACATGTACTTACAAAAATTATTCAAAATTGTGCTCCTTTTATTAATGTGGTGTTAAATTACTTTATGAGTTCTTGAAGATTCTTATTTTTGGCACAGTTGAGGTAAGGAATGAGCAGTTCCCTGTGTTTCCATCTGTGAACACCAGTAACAGTATTTGGAGGCCAAACACAAGTTTAAAGGAGACAGGGAAGTGAACTCTGTAAAGTGGAGATTTGTAGAGTGTGATAATGAGGCAAGTCGTTATGTTCTAACTGGTCTTAACTGTTCCATAAATGTTTCCTTTACCCTGTAAACTTTAAGGTCAAGATAATATGAGGAGCACTTAAAGCAAAGAAAAGCCATGTGGGCCTTGGCTAGGGAACATGCCTTTTGGGGGTGTGGGGGTGGGGAGGTCGGGAGGAATCTGGAATACTCTTTAACTGCCGTTCGAACACATAAAAATATATTTTCTTCTCTAGCACTACTGCCAAACTGAAACAAAGAACAACTAGGCCCTATCACTCACCTTGGAGGAAGTTCCTAGGAGAGACAAGCCCCAAAGAGGTCATGTCCTGCTCTGCAAAGCAGAGCCCTGCCTGACACGCGAAAATACACACGGCAAGCTGGGAATCTGAGGGATGATCCAGCTTTCCAAACAGCAAGATCACCTCCGCAGGCCTTTGGTTTCACACCATTTGTGGTATGTTAACACCCAAAAAGCGCCCGTCATTAGTAAATCGCCCAGCAAAACTATATTTAGATTCATCGAGCCTATTTTGTAATCCCTTTGTTTTTTTTTTTTTTAATCCCAGGGAACAAAGAGCTAGCAATATAGGGTAGAACTTACTGGTACTTTAAATTAACAGTAGAATTTTCTCCTCACCATTGTTAATGCTGAGATAGGCCTGGTTTCCTTTTTTGTAAAAGTGGCTAATATAAGCTTTTTTGAATGTCCTTCTAACCTCATTAGCAAAGGTGAGGTCAATGGATTATTGGTTAGTGCCTGAAACATCTTAAATGCCACAAGCCATGCCTTTGAAATAAAATATTTTTGATTACATGGAGGGTATGTTCATCCATGGGCAAGTCAGGATTCATAACTCCCACAATGAAGTCTTCCCTGTATCAGAATTATATACAATAGGGCTTGGAATTCTAGATATTTCTTTCACTAGGAAACAAAGTTTGGGCCATTTTGTCCATATTGTCTCTGATTTTTTTAGGCCAATAAAGAACAGTGGAGATATATTCAGTTCCTGTTTCGAGGGAGAAAAACAAATCCTGTGGCTCAGAATAGTTATGTGTCCCAGGTCACACAGCTGGTGAGGGGTTGAAAACCCAGAATCGCCGTCTTAGATCAACACGAGTTCCAAAAGTTGTCCAATCACGTTTCCACTCAGAGCAGCAGAGCGTGTGTGATAATTGTTCTAAATCTTTCCAAAAGAACGAAGAAGCTGTGATCTAATTACAGGGCCTCCCAACGAACAAGGAATGGGGGGGGCTAGCGGAAACCTCTGTGGCCCGACTTTGTTCTGTTCCTTGGTTTTAATTGTGTGGTTGCAGGGGGCTGGGAGGGTAAACAGCACTGCCTCCCACCGGGCTCCCAGCACGTTTTCCCCGCAGGAGTGAGGTTCTGCCCATGATTGATATGGCTCGAGACATACAGGAAGAATCTTGTCACTCAGCCCCCCGCTTCCATCTCTGGCTCCGAGGAGCCTGCAATGCCTCACAGGAGCCTGTAACTGTCAAACGGCATTCCCCAAATCCGTCAATACTGCCTGCTGCTCTACGGGCTGCAAATATTTCAATCACTCCACAGACCCGCAGCAGCAGCAGCAGCATCTGAGCGGACATGGAAGAAAACGCACGAAATCTGATGGCTTTATTTACTCTTCAAAGTAAGGGAAACACACACACACACACACACACACACACACACACGCCGAAACCTTCACTTTCCAAATGTTTACTGGGAGATTAGAAAAACAACAGACGACAGCCAGTGTGTCAGCCTATAAGAATCACAAAAATCCTTCTTTAAACATTCTAGCAACCAGATGAAGACTCCAGACCAGGAGCCCCTGTGTATGTTTAAGAAGTTCATGGGGCCGGCATTCCTTTGGATCGTCAAGAAACAGACAGGGACTCAAGTCCAAAGCCACAAGTGCCAGAAAGTGAGGATTTCCTTGGCCTCACCTGAAGCAAATGTATGTAGATGTGATTCTTAGAATCAAAACACAGGACACCAGGGCTGCAGGTATGGTGCCCAGTTGGTATACTGAAAAATTGAATGGGTCACTATTTACAGAGACTACAATGTGAATAGAGCCTTCTATCAGGTATACAATTACACATAACAGCTAACAAGACTACAGAGAGACAGGCATCTGGGCCACTTTACCACTCACTAGTGCCCGGCTCTGTTTTCTATTCATATTTATGAATGCACTCATCAATCATTCATTCATTCAACAAATACTCACTGAACGCAGATGGAACGTGAGTTTCATTGATTCCTGCAAACACGTTATGGGGTAGACACTGTTCTTCCCATTTAGCCAATGATAAAACTGAGGCTGAGGCAGGTTACATATTTGGGGGTAGGGAAGTGGGAAGCCCATCACAAAGCTTTGTCTTCTGAGTCTGAACCCAGCATACTTCTCTCCTGGACTGAGCTGCTAGGTTCAGTGAGGCAAAAAGTTCCTTCTTGTTGTTAATTGTTTTTGATGTTTCTTTATCATTTTTAAGAGAGAGACAGAGTACGAGTGGGGGGGGAGTAGAGAGAGAGGGAGACACAGAATCTGAAGCAGGCTCCAGGCTCTGAGCTGTGGGCACAGAGCCCGATGAGGGGCTCAAGATCACGACCTGAACCGAAGTTGGACGCTTAACTGACGGAGCCACCCAGGCACCCCAACAACTTCCTTTCGTAGCAATGACGTTGAGAGTTGAGTTCTTGGACAGGAGAGGCAGGAACGCAGGATATGTGAGGATGCAGTCAAGTGACAAGGACAATAGGCTTGGAAGCCGGTGCTGGGGGCCGACTGGAAGATCAGTTTTGACCTGCCGCTCACCCCGCTTAGGGCAGGCGTGGAGCCTCGCGGCGCAGTGGACGGGCCCCGGGACTGGTGGTCAGATGCACGGGGCTCACGTCCTGACACTGCATGGCCTTGAATAAGCTGTCACTCATTCCTGAGCTTTCAGTTCTTCATCTATAAAATGGGAACAGTAAAACCTCAGGGACATTTTGAGGGATGAACGTGATTATGGATCTGGAGGAAGCAGGAAAATGTCTGGCTGTCACGGGCGCTCAATAAACTGTGGAGACTACTCTTGCTTAGTGTTCTGGGATGTGTGATTCTCAGCTAGGTCTCCCGCATCTCAAGGGCATGCGTTTTCCTAACCGGCGTGCGTGGGTACAGGAAGAATTTGCTCTTCTCTTGTGCCGCTCTGCCCCAAAAAGACATTAGGAGAGTAAGTGTGTCCCAGCTAACCATAGGACTTCTGGCTCTCTCCCCTCTACCTAAGTAGTAAAGAGAGCGGTAACTGCAAAAGCCAATTTACCGAAAAGAATGTATATTCTTCTCTTTCCACAGTGTAGTTTCTTCTTCTTTCCTTTACATTTAGTCACGGTGAAGTCCCTTTTCCCTGCTTCTCAAAGGTAGCTGCCCCTACCCACTGTTTTGGAAGTAAGGAAACCCAGGAACAGCTCTCTTGGCTCATAAAGTCAGCGTGCCAGACACAAGAAGGTATGGAAGGGGGCAGGGGGCAGGGGGGGGTGGGAGAGGGTAGTGAATGTGCCAAGACAGTTACACTCTTATTGCTTATGGCAATGTTAAACAGGCTAGAAAATCAGAGGCCCTGGAAAAGACTTGTAAAAATCACAACGTGAGAGCTTACTGTAAAGGTGAAGAACATAACAAGGGAGGCTGTGGGTGGCATTTGAAACATGTCGGAGACCGTGCTGGAAACCCGCCCTGAGCTGTCCTTGCAAAGTGAGGCCTCTTTGGAGGGTGCCCCAGTGGCCCCCTAAGGAGCAGGCCAAGGTGTGGCCCTGCCCGTGGACATACGGACAGCTTCCAATCCCCTGACTGGAACTGAGAAACGAGGGGCGCAAGTCACAGACTGTTCCCGATGCTCTGTAAGAGGGCTCTGAGAGCAGGGAGTCGGACAGGTGCCTGAAACAAATGACTGAGCGATGGAGGAGAAGAGGCAAGGCTCTGTGCGAGAAGACAAAATTGATTTTTTTGGTGTATTCAAGATAATTCTTTATGGAATGTTAAAGAAATAAAAAAAAAAAAAAAAAAAAAAAGACCATCATGCAGAGATCTCAAGCAACCCTAGCTAAGCAAGGAGAGTAGACCAGACGTCCTGAGCGTGTGGCTCAATAGATTTCATTCTTGCCTGGGACCTGTATTGTAAAATGAAATACCAGTGGATTCGTCCTGGGAGACAGTGAGGGCAGAGCTGGAGAGTCAGCTTCTAGCCCTGCCTGGCACTCTGCGTACAATGAAAGCACACTCATAATTCTACCACCGTAGCCTTCTCATGCCCGAGTCACTATTACATAACTCCTATCATTAGTCTCTTGGGTTTTGTTTCTTGAATTCCATTTTAGTGAAAGTAATGGTGTTCATTCCACTCTAGGACTATTTAACACCAAAATGAAGCTTTATGTTTATGAAGTGAAATACCGTGTTTCCCTGGCTCTTGGGAAATCTACATTAGACGGACTCAACTCAACCACTGACCCAACCACTGCTCAGACGTGGTCATGACGTCGCAATGCCCACGAGGCAGGAAGAGATGCTCTATGGAAAGCACCAAAATATGAAGCTAGGACGTGATGGTATCTTTCAGGTTCCCAGCTCCCTCATTTACTGACCCTGTGATCTTACGCAGGGTACTTAACCCCTTAGCGCCCTAGGCTCTTCAACTATAACCACATTTATTCATAGAGTTCGTGCAAAGACTGAAAGACAAAACACATGCAAAACAGTTAGGACAGGGTCCGGCAAAATAAGAGTTAATCTATAATATACATGATTATTATGATTATCATTGCTTTCATTAATGAATCACTGGTCTCTGACACAGTAACAGTGTTATGTGTTGGAAAGACTATGTACGACCTTGGGAATGTGACCTCAAGCAAATTACTTAATCCATCTGAACCTCAATTCTCCCTCTTCTGTGAAATATGGACTCTATCAGGGATCTCGTGGGGATTCAAGGACTTGAGGAAGTAGATGCCAAATCTGTCTTTGCTCTCTTGCAAAAGAGAGCTGGAAAATTTGAACAATTATTCTGATCTACACAGAGAGTAGGGTCCGACATTTATAAAGGGCCTACGTGAGTAGATGATATTACTGCCACTAGTTGTGCTCCTATCAGCCTCTATGCTGAATAATCAATAATAAATGTTGTTTAAACAAATGGTGTAATTTTCCAATCTGTGTTGTTCTAAACTGACCTTTGCTCCTCGTTGCCATTTGTAATGCATGCATAATTCATTGATGAAGCAGAAGGAGAAACAAGGATGTTGGTCTAAGTGGCCCTTTTTGGGTTGTTTTTGATGATTTGTTATAA
Organism: Panthera uncia; assembly: GCF_023721935.1. NCBI lineage: Eukaryota > Metazoa > Chordata > Mammalia > Carnivora > Felidae > Panthera > Panthera uncia. Next base: position 16,354,956 of record NW_026057589.1, on the reverse strand, counting down.
CCCTATAAATAAAACAAAACTTGTCATTGTAAATATGTATTGTGTTATCTAGAGGTATATTTAGTGGGTAAAATAATAAAAAGTAGCCTGCCTCTCCTGGAAATCTCAAGGTATAATTAACTACTGGTAAGATTTATTCCAGAACTTAGGAGCCCTAAAGTAGAAGGGAAAATAAAGGCCACTGACAACATGAACGCTATAAGAAATACCTAAAAGGCAGAGCCATTAGCCATTTGCCATTTGCAGGAAGTGTTTGCTACTACACTTGTCCGGGAGGCAAAAGGGGAGATTGAGATAGTATTTTTGCTAGGGTGGAGATACGTGTGTACGTATATATACACATATACTTTTTAATAAATCATCAATCAAGGGGTTGGCAGGGCTAACTTGTCAACTTCAACCCTGTCTGTTATTGGTACACACACACACACACACACACACACACACCTCTCTGGCTGGACAGAAATATGTATATGAAAATATGTGTATGCATATGCATACATAAACACACACGTGTATATTTTTGAAATAAAGCAGAGATCAAAAGGCTTTCAGAGCTAGCTCCAGTCAACTCTAACCCCAGCCTGCTGTTTGTTCACCCACACACACTCACTGTGCAATAAACCCTTTCAACATGGGAGACAAGAGCAAGACGCCCCTCTTCTGTCCCCAAAGGGCACCTCTGTGTGCTCCCTCAGATCATAGCTGATGGCATGTCAATGAAACGGTGCTTGCTCTGGTCCCAGAGATCAAAATGAGGGCTTAACCTGCAATTTACTCTACAAGTCCCATGACACTTGCCAGATCTGAAGACTTCATTCTAATCTTCCCTGCTGAAAAAATAATCAAATACTCCGGCAAAGATGTATTGACAACTCTTAATTAACCATGCTAATGGGGGTAAGAGAGAGCGTGGATAAATGAAATCCACACATAACCTAAAACCTTCATTTGGCCATTAATTTCCAACTTCTCCTTCACTAAACCTTGCAGGGGGGCAGGTATTAGCACGTGCTTTAGCAACAGAAGTACTTGATGGCTCTGTCTGCACCGTGCCAGCCATTTGTTGGACAAGCTAACAAGTAAGGAAGTGGCCTGGGCACCATGTAGTCCAAAGGTACTGGGGCTTAGGGATAATGGTTTTGTATCCTTTTGGATACAAGTAAATATATTTTAGGTGGCTTTTAGACTGAGATTAGTTGGAACAGTTTTGTAGCAACAGAGGTTGACCGGAGAGAGACTTTCTGGTTCCTTACCTACCACTGCTGCTCCTCAAACAGAAGGAAAGGAGAGGAGGCATAGGGAGAGGGGCCGGCACATGTGCAAAGTCAATGGTGGTTGCTTTGGAATGAGCAGCTGATTGCAATGGAACAAGCTGCAGAAAAGGCAAAAGCTGATGCTTATGAACTGACCCTAAGGGAGCACATGAACTTGCTGCACTTACAGAGCACCTGCTATGTACCAGGCCCTGTGCACACATACTGTGATGAAACAGCATGAAATGAGACCTTGGATGCAATCTGGGCAAGGAACAAAAGCGGGCTTCCTCCTCCTTCTTCAAACACCTGGCACAGCCACACCAGAAGGCAGGAACCAGGGCTGATGGACCTTGGGCAAAGTTACTCCAGACGTCCGTGCTCAGCTGCCCCGACCGGTCATTTCGGCTTAGCCACCCTGCCTGGCACGGCACAGATACCCAGTAAGCAATCCTTCCAACGTGAATAACTTGCCAACAAAATGTCTGTTGTTATCCGTGTATTACACAGGGAGGGGAAAATGCACAAAGGAAATGAACTCACGTGCCCAGAGGAAGACAGGTAGAAAAGAGCAGTGTTGAGAATCAAACCCAAGCCATCAAGCCCCAGAACCAAGCTCTTAGCCATCACACTGGCAGTTTTGTAGCTCTCCCTAACACGCCAGAAAGACAATGTGTTCAACACTCAGAGTGTGATTTCTCATTTAATCCCCTCATGGTCCTGTGAGTTAGAGATTACTGCTGTTTCACAAATGAGGAAACTGATCTCGGAGAGAGAGGGGAAGTAAATTGCCAAGGTCACAGAGCCAGGGAGTGGGGGTGGTTCGCCCAAGGCCGGGTCTGCTTCTCCAGGTGAAGGTAATGATTTGGAACACAGGTCTGGAGTGGGTTTGAATCACTCTGTGTACAGCTGCTCCCCAGGGACCTGGCCTCAGCCCTCTGATTACTGCAGGACTTTATTACTTTCTGAATTCCCTTTGCTTATCTCACTCGCCCCTTCCTCCCATTTTCCCCTTCTGGTGCCCTCCCCCCCAATTCCAGGCTCCCAACCCCCACACACAGCCATCCCATCTCTGCTGTAAAATGTGAAATGTTCACCTTTCAAAAGCTGCAGGCTGGTTTGCAGCGTGCAATCCTTGGGAAGAAAAGGGCCCTACAAATACAAACAAGTCCCAAATGTTGTTAAAATGATCACTTCGGTTCACCTGAGTTTATACAAAAACATTTTCTGTGGTCTGATGTGCCCTGAGTGTGCAGGAGGTGAGGGAGCATTAAGAACCCAGGTGGGTACCTTGAGGACCAAAGAGCATCTCTGAATCAGTGAGGTGATCCAGGAACCCATTCGTGGCCCAGAGGCAGGAGTGAAGACCTGTGAAGAGGGGACCCACACGCATGAATTTTAACCAGGGGGTTCACAGGACTCCCCCCAACCCGCACCCCCGCAGAGGGCAACGCACAATGAGGGATTGAGCAGACCTAACGGAAGGGACTGCAGTGCGAACCTGGGCCAACTGGCAACTGGCATCACCCTCTGCATTCACGCATCACCTCCCCTGTTCAACCCGAACCGCCAATCCCAGGGTGTCTAGTGGCACTTCTTGCATCCATGGCAGAAACAGAGGGCAGTGGCCAGTGGGGAGATGGGTCCACTCAGGGTGCAAACAATAAACAGGTGCACTGTCCGTAGAGAATTTCAAAGCAGTAATACAAGTGGCCAAAGTCCAAATGCTTTTTATCATAATACGGTCAGCGTTTCTCAACAGTGTCAGAGAAAACTTACTCCTCCCCTCTGGGGCGGGGTGGGGGGAGCCCTCATCCATTGCCCCCTCCCTCTGGAGTTGGCACACACAGCTGTGAACACTGCACTCACTCAAGGAATACTCTCCAGAGGACCGAACCTAATTAAAGGGGTCTGGGGTAGGGCAGCAATCCTGTTGATTTCTGGGCAGAAAACATGTAAACTGACACTGAGATACACAAAATACATCTTTCAAGAAACACCATGCCACGCTGTCTTGTGTGAAATAACTACACATCCCCATGCAAGACTCCAACGGCACAGATGGACGTCGCTACGGGCTGACTGGGGGCATGACATTTCGCTGTCCTGTGGCTACAAGGATCACTCCCAGGGCCCCGGGATTTATTTCCCTTTCTCAGGAGCCCAGGACAGATCATGAATCCCCCTCATCAGTGGACCCATCGCTGGCACTTCCATACTGGCACCCAGCACTCCCCCCACCTCCACCGCCCCCTGAACAAGGTTAAAAGAACAGACTTCTGAGCGATGGTCAGAGCGGAACTGGCTTAGGAAGAGGAAGCTGAAAATATTAAGAAATCAACATCGGCATTTAAAAGCAAAGCCCTTTCCACACCACAGAAGATGCTTCCCCTATTCATCTTGTTCCCTGACTCTGCTCCACCAACTTGATGGAAGATGGTTTAACTGACATAAAAACCAGCTATACATGAATAGCAGTGATTGATGGAGCCATTCCAAGCATCAGCCAAAAAAACCGACACTAAAAGATGCCTCAGGCTTCCCGTTAACTGTTTTATGAGGGGACCCAAAACTGGTTCCTCCTCTTGTTTAAGAATAAATTAGCAGAACAAGTACTTTCAAAAACAGGGTATTGTTGTACAGAGGGGAAAAAAAGTAGAAGGTCTTTGGAATGTGAGTATACGTGTAGGGTAGTTAGGATGGTGACCCCTGGGTCACAGAAGGCTTTTTCCATATGCAGCTGCTTGCTTTCAGGGTCCATGATTTAACTGGGTTTTCGTTAATTCCATGTAATACCAAATGGTTCTATGAACTTACTGAACAAACACAACATCTCAGCGGCCACAGAGCGAAAATCCAGTCTTCAATGGGAGTCTTCCAAAGAATGTATGGATGAGCTGTGACAGGGAGGGGAACTGCGGGAGGTCACTTGCCAAAAAAAAAAATTAGGAAGGGCAGATTTTTAGGACTTGTGTGAAAAGCGTAGACTCGTTCAATCCATGGAGAACGGTTCTTAGTAAGGAATGGACAAGAGCAGGGGTTTCAAGACTGTTAGCATTTTGCATTTTTGTTCTCCTTCCTGGAGCACAGAAAGCCTTTCAGCAGCCTTTCTCCCTTCTTATTTTGAAGAAGGTTAATTATGACCTGGGAGCGTCTTCCGCATCCTGGCACTTGAGGCTCAGCCATCGTCGAAGGAGAGTATTGTCCGCACTGCACCGCAAGAAGTGACTTCAGGGGAATCCAAATTTAGAACTCCTTTTCAGAAGCCTCGGGACCAGTTCCATGTCCTGGCATTCTATGGTGTGACAAATACCCATCCAGTTCCCAATTGTCTTGGAAGCCGTGCACATAAAGGAAGCATAAAATGCACTCCACTTTTACAATAAAATAAGCTGGTCATTTAGCCCATCTGGATAAGTCCTTAATCGGAAGATCCACTTACTCCCATCCTTGCCCCTGGCTCTCCAGGCAAGCCCAAGGTACATTCTCCATTATGTGGTGGGTCTCTGGCCCAAGTTCATATGTAGTAGGGGGTTCCCAGTGTCTGCACCTTTGACCTGGAAATTCCACTTCTGGCAAATCGATGCCACAGAAATCATCTTAACCGGGAAGTACTTGACAACCAAAGATGGTCATGGCCTTGTGACTGGCAAGAGTCAGTAACAACCTAAAACTCCACTTAGCAGGAGAACGATGAAGTGAAAATCACAGTTCATCTACATGGTTTACTGTCACGATGCCTTTCAAAGGGCTGCTTAGAACAGTCTAGAAAACCAGGAAGGATTGAAATCTTAAGTGAAAGAAGAAACTGGTACCTACGTACCACTATGTATATAAGGTGTGTAGGGACTATGCAAAAAAAAAAACAAAACAAAACAAAACACATAATCTCTGGATTTGTATTTGGAGTGCGGTAGCAAGATTAACTCAGAATTAATTTGTAGGGGAACCCACCACAAGTGTGTATGTGGCAATTACAACAACACAGGACAACAGAGAACAACCTGTGCATCTAACAGTACCAGACAGTATGTACCAAAATGCTAACAGGGACTGTATTGGGTCATTTCTCTTTCTCTCTCTCTCTCTCTCTCTTCCACGTTTCTGTGGCGTCCACGTTTTTACTGAGCATGTTCTTATTTCATATGTGAAATCCTTAATTTTAAGAAAAATGAAACTCTGAAAGGAAGAACATGCTTTGTTTTTTTTTTTTAATTAATTAGTTTATTTAGAAAGAGTGAGAAAGGGGCAGAGAGAATCCCAAGCAGGCTCCTCAGCACCAGCGCAGAGCCCGACTTGAGGCTCGAACTCACAAACCGCAAGATCATGACCTGAGCCAAAATCGGACACTTACCGCACTGAGCCAGCCACCCATGCACCCCGGAAGCAAACGCTTCTTTCCGCTCCAGTGAGAGCAGATGACGCAATGCCCGGGTGTTTGGGTAGCACCTGCCTCACTGCTCGTTCGCCCCCAGGGGTGTCTCCCCTGCTCTGAAGCCGCACACCAGGGTCAAGCCCCTCACAGATGAGCAGGTTTCTTCCCGGCTGACTTGGATCATCGCCCTTAGCTCTGCCCAGACACAGTGGGCCTACTGATGGACCTGAACAGTGGACCGACTGATGGACACGGGTGAATGCCTGGAAAGGGGACCAGGAAGACCAGGGGAGAGTGCAGTGTGGCCCCCAACTCGAGGCAAGGCTGACGTGGCTGTGCAGCTCTGTGCATTCAGACAGAATGCCAAGCCCCCCTGAGTCCCAATTTCCTCACCTTCAACAGGAGTATTAATAGAGTATAAGGAGGTTTAAACAAGGCCATACATGAATTGTGCCATAAATGGCAATTTCTCACCATCTGTGACCCTAATACTAATAAGTGGCCCCTTCTCACGGGTGACAGGGAGATCACAGGAGCGTCTTCCCTGTGGGGACTCGCCCACCAGCACACGGGCAGAAACCGGGAGAGCCGGGAACTAACAGCCAGAGCAGGACGCGTCCCAACCCCCCTGGAGATCTTCCACCCCGCTCGGCCCAAATGTCCTACACGGGACATCAGGCACTGCAGGCGGGGTCAAGAACAAGGGCTCCCCAAATTCCTAAGGCAGGAGAGCATCACGCGGTCGCACTTTCGAGAGGAGGGATGGGGGAGACGTGCAGGTTGAGGAGAGGGCATGTAGGAGTTCGACTGCACTTACTTCTCCTGAGAATTTGTTTCTGTTTCCACTGCCTCCTGTCTGTCCTCTCCCCAGGGGCCCACAGACCAGAAAAGAGCCAAGGAAGATGGGGTGGGGGGGGGGGGAATGTCACCCTGGCCACCCCCACTCTTTAATGAACCCCCTCGAACCCTGGGTCTACGTCTCCCTCACCCAAGGATTTATGCCTCGTTTTCAATGGAATGTTACATTCGGTCAGACCATGAAGAAAACTCCTCATTATAAACTAGGAAATGTGTGGAAAGAGAATTATTTACCCAAGGCAGCACTCAATCAGTGTTGCCCGAATATTTATTTAGCCCACACACGGAGAAGTTGTGTTAATGTTTGCCAAAGAATGTAGCTTTATAAAGTAACTGGGTCAAAAAAGACAGCATATCATTTTACAAATAACTTTAAAATTGCTCAAGTTAAATGGCCGGCTCGCTCAGGTTTGTCTTTTCAAAACGCTGCAGAAACAATATCCAGAATTATGTCTCATAAAATACAGGTATTACAAAGTGGCTGTTTAGCCCATTAAGGAAAATGGAGAGTGAAATCTGAATTATTTCTACCCGAGGCAGAAGCAGGCAGAGTTACCAAAATTATGTTAGGCCAGCGCTACAATCCTTCAAGTCTGTGGGCAGCGAGGCTAAAGCTCTCGCACCAAAACTCTATTAGAAGGGCTGTGTTTCTCAGTCAACAATGACAGGAACTCCATTTCTCAGCCCCAACTCCAGTGTGGCTATGGCGAATTCACCCAAAACATTTGCTTTTGGATTATCAGTGGCATTTGTCTGCCTCAAAGGGCCCTGGGAGGGAGAGGGCTCTCGGTGGCATTGCTGGAGAAGATGGCTTGAGGCAACTTATTTAACGGATCCAAAGGCAAGCATGACAGCCCGCGCCTTCAAAGACGTGAGCAGGGGCGCTGGGTGGCTCAGTCGGTTAAGCATCCGACTCTTAATTTAGGCTCAGGTCATGATCTCATGGTTCATGGGTTCGGGCCCCGCATGGGCTCTGCACTGACAGTGAGGAGTCTGCTCCAGAGTCTCTCTCTCCTCTCTCTCTGTCTGCCCCTCAACCCCCTCTCTTTCAAAATAAATAAACTTTAAAAAAAAAAAAAAAGTGGGCGAATCTGAGCAACCATGTTGTAATAATCATTAACAGTAAGGGCAACAAGAATAGTGACAATGATCATGACTGGAGCAACCAAGAAGCACATGGGCCCTGGTGATAATGGAGGAGGATACCAGGTAAGGAAGAAGAGACAGCAGAGAAGGGGAAAGAAAAAAAAACAACCACACAGTATCAACAACTGACATTCACTAAACACCCCCTAGGTGCCAGAAACGGGGCCGAGCGCTTAGCTCGTAAAGCTCACCTAGTCTTCCTCAAACAGGCAGGTAGACAGCACTGTTCTCCTCACTGTAATGTCTGTAGGTCACAGTGTCTTCACCAGTGCACCGGAGACACTGCTGGCCCCCCGAAAGGCTGGCTGGTGTTGGGGGAATGGAGGCCTGTACGACGGTGGCAGTACACAGGGGCAGCTAACCTGATCAAGAACACATCCATCAAGATGGGTGTCACTTGGGCCAACGGATCCCTAAATCCCAAGTTTCCAGCTTGAGACTAAGGGGCGCATGGCCTGACCCTAATCCATTCTGAGCGTGTCTCCCTGACTCACGGCTGTTTGTGCCACTGCTGGAGAGCAGCCACATGGGCTCATTAGAACTCTACTGTCCTCCTAATGGAATCAGGAGCTTCTTGAGGGCACCATCTTATAGATCCTGTCCCCACAATGCCCAGGCCAGCCTGGGCCTCATAGGGGCTCAGTAAATATTTACTCATGAATAAACAAGGGAAGGTCATGAGATCTCTGCTCTGGGATGATGGCAGGGAGGCCAAGGAGCTGCTCAGACTTCTGGAGGCTGCAAATCCAGAACTAAGACCTCGTGAACTTCCTCGGGGAAACTGAGGGATCTTAGTTCCCTGGGGCTGCTGTAACAGATCATGACAAATGGGGTAGCTTAAAACTACAGAAATCTACTCACTCCCAGTTCAGGAGGCCAGCAGTCCGAAATCACCATGTTGTCAGGGCTGGTTCCTCCTGGAGGCTCCGGGGGGGGGGGGGGGGGACCACCATGCCTCTCTCCCACCCAAGGGTGGTTGCTGGCGATCCTCGGTGTCCCATGACTTGTAGACACATCCCTCTGGCCTCTGCCTCCATCGTCACATGGACTCTCCTCTATGCCTGTGTCCCCTTTTCTTACAAGGACAACTGTCCTTACATCCAGGATTTCATCCTGAGATCCCTAACTAATTACATCTGCAAAGACCCTGTTTGCCAATAAGGCCACATTCTGAGGTTCCAGGCTCACTATTCATCCCCCTTCACTAGAACTTGGGCCCTGCCCACAGTAGGCTTCCCTTCCTCCTTTCTCCCCCATGGCTTAGAACCAGAGGGCAGCCTTGTCGACATGGACTTTGAGAACGTGCACAAGTAAATGTCTTGACCCATTCTGTGGTGAGTCTTGAGGGGAAAAGAGAAGGGCACTCGAAAAACAAGAAGGGCCAAATCCCTCAAGTTGTAAGCAGGATAAAGGAAAAGCAGAGGAACACAGGTGGGTCTCAGGGCCTGGGAAGTGAGGCCTTCGGGACCCTCAACTGTCCCGCTGGCCCCAGGAGCAGAAAACCTAATTGTTACCTGTGGGCTCAGTTCCGCAGCAGTCTTGGCCTGAACGAGGCTCTTCACTCCTCGGGGGGACGGGAACCCCACTGCCCTGCCGCCACCCCCCTCCGACGCCCGCCTCCTCCAGCATCCACAGAGGGTCACACAACCGCTCGGACCACTAGATGGCACAGCACACAGTACAATCGTGTTGGGCTGGGGCTGCAAGTGGCTGCGGGGACACACAGGGGGACAAAACGGCATCTGTCAGAGGTGAGCACCATACACCCTCACCCTAGGCCTCCGAGACAAACTCGCGTGGAAGACCATGGGGAAGGGAAGGGGGAAACAGTTTCAAACAGAGAGGGAGGCAAATCATAAGAGACTCTTAAATATAGAGAACAAACTGAGGGTTGATGGTGGGGCGGGGGGGAGGGGGAAAGGGCACTGAGGAGGGCACCTGTTGGGATGAGCACTGGGTGTGATATGTAAGTGAGGAATCATGGGAATCTATCCCCAAAACCAAGAGCACAGTGTATACACTGTATACAAGTTAGCTAACTTGACAGTATATTACATATATATATATATATATATATACACACACACACACATATATATACATATATATAATATATTTATATATTTATATATATATATGTATATATATATAATATATATATTAAAAAAAAACAGAAAAACACGCATGGACACTGCGAATCCACATGATGGGTGTGGCCAGCTCAGAGAGGCCATCCTGGCATCCAGTGGGAAGAGCACAGCAGAAGGCCACCCCCCGTGACCTGCTTCTGTAATTCAGAATCCATCCATGGGATAAAGGTCAATGGATGCACAGACTGTGTGTCATGAAATACCCCCAGAGGGGTTTAGGGTAACGTCCTGTAACAAACACTTTTCTATTGCTGCAGTGAAAACAGGATTATCCACAGTAGAGTGGAAAAATAGGGACACGAAATCAGCTCAAGTCAGGTTTTACCACCAAGAGTTTTCTGGAAATATAAAAATTAATATATGTATATAAATACACATATATAAATAAATATGTATATAAATATAAATACACAGTATATATATAGTTTGTTTTTCAGAGCTTTTTTGGATTTTACAATAGCATAAAGGAGACTGCAGATGGGTATTTACAAGTCTGAATCCAAGCACTTTTTTTTTTTTTAATGTTTATTTATTTTTCAGAGAAACAGAGAGAGCAGGGCAGAAGCACGGGGACAAAGGATCTGAAGCGGGCTCCGTGCTGACAGCAGAGAGCCTGATATGGGACTCGAACCCACAAACCATGATATCATGGCCTGAGCCAAAGTTGGACACTTAAGGGACTAAGCCATCCAGGCACCACAAGGCACTTTCTTAGTGAAGACAGCCTAATCCCCAAGCGGGAAGGTGTGGCCCGAGTCTGACACCCAGCAAGGCTCAGACCACCGCCTTGGTCCAAACAATTCCATCTTGTACCTACTTTGTAAAGCAGGCTTCCCCCAAAAGGTTTCATTTGATAAAAGATTTTGAAAACTACAAAAGAGACTCAAAAATCACTGCTGTACAACAGAAGGTAGCAATTTTCTTTCTTTTTTTTTGTAAAGGGTGAGACAGTAAATATTTTAGGCTTTGTGGGCCAAGCAGCAAAACCAAGGATAGTATGGAGGTATTTGTAGAATAAGAGAGAAGAAAAATCTCCACATAACTTTACTGATAAAATTTAAAATTTTATCAATGGACACTGAAATAGAAATTCCATATAATATTCATGTGTCATGAAATAATATTCTGTTGATTGTTTTTCAGCATTTAAAAATAAATGACAAGAGTAAAAACTATTCTTAGCTTGCAGGCCATACCCAAACAGGTGCGGGTTGTATTCGGCACAAGGGCAGGCAGCTGTTTGTGACCCCTGCTCAAGGTCATTCCTGGTCAAGCAAGGTCCAGAGTGAGACCCACTGTGACCCTCCCCCACAAAGGGACCAAGGGAAAGCCCTTGGCCAGATCAGAGCAATACAAACCTCATAGCTCCCAGAAGTAGACATCCCTCACCTTTGACTCACAAGTCATTCTGGAAAAAACAAACTGCTTTCTCCTTAATTTTTAAAATATAAACACCAAATACGATATGAGCCATAACTGGGCAAAATTATTTTCCTTAAACAAACACTGCCTTTAA
>NW_026057589.1:16268783-16343555 GCF_023721935.1 Panthera uncia | reverse complement strand
ATATATATATATATATATATATATATATATATATATGTAGGCCAAATGCAATGTTATTTCTCTCTTGGGATCATGGTACAGAAGACAGGCTATGAACTTCACATCATGTTCAGTGGGTACCATCGTTAATCTGAATATTTACAAAATGCCCAGTGAACATAAATCAGCAAGACTTCGAACCATCGTAGAAGCCTCTGAAGGCTTATCACGAGCTTAATAAGCCAGGCAGGGATGCAGATATCACCATTAGAGAACAGTGCATCCATTCCCAGACTCCAGGACCCCCTTTGAGGCCCACTGTGACACTGAGCACACGCTAATTATCTTAAAAATTTTTTTTAAGTTTATTTATTTTTGAGAGAGAGGCAGAGTGCAAGTGGTGGAGGGGGAAGAGAGAGGGAGACACAGAATGTGAAGAGGCTCCGGGCTCTGAGCTGTCAGCACAGAGCCCGACGTGGGGCTCAAACCCACGAACCATGAGATCATGACCTGAGCCAAAGTTGGACACTTAACGGACTTAACCATGCAGGTACCCCACGTGCATGCTAATTATTAAATATGAACATAACTTCTTGATTTATCAGTTTCAGGGTACATTACTATCCTAGCATGCTTGGGCCAAGAATATGCAGTAATAGATTGGACAAACCCTGAATTAAAACATACAGTCCAGGGGCACCTAAAGGGCTCAGTTGAGCATCTGACCCTTGCTTTCAGCTCAGGACATGACCCCAAGGGTCATGGGATCAAGCCCCGCATCAGACTCCATACTGATCATGGAGCCTGCTTAACGTTCTCTATCCCTCTGCCCCTGTACCCTGCTGGTATGCTCGTTCTCTCTCTCTCTAAAATAAAATTTAACAAGATAAATGAATAAAACGTGTGGTCCAGCCTCAGAAAGAGTTGGAAACAATTACGGAAAAAACACATGCGAGTAAACCACTTAAAGGCAAATCTAGTGTTTAAAATGGCAATGCAGATGATGTTCCCAACATGGAAAGGAAAAAAACACAAAATGACCTTTAAAGCTCTGAATGTATCTGCCAAAAAATCAAGGTCAGCTGACAACCTGAAGAATCAAAAGCTTCACAATAACATCTATTTATTTTCCAACAGCCTCAGATCCAGAACCATCTCCCACCTTCTGCTGGAAGTGTGCATAAGGAGATCATTGATGAAAACAGTATTCGTTGAGATCTTATACTCTGAGCTCACTGTGCACATCATTTCATCAAACATTTTTAATAACTATGCTAAAAAGCTATTTTGTCCCCATTTGACTGAAGAGAAAACTGGGCCATAGGATTTCAATTAACTTCCCAAGTCACAAGGTTAGCAAGAGGCAGATCTGAGGCTCAGAAACTGTACTCTACACACTAGAGTCTAGCAAACAACTATGGTCCCTGGGCCAGGTCTGGCCCACTGCCTGTTCCCGTAAATAAAGTTTTATCAGAACACAGCCATTCATTTATGCATTGCCTGTGGCTACTTTCATGTTCCAACAGCAAAATGAGTACGGTTGACCCTTGAACAATACAGAGGTTAGAGGTGCCATCGCTCACACAGTTGAATATCCATCTACAACTTTTGACTCCCCCAAAACTTAACTACTAATAGACTACTGTTGACCACAAGCCTCACCAATGACACAAACATTCGATTAACATATATTTTGTACATCATACAAATTATATATATATGTTTTATATAATATATATATATATATACACACACATATACACACACAAATACACACACACACTGTATTCTTACAATAAAGTGACCTAAAAAAAAAAAGAAAATGTTATTAAGAAAACCATAATGGGGAACCTGGGTGTCTCAGTGGGTTAAGCGTCCGACTTCGGCTCAAGTCATGATCTCATGGCTCGTGAGTTCAAGCCCCACATCAGGCTCTGTGCTGACAGCTCAGAGCCTGGAGCCTGCTTCGGATTCTGTGTCTCCCTCTCTCTCTCTCTGCCCCTCCCCTGCTTGTACTCTGTCTCTCTTTCGAAAATAAATAAAATATTGAAAACAAAACAAAACCAATAAGGAAGGGAAAATACACTTGCAGTACTGTACTGTAAAAAATCAACATACAGCCAAAGTAATATTGAAGAATAAGACCAAAGCGGGAGGCGTCACAATCCCAGACTTTAGCCTCCACTACAAAGCTGTAATCATCAAGACAGCCTGGTATTGACACAAAAACAGACACACAGACCAATGGAAAAGAATCGAGACTCCAGAATTGGACCCACAAAAGTATAGCCAACTAATCTTTGACAAACCAGGAAAGAATATCCAATGGAAAAAAGACAGTCTCTTTAACAAATGGTGCTGGGAGAACTGGACAGCAACATGCAGAAGGTTGAAACTAGACCACTTTCTCACACCATTCACAAAAATAAACTCAAAATGGATAAAGGACCTGAATTTGAGACAGGAAACCATCAAAACCCTAGAGGAGAAAGCAAGAAAAAACCTCTCTGACCTCAGCCACAGCAATTTCTTACTTGACACATCTCCAAAGGCAAGGGAATTAAAACCAAAAATCAACTACTGGGACCTCATGAAGATAAAAAGATTCTGCACTGCAAAGGAAACAATCAACAAAACTAAAAGGCAACCGACGGAATGGGAAAAGATATTTGCAAATGACCTATCAGATAAAGGGCTAGATCCAAAATCTATAAAGAACTCACCAAACTCCACACCCGAAAAACAAATAATCCAGTGAAGAAACGGGCCGAAGACATGAATAGACACTTCTCTGAAGAACACTTCCAGATGGCCAACAGGCACATGAAAACATGCTCAACGTCACTTATCAGGGAAATACAAATCAAAACCAAACTGAGATATCACCGCACACCGGTCAGAGTGGCTAAAATGAACAAATCAGGAGACCATAGATGCTGGCGAGGATGTGGAGAAACGGGAACCCTCTTGCACTGTTGGTGGGAATGCAAACTGGTGCAGCCGCTCTGGAAAACAGTGTGGAGGTTCCTCAGAAAATTAAAAATAGACCTACCCTATGACCCAGCAGTAGCACTGCTAGGAATTTACCCAAGGGATACAGGAGTACTGATGCATAGGGGCACTTGGACCCCAATGTTTATAGCAGCACTCTCAACAATAGCCAAATTATGGAAAGAGCCTAAACGTCCATCAACTGATGAATGGATAAAGAAATTGTGGTTTATATACACAATGGAGTACTACGTGGCAATGAGAAAGAATGAAATATGGCCATTTGTAGCAACGTGGATGGAACTGGAGAGTGTGATGCTAAGTGAAATAAGCCATACAGAGAAAGACAGATACCATAGGGTTTCACTCTTACGTGGATCCTGAGAAACTTAACAGAAGACCGTGGGGGGAGGGGAAGGAAAAAAAAAAAAAGAGAGAGGGAGAGAGCCAAACCATAAGAAACTCTTAAAACCTGAGAACAAACTGAGGGTTGATGGGGGTTGGGGAAGAGGGGAAAGTGGGTGATGGGCATTGAGGAGGGCACCTGTTGGGATGAGCGCTGGGTGTTATATGGAATCCAATTTGACAATAAATTTCACATTAAGAAAAAAAAAATCAACATATAAGTAGACCCACGAAGTTCAAACCCATGCAGCTCAAGGGTCAACTGTAATTACAACAGAGACTGTACAGCCTGCAAAGCTGAAAATATTTGCTCTCTGGCCCTTCAGAGACAAAGGCCTCGTTCTGGTTTCTGGCAGGAACCAAGCTCACAGCCCTCTGCCTGGGGCAACACCTCCACTCACAGGCTCCCAGTGAGGCTGCGTGTCCTCGGAAATGGGTGGCTCCGGGATCTCCTTGCCTCGATTACCTTGGGCTTGCTGTCTGTGCAATGGGAAGGAGCACCCATGATGTGAGAACAGCCAGACCCCGAGGTGGCCTGGCTTGAGTGCTTTGTCCAAAAGGCACAATGTGACTACACATGACCAGTCAGATCCCCTCCCTTTGAAGGGTCTGAAGGAGGGGGCCCAGAGTAGGAGTCAGGAGCAAAAAGGCACAAGGTGGGAAGCAGAGACTGCAAAATGAGCTGGGAGGCCCTGATAGTCACGACAGACCAGTGGAGTCAAGGTCAAGGGCCCCTGTGGCACCACAGCTGTGGTCTGGAGGCTTCTCTAGTCTAGAGGAAGGCAGTGCTCTCTCGCTTCATCCTTAACCACGAGCATCTGGCATGCGCTTCCGGCTCTCCAGGCCACCAGGGGATCAGAAGAGCAGGCCAAGGAAGGCTTGTCTCACCATGCCAGAAGTTCAACGTTACTGATGCGTCCTCTCCAAAAACAAAACGTAGAACCAAATCGAAGAACACACACCATGACTGAGAAACACGGACACATTCTAAAGTGCTGAGCTCAATGAAGAAATAAGGTGTGATATGGTCCTTTCCCCATCAATAACAATGATAAATATTTCATGATAATTTAAAATAAATTCCTAATTATTTGTGGCGTTTTCCTCCTTTATCATCATCAACATTATTATTATATGTGTGTGTGTGTGTGTGTGTGTGTGTGTGTGTGTATTTTTTCTCATTTTAAAGCCAGCTGGTAAGGGGTGGGGTTTTCCTCTCCCCCTTCTCTTGATGGAAGGACCCACAGTTATTTGTGAGTTTTCAAAACCACCCAGCAGGAAGTTGGAAGTTTGGTTTCTGTCTCTATCCCCTAGTTAAAAAAAAAAAAAGGAAAATCTATATCCAAGATCCTGCTATATCAACTTGATCAAAAAATTTTTTAAGTTAAATTTTACTTTCAAATCCCTTAGATGATGACATTCATGGGTCTTTCTCATTTTACTTCTATTTTTAAAATACAGACTTATAGGTGCCCCCCACCCCGCCCAAATCAATCCAAGTGAATTACCGTCAATGTGTAATAAAAATCAGAGTGACTTCTGGGTTGGGAAAATTAAGTTGGGAAAATTTCGAGGTGATGGCTTCCTAGTTCTTCAAGTTCAAAAATACCTGATCAAGTCCTGGACTGCCCGAAATCCTGAATTAAACAAACTGCTCTTTCTCAAGGCTTTCAAAACTGAAAGGGCGTGAGGCCATAGGAGTCCGGCTATTGGAGAACGTGTACATCCTGCAGAGATGTACAAAAACACAGCTACTTGAGCCAACACTTTGGTGAAAGGCATGGGGCCCTACACTGCACATGTGAACTTCTCATGACCCTCAAGTATATTCATGTGATATATCGTAAATACCAGAAGCCAGATTTGTAATTACAGGGAGCAACTGATTTTAAAAGGCCTCTATCAAAATTGATGCTCATAAAAATATAATAACCTGAACCAGAGAATTCGGGGGTTAGGGCATTTTGAACATTACACTTTAAATTTATAAAGGCTGTGTATCAGTTAGCATTCACAAAGGTTTTATGTTTGTTGTTTTTGGGGTTTTTGTTTTTTTCTAAAAAAAAAAAAAAAAAAGCAAAGGAATAGCTACATGTATGGTGAATTCATTATAAAATCCAGATATAAAAAAAAACAAGTATGAAACAACCCCATGTTCGGGACTAAAATCAGTTAAGTTCCTCTAACATAATTAACAAGCTGGTCCTGTATCTGTAGGATTAGAATGTTAGGCCACACGGCTCGGCGGGAAGGCCAGGAGGAGCAGCCAATACTTAGATGCCTCCAGGGCCAAGAACTGGGGATGGCTTTTCCCAGTGAAAGGAATCAGCACAGAGCCCAAGGAGAGGAAAACATCGGCATATTTTGGCGAGACTGAGGTATATCCTGGAACGCAAACGGAATCGTCCAAGGACAATGTGTCAGATTTTTGGCTGAGCTCAAACGGGGTGCTTGTCATGGAATCCATTCACGCAGAAGCCACACATTGTCTGACACAGGCCACCACAACATATTGAAACTATCCTCCACCTGGCCATTACGATAGGGGAAGATGTATCTTGAACAGAGGTGAATAAATCTGTACAACAATGAAAGGTCAGCTAAGCACGGTGGCCATGAGCAATGTCTCGAGAACATTCCAGATATGTGGAACTACAAGAAAACCTAACTCCAGTCTCTGACTTTGAACTGGTTTCAGCTGATGTGACCACTTTTCAGACAAAATTAATGAATATTTTCTTTCCTGGCCTTCCTTCCACAAACCTCTAAAAGATAGTAGCATTAAATGAGGGCAGGTCCTTCAGAAACAAATAAACAGACCCAGATATTCATTCCTTTTGGATCTCTAGATAAATGATAGTGAGAATCCTGAGAAGCAGTTGACATTTTTTGAAGGATTTTTATAGATCTCGCTGAATCTTCAAAAGAGCCTACCTTAGGAAAAAGTAAATTCAAATTTTAAAAAAATGTTATTCCTCCTACTAAAAAAAAAAAAAAATCTGGGGTGCCTGGGTGGCTTAGTCGGTTGAGCATGCAACTTTGTCTCAGGTCATGATCTCACAGCTCGTGAGTTCAAGCTCCACATCAGGCTCTGTGCTGACAGCTCGGAGCCTGGAGCCTGCTTCCGATTCTGTGCCTCCCTCTCTCTCTGCCCCAACCCACTCACATTCCGTCTCTGTCTCTCTCAAAAATAAATAAACATTAAAACAAAAATTTTCTTTAAAAAAAAAAAAAGTTTAAAAAAAAAATCAGTAGGGGCACCTGGATGGCTCAGTCGGTTAAAGAGCCAACTTGGGTTCAAGGTCAAGATCTTGTGCTTCGCGAGTTTGAGCCCTGCATCGGGCTCTGTGCTGAGCTCAGAGCCTGGACCCTGCCTCAGATTCTGTGTTTCTGTCTCTCTCTGCCCGTCCCCTGCTCATGCTCTCTCTCTCTCAAAAGTAAATTAAAAAATAAATAAATACAGAAATACATAAATATAATTTAATTAAAAAAAAAATAAGCCCCTTGAGAGAACCTCCAAGTTTCTCAGACTTCAAAAGATAGTTTTCTTTATCACGGCCCCAAATTTGTAGGGACAAGAATTTCTGTCCAACAGTGAGCGTTGCTTTCATGAAATCCTTATCTATTCAGATTCACTTCTACAAACCTGTGCAAATCCCTCGTTGTGAACCCGAGACTGGCCCAAATAAGTTCAAGGCTGTTGGAAAGGCAGTGCCTGACCAGGTGCAACCAGGCATGGGATGAGAGTCAAGTCACAGTGCCATGTGTATTTATCAGTTTCCAATGAATGAGACCCACAGACACTTCCTGTACAGTGCCACATCCTTATTGCTGTAAATGAATGAAGAGACAAACACGTTCGATTCAGACTGCAGTCACCCTGGCACTATGTCTCCCTAGTGAAAAACTGAAATTCTTCAATGGGTAAGTTTCCCTACTCGTAACTTTGAGGAGAGTGATTTTTGAAGCTGTCGGTGAACGACTTCATTCCTCTAAAAAAAAAAAAAAAGGAATGCACTTTCTATCGCTTTCTATCATCTGACATATTACATACTGTATAAATTGTATTCCTCTGATAGTAGGTAACAAAGACTTCACCTTATTCACAGGTGTGTCCTAACCCACATCTGTAAATTCACAGCTAAGTCCTAACCCACTTACCTTCAGTAAGTGAAGACTTACTGAATGATTGAATAAATACATTGGATTCCATATTGTGTAGGAAAAAAAAAAAAATCAAAGTTTAGGCCTCTTAAAATATTGACACGCCTTGCAGAATTTACCGTACGGGCAAACTTGAAGAGAAGTCCAATGGGAAGGACTTCTAAACAATGGCAATGCAATCAAGACAAGGCCCAATTCCAACCCCGTATTTCTCTGAATCAGCTACTCCTTTGGTTCGTATATTGCTCTATTCAGCCAATGGCAATTCCGGGAGAGAGGCAATTGATAATAATTATGTTTTCTGCCTTCTCTTGGGTTATGAATTTATCATGATGCGAAAGTTGAGCTACTCTGATGCCACGTTAACAATGATAAACACCATAAAGACAAAAAGAAACTAAATTTAAGCATTTAGATTCTGCAGGGGAGTTTATTAAACGGATTAACTAAGGAAAGGCAAAGCCACGCAATTATGGAAAACAGGTAGCAGCACTCTGGCTGGCTATTTCTGACGGCCACCTGAGAACGGATTTCAAATGCCCTCATTTCTGCAGGTACATTATCTTGTGTTTTATTGTTATTCACAGCTGCAAGTTGATTAATTTGTATTCAGAAATTCTAAGTGGCAAATGTGCAACGCATAGTAATATACATTTTCTTTATGGACACAGTGAAAATGCCTAAGCCACTTCTCGTGCGTAACTCTTGCTCAACCAGTGAGCAAAATGCATAAAAGAGTTTTGCAAAAGGCTTTGAAACAGTTTGATTTGGGAGGAAAGCTGCAGGAGGAACCGCCTCGCCCCTATCCATTCTCTTAAAGAAACAACTAAAAAAGACAACCAAAAACCCAGAAAAAAACAAAACACAACAGAACAACAACAACAAAATCTAAGTCTGAAGGAAAACCAAACAAAGAGAATGCTTGGGTAATGTCAAGCTGCCAGAATCATCAATGTCGTCAGTTCGTGTTCTTGTCTCCCTGCTCTCGAAGAGTTTCTAATAAAACCCAAACATACCAGTGATGAATCACACCAACAGGCCTGCGTGCACACCACAGTCTGAGCTTAAATAAGAGATAATGATACCTGTTAAATCCATTGCCTAAATGCAATCATGGGAGGTTCTTAAGAATACTGAACTAACTCTCCGTTTTCTGCACTAAGGAGATAAGAAGCAGCACGGATAACCAAAATGGGTGGAAAATATAGAATCACCGCTTTGGGGCCACGTATCAGGATCCATCCCTCATCAGCCCCCAAGCCTAGGCCCCAGGCTGATTTATTTTCCCCATCATGTTTCCCCTGTTTAAAGTGAGTTTACATTCCCTTTCACATTGAACCTTAGAAGTAGATCTGAGACCAAGCTTCCTAGCTGGAGAAAACAAATTTCCCATTTGAAACCTTTGCGAATTATCCACGGCTTTGACAACAGGTACTCAGCACCTGACAATATTCTCAGTGAAAAGTTTCATCAACCACTTAAGGTAACTTAGGATGCCGTAAAAGTGGTATATTACCAGGCAAGCATATTCATCAATATCATTCAAATGTAATTTGGGATTACTTTTTCATAATTTCCTGTGCTTAAATTCCTAACTGCCATGAACACGGCCCGGTCAAAGAATATATCTGTATGTGTGCGCCCATACATTATGCCTGTGCTCATTTCCACCCAAGACACCACGGACACAGCTGAACTGCCGGACCTAGTCTTCTGTAAATTCATTACAGCGTGTCAGATGTGACTGCAGACGCTCATGCTATTTGTCACTCTGTAATTCAAGTATTTCCCCAAACCTTCCTTGGCAGCATATACTGGATAAATTGGGGTGTATTAGACTGTCAACAAGGAAAGAAGCATCTGAGAAGGTGCTCTCAGGAGAAAGAACAAAGGATCAGCCACTACTGCTCAGGAGGAAGACTGGTACGGATGGGGGCACTCTGCTAAGGTTTCACTAATGGGATTCCACATGGCCCACAGGTTTATGGCTTAAATGAACTACAGACACCGAAACGGTCCACTTAATTAACCCAAAAACAAAAAGTATGGCTGGGAATCTGAGACCTACAGGAACCCCAGAAACAGAAATTACTTCTTCCTCAGGCTAATTACTCCAGGTCCTATAAATACACACAAGGTCACAAACAGTCCACACCATTATTTTTAAAAAAAACTTTTACAGAAGAAACTAAACTTCTAAAGGGCCAGATATAGGTTAAATCATACCATGGTGACAATTAAAAGTCAAAGTCTCTTCCTGAGTTTAAAAGAACAGGAAGGGGCGGGGGGGGGGGGGGCGCCTGGGTGGCTCAATCAGTTAAGCCTCTGACTTCAGCTCAGGTCATGCTTTCATGGTGAATTCAAGCCCTGTGTCAGGCTCTGTGCTGACAGCTCAGGGCCTGGAGCTTGCTCCGGATTCTGTGTCTCCCTCTCTCTCTGTCCCTCCCCTGCTCTCTCTCTCAAAAATAAACATTAAAAACAAAAATTTTAAAGAACAAGAAAAAAGGGGAGATTATAAATAAAAACTAAACAAACAGGAAAAAATTAACTTGAGTTGAAAAGTAACTTGATTAAGAACCAAGAATTCAAGGTTCCAGTCCTGGCTCTTCCAAAAATATTTATGGAGTTTTTGCTGAGTATTCACACTATGAACCCTGGTTTTATTTCCAAAACAGAGAATTAATATTTGCCCTTATTGGTGTGTTCAATTCAACCAACAGGAACAGTTAAGCAGCCAGATGAGCACATGTTAAAAGGATCCTACAGACAGCACTATACAAATGGGACACGCTGTTATTATTTTATTGAGTTAAATGACAAGCTCCTTAGCACAAACCAGCCCTGGCATAATTCAGGATGACAAATAATCTAAGGTAGAAGAATAAAAACGAGAAGATACCAGGTGACCAAGGAAAGTGCTATTAGATTTGACTTTCTACATAAACACCGCCAAGAACTCAAAACAGTTAAGTTGGGATTAAGGGACCCCTGGAACACACAGTCCCCAGAACCCCCAGGTCTGGTGGAACATTTCCACAACTCCACAGGGAAACAGAGTACTCACTGGATGATCTGCCAGCTGACAATGACATGTGCAAGGTGAAACCTCAGTGGTACATTTCTCAAAAAATGCCATTCACCAAAAAGCTCAAATTTTACAAGGCCCGCAAAGCTGAAATCCTGTTTCATCTACAAGAATGGGATTCCTATTCATGCAACAAATGTCGACTGAAAGGGGGGACATGGCTATGCATACGGAGTCTCCTCACAGATGCCTCTTCCCCATGCAAGGAATACAAAGTTGCAGTGCCAAGAGAACACCTTGGACTTCACGATGACCCTCTTGTGTCGTGTCACCAGCCCTCACTCTCCACCCAAAGGCTGGAAGTGACAGGCCCCTGGAGCGGGAAGAAGCATCAAGGCATCTGTGATGTCCTCCAGCTCCCTAGAATGGGGTCCCCTCCCAGCCCACCCTCCCCAAGGCCCTAGGCTGACGCTAGGTGATTACCATAACTCTACTGGCCAGAGAGGTGTTCCAGAGGCCATGCTGGTATGGTGTCCTGGTGACATCTTGTGGTGAAATAGAATATAAATCAGCCTAAAATTCTACCCATGGCTGCATTTGGGTTAACTAGAACCTGATTTCACCTTTCTTTGTTTGTTGGTTTGTTTTTCCTACCTGAGTAACTTCTGACTTTATCCCTCCTTCTCTGAAGAGAATCATCTTCTAAGCCCATAGACAAGAGGCATAGACTGGGGTCTAGGAGATACGCAATTTTAATCACAAATCAAAGAAAACACTTCCCAGGAATGATTATATATACACGAGATAGCAGCAACTTTCATGAGAGGGATGATAGGTATTTTCAAAAGGATAAAGATTCTATCTTCCATTGGTCACCAACTATCCCAGTGGATGAATAAATGAAAAGGTGACAGGACGGAACTATAGCATATTGGTTAAAGTGGCCAGGTAACATGGGTCTAGCTCCCCTGACTTCAAGAAAGCCTGAGTTATGATGATAAAACTCCCTCAAATGTGTATGAAAAGTACGTTAATGTTAAAATATATAATCCACTAAAAGTAAACTTGGGGTGTTTACCTATGTGGGGTTAAAAATGAATAATGGGGAAGAAGAAGATTCCACAAAAAAAATGATACTGTAGTAATGTTAAGAGCCCACATGGTTCTGACTGCAAACATAGATGAAAGATTACACAGCCCTGAGGACACTAACAAGAAGGCAGGCCATTTGCATCGTGAACTAAAGAAGTACAAAGGAAGGGTGTGTAAATGCTAATATAAATACCTCCTGGTGTCCAAAGCAATTTCTTTTTAAACATTTAAGAAGGCAAGAGGTACATATAATGGAAGTGATATGAATCTGTCTGTATGAAATCCTTATGTCTGGGAACAGCTCTTAACTGATTGGCCTGGTCACTGGAAATGCATTTCCTGCATATGACACACAGAACGTGTACCTTTGATAAGTGTGCCCATCAGCAAGAACCACAACAGTCATGTCTGGCCTTTATTACCTATTCGGTGTGACAATAAATGAGACACATCCGTTACCTCGTGTCATCTCTAAGAGGGGCAGCAGCACAGCAGTGAGCAGTGTAGCTCAGGCTACACAAGAAAATGGCACGGGACACCAAATAACATTTTAAAGCATTTCCTTTCTAGTATTTTCTAGGCAATGTCAAGGAAAATCATTATTAAGGTTTCTCTGGCATAATATGCATCCCTGAGAAAGCAGAGGTCTTAAACGTAGGATCTGGAGACTCGAAATATTAGGGACCTTTCTCTTGGATGCCTGGGAAGTGGCAGGCTTGGTGCCTTTTGCAAACCAAATTAAACCTAAACTCAAGTTCCAGGGGAGGGCGCAATCAGAGCATTTCACCCATGGAGGTCTTGTCTGAGCTGCCAAGAATATCCATCGCCCACCATTCATTGCACTAATGCTGAGGATACCCGGAAGAAGAAGAGATAACTGAGCACTACATGCCTTGCTTCTCAAAGGGAGCCAAAATGCCAAGGTTATGGTTTTTTGGTTTTGATTTTTAGATGCGGAAATAACAGTAAAAGGAGCGGCAGCTCCAGAACTCTTTTTTTTTTTAAAGTCTTGGGTGGGAAAAAGACAATTATATATTTCAATGTAATATGAAAGGGAGTCAAATTATAAAAATGGAAAATAGCATAGAACTCAAAGGGATGGGCTGGTTGGAAGCTAAAAAGCAAAATATACCCAAAAGGTAGGATTCCAGGATTTTTATATATTACTCTAATATTTCATGAATTAACATGAAATAATATTGAAGTATATTCACTGAAAATACTAAGTATATCCATTGAAGTATAGTTTTCATAATCAGCCCAGGTGTACTTACTGGGGAAGGAATAAATTATTCCAATAACTGGTGTTGGAACAACTTACTAATCATCTGGGGAAAAGAAAATAGACACCCCATTTCTCTTGGCAAATTAAAAAAAAAAAGATAGGAGCTAGTAA
Organism: Panthera uncia; assembly: GCF_023721935.1. Taxonomy (NCBI): domain Eukaryota; kingdom Metazoa; phylum Chordata; class Mammalia; order Carnivora; family Felidae; genus Panthera; species Panthera uncia. Next base: position 16,330,503 of record NW_026057589.1, on the reverse strand, counting down.
GGACTAGTAAGGCATAGCGAATAGAATGTTACAGTGGAGAAGGATTTTTAAAACATAACAATGAAAAGCAGAGACAAGAGACACTAGGCTGACGAATTTGGCTACACTAAAATGAAGCACAGGGGTGCATGGGTGGCTCAGTCTGTTAAGCATCCTGGTTTTGGCTCAGGTCATGATCTCACAGCTCTCAGTTGGAGTCAGGGTCCATATGTCAGGGCAGACATTCTCTCTCTCTCTCTCTCTCCCCTCCCCCATTCATGCTCTGTCTGAAAACAAAAATAAAACCTTAAAAATTAAATTAAGCATAAAATTATAAGACAAAAAAAGGAGAGATCGTAAGGAAATACTTATGATAAACATAACAAAGGGCTACTATCCCAACCTGAACACATAAAAAGTTATTTCATAAACATAAAGGCACAGTGATAGAAATCAATGGACATGAAGAGACTCTTTCCAAAGAGACAGTGTTGATAAGTACATATAAAACAAAACAAGACAAAACAAAAAAGGTTTAGCTTCACTAATTCAAAGAACTACATAGTGAAAGTAGCCAAGATTCAACTTGGCTTTGGAAAACTATACGAAATGAAAATACAAGCAAGTAACCTCTCAATCTTTCAAGAAGACAATTTAGCAATTTACCTCAAAGCCCACCCCCTCTCTCAGAACCAGCTCTTGGTTGCACACTTGGCAATCAGTGATTGGTGTGTGCTACAAAGACATTCGTCACGACTGCATTTTCAATTGAGAAATTGTGCATAACCTGTATGTCCAACAACAGAGGATTGGTTAAGTAAATTACAGTCCACCTATACATTAAGGCACTGGGCAGCTATTACAAATGCTGCTGCTGCCGATTTAATAGCATGGAAACCGTGTTAATTGGAAAGGAGCAGTTTCCAGGACAATTCTCTTTTCTTTCTATGACCTGACTGCATCTTTAAAATTTCACAAGCAATATATGTTTGTGATATCAGAAACTACACATGTGAAATAATCACCAAAAAAATAATAACAATTTGTTCCACTTAATAGAGAACAACAACAATAACAAAAACAGATGCAGCCTCTGGTCCCTTCCTTTTCACTGACAGACTCTGGGAGCTTCAGCAGTCACTTAATCTGTTTGGGCCTCAGTCTCCACATCTGTAAAACAGGAATAAGGGAGCCTTCCGTATCTTAGACATACGGAGAAGGCTGACAACACAACTGTGTGAATATGCTCTCCCTGCATACCCACAAGTCTATTTTGTTGTGGTGCTATTTTGGAAACCGTTGTCATACTAAGCATGTGAAAAAATGTTGCTGAGTTCTATTTGACAAATGTGTCCACTTGGTTGGGCTGAAATGCCTTTCACCCTATCTTTGCAAGTGAACTCAAACACCCTCTCCTTCTGGAAGCCCAGTCCCACTGCAGGGATGGCTCCCTCCTTCTGTTGCCCAAGACACCTGGTCTAACCACTCCCATGTTTTCTGTGGCATCGTTTTGTGGTCTGCCCCCTCACCATCTGCCAGAAGGCTTCCTTCATACCTCCCTCACTTTGCCCGCCCTACCTCCCATAGGTGTCAGCACCCCTCACCTTGGTCACATGGGTCTCCTGGGGCCCAGCCAAGCTTGAGAAGTAGAAAAAGGCATGTTCCACACAATTGCAGGGTTTCTCAGCTTTGGCCCCACTGGCTTTTGGGGGCTGAACAATACTTCACGGGGGCCTGTCCCATGCCTTGTAGGCGTTAAGCAGCATTCCTGGCCTGAACTCACCAGATGCCAATAGCAACTCATTCCCCCCTGAGACGTGACAACCAGAACATGTCCAGACGCTGCCAGATGCCCCGGAGAGGGAAGAGGGCAGATTGCACACAGTGAGCATGGCACTATTTTCCTTTTGCTAATGGGCACGGCCTCTGAGCAGCAGACACGCAGATCAAGTAAATGCCCAGTGCCCTGGCAAGAGAGTCCGTGGCCGCGCCTCAACCCAAGTCGCATGAGCCTGAACGACGTGTGACAGGGAGGGCACCGCTCTCCTCCCTCCTCAGGCTCCTTCTCAGCCTGGAGCAAAAGGAAGGGGGCGGCCCCCTGAACCCACAGCCGATTTGCGTCTCCTCTGAGAGCGTGTTCTGGAACCGCTTCGGAGAGAGCGTGAAGATCTTTTGTGAGATTACTTATCTCAAGCGTGTGTCACTTTTTCAGCACCATAAAACTGAAATACTTGAAATAGATGTCACTACATTTGTCATGAACTGACATGGCCAATTAATATTACAAATTCACCATGGAGAAACGCTTCCAGCTCCCAAGGTATAAACTGCTGAATATCACAATTTCATCTTGTAACAATGGGCCAACCTCGCCAGGGCTATAAATACGACCAAGTTGATTAAATGTTTTGTAAAAAGTGCTGCTCCCTGGGAGTCGCCTTCCAGGGCTGACACTTGCACCGTGTGCCTAAAGTTAACAGGTGTCACCCATGTCTTGGCTGAGAAAAAAAATTTTTTCCCTTTCTTTCTTCAGGAAAAAGTTGACTGCTGCATACCGTGTCGTTTTTCTCCCCACAGCTAGCAAATGGCACACTCATTATGGGACACGAAAGGTTCCGGGCACAGGTCGTCCCACGTTACGTTGCCATTTAGCTGGGTGGCCTTCTTTTCTCTTCTTTCTCTTCTCTTTTTTCTTTTCTTTCCTTTTCTTCTCTTTACTAGTCTTCCTTCCTCCGGTCTTTCTTTCCTTTCTTTCTTTCCTCCTTCCATCCTTCTTTTCTTTCATTCTTAGTTAAGTGGTACCACAGCCAGGCTCTTGGTTCTAATGAGGCACAGCTGGGCCTTTGGCCCTGAGACACACATGCTGGAAATGAACTTGGAAAACAGCAAGTGGCCTCCCTTTAACTTCTCGTGAGCCAGCGTCACCCCACTTTGCCCCCTGGGAGTCGGCCAGCTTCTTTTCTGGTGGCCATCTTGGCGATCAAGCAGAAAAACGCCACTGCTCACAGTTCACATGGTGATTTCTGGTGCTTTTCAAACAGGCTCCATCCACCACCTCCAAGGGAAGGCATTTGACATGAATTCCACAGGGTGTTTTAGGGGCTGAGAGGCCTTGACTTTCCTTTCTCAGAGCAACTTTTAAGTTCCTGCACTGTGACTTAGTTCTCCATATTGTTGGTTTGCAAGACAGGGAGAGCATTAGGGGAAGAGATTATGCATTAAGGAAAATCAGTAGTGGCCAATAAATTACCCAGACTGAATACACAAAGTCGACTCTGGAAATAAGGTTTTGGAGGAAGGTGAGACCTATTTGCATGAGTGTATGAAATCAGAGAGAAATGTGTCAAAAATAAATGACAAATCTTCCAGATACAGGATTGCACATGAATGGATGGTAATAATCACGCATCAGTCAAACTCAGCGTGTGTGTTACGTCTTGCATTTCATCAAACAGAGCTAGCTCTTGGGTCATTAATTAGCAACCTCGGTTCTAGATACCAGAATCAGAGAAAGGCTATACAGCACACTGGTCCTGCCTCCCCACAGTGATTCATTTCCTTATCTACTTCTCTTTTGCTTCCCTCGTTTTGCTAAAAAGGCCTTCTTGAAGAAAACGAAAACCTTTCTTTTCAAAGGAAAACTCATGAGTCCTTGCTCACAAAGCTCACCATTAATGGAAACAGGGATCGCTTCTTCAAAGTGCACTTAATTAAAGTAGTTTACTAACTCCTTTACATCTAATACACACACACACGTGTGCACACGCAAAGTCTTACAAGTTTTATGTATTTATACTGTACTTTTTTCCTTATTCTTCTTCTCTCAGTAATGGACTCTTTCTGTTTTAGAAAGCTGAACCACTCCCTACAAAGAACAGTTTACTCCAATACAAATAGAAATTATAGAAAATATAAAAACCCCAGTAAACCCTTTAATCTCTAACTTTCCAAGCAGGTGAATTAATACAGAGGACACTCGAGATTTATTTTCTTTAAGCTCTGACAGTAAAGAGTGTTTCAAAGTCATTCTCAAAGCTCTGGAGATTTTTAAAATCCAAATGAACCAAGCTTAACTTTGTGGTGTGATATATAATAAAACCTACTCCAGGATTCACCTACTTAAAGATACACAGTACACTCCGAAGACAGAAAAAGAAATAGGTGCTAAACATGTACGGATCTAACGGTTGAAATTTTTGATTAAAGGTTTCTTGCTTCAAGTACTAAATGCAAGCTTCTTGCTGGTTAGTTTGCACCCTGATTTTTGCAAAAAGAAATTATTGGAGGGCCGTCTGGGGTGGCTCACTCAGCTAAGCATCCAACCCTTGATTTCAGCTCGGGTCATGAGCTCACGGTTGGTGGGTTCGAGCACAGAGCCCGCATGGAATCTCTCTTGCCCTCCCTCTCTCTCCCTCTCTATCTGCTCTCCCTCTGTCTCTCAAAACTTTAAAAAGAAAAAAAAAAAAAAGAAATTATTAGAGCAAAGGCCACGTGAAGGGAAGAAATTGCGAGCACGTCTCCCTCCAAGAACAAAGTCCTTATCCTATGACCATGAGTACCTCATCGTCACATCCTAGCGCAAAATTGCTCACAGGGTCCTTTTACTCTTCTTGGTCTGAGTCACACCATCTGCAAATTGCTTTTCGTGTCAAACAAAGTGTAAATGGTTTTCTTATCCTTAACTTCCTTGTCTTACATAAGAAAACATTAAGCATATTTCAAATAAAAATCTACAATTACCAATAGCTGTGTTAAAAATTAAGTACCCGAGGTGAGACAGCTGAGTGGAAGGAAGGAAGGAAGGAAAAGAAAGAAAAATAAACATGATAAAATGGAGGAGAGAGCTTTGATTTTCTCTTTAAAATCTCAAAATACCACTGGAGACTGTGGAGGAAACAAAACAGTCAGAGGCTTTGGGGGATTACTTAGAAAAAATCATTTCAGTCATACAGTGAGGACCAAAAGGAACACTTGTTGGATAATTGTTCTTCACTTTAGTAATTACCCAAGCTGAATAAACAATGCCACCTTAGGAACTAAAGGTGCGGAGGAAGGTGAGAACACTATGCCTGCGTGTATGCAATCAGGACGATTCAAGTTGATGCTGTTATTTTGCCCACATGGAAGCATCAGTGATAAAACCACAGCCTTTGAATCACAGAAAATTCACCCGTATCACATGAGGCCCAAGAAACAAAACCCCAAACTCAAGAAAACATCAAACAGAATCCCAACACATTCTAGACACCAGTGGATAAAGAATTTGACTGAGCACCCTGGATAACAAGCATTAGCAATCACTGGGCATTACCTTAGAATGATAAGCCATTGCAAATTAATGCTGAATGTATCAAAACGCAATTTATGAAGTAATTATGCTGACGATGACTCCTGAGACGTTTTAAAAAATATATTACTGTGTGAATGGGGTGCCTGGGTGGCTCAGTCGGTGAAGTGTCCAACTTGGGCCCAGGTCGTAATCTCCGGGTTCGTGAGTTCAAGCCCCGCGTCGGGCTCTGGGCTAACAGCTCAGGGCCTGGAACCTGCTCCGGATTCTGTGTCTCCCTGTCTCTCTGTCCCTCCCCTGCTCGCTCACTCGCGCTCTCTCTCAGTCTGTCTCTCTCTCTGTGTCTCTAAGATCAAAATTAAACATTAAAAAAATTTTTCAATATTTATTACCACTTTATTGAGATATAGTTCATATGCAATATAATTCATCCATTTAAAAGGTACAGCTCTGTGGGTTTTAGCGTATTCATAGTGCTGTGCAGCCACTGCCACAGTTGAGAGAAGAGAAGAGAAAGGAAGGGGAGGGCAGGGGAGGGGAGAGAAAGAAGGAAAAGAGGAGCCAGAGATGTGGAGGCGCATCATCTACGGTGCATACCTGCGCCTTGGACATCGTTGGATTTCCCACCGACTCCCAAGGTGACAGAGCTCCGTCTGCCTGGTTGCCATATACAGTCTCTTGCCAAATAAAGAAAGCAAGAGAGAAAGCAAAAGAAAACTGTTCGCTCGCGAAACTGAGGCTCACCGAGTTAAGAAATTAAGTTGTACAGATCAGAAATGTAATCATAGGAGACAAGCTCTGAGAATTTTTCAATCACTGTGGGGATGCGTCAATTTAAAGTCATGTTACATTAAAGAGAAAACCGTCTCGGAGAGTCCCCCCGTGTCACTTTAGATTAGATTTGTTGTTGTTATCGGGCTGTGCATTTGGTCGGCTTTATTTTACATTTTAAAGATATTGCTTAATGCCCGTAAATAAGAAAACATATAACCTATGACTTGCTCTCGGTTGCCCGGAGACTAGCAGGCACCACAAAATTAACATGAAGAGTGAAACACACAGCACTCAACTGGATTCGTATTAACATATTAACTAACTTCCGTGCAGCAAACACAGGGCAACTTCAAATCCAGCAACTTTTTTTTTTTTTTTAACTCTGCTCCACTTAATTTAAAAGTTACACAAAAATCAATTTGTGGTCTGTCTCCCTTCACCTATTCGACCATGGAGGAGGGAGGCGGAAAATTCCATCCAGTTTGTCTCAATGTCTCCTCAAGTGAGACTTCCTTCATCTCACCGAGATCTTGTTAAATTGCATGCGAGCTTCATCCTGGGCTCCGAGGATTTCTAAACATCAAGTTGCATAAAAGTGACACTTCACCAATTTAAGTGATAAGTTTTCAAATTGTGAAGCGTCTAATTGTAACAATAAATTCACCTGGCTTTCCTCTCTGGCCAGACATCTGTATCTTTAACAAACAAAAGTGGCAGTTTAAAAACAATTAGACTCAAAAACTCTAATGAATAAAAATCACTGTCTCTATCGATAGCACATCAACTCGGATGCACTTATACACGGCATGGCACATAGGCTAAGGAAGTTCTGAGCCAGGAAGGGCCCACCCCGTGAAGTCATGCCTCTAGACATCAAAAATCTAGAGAAAACATTAAAACCTCACTGTGACAGTCATAAATGTAGCAACTTGATCATTACATTTTGTTTTCCTTGGAGGAAGGAGAGTAGGTCTTCATATTGTTTGACCACAGAATTCGATACAAGATTGCTTCCTACCCCATACAGTCCAATCACACACCCACCGACAAGCCGCCTCTGAACGGCAAGGGCTCTGAGGAAAGTGAAGATAATGGGGGGCAGAGCCCGCCCAAAATCGAGACGGTAGGATGGGAGGGGGCCTCTGCTTTCCAGGGAAGAGTAGGCTGCTGCTGAAATCCAAGAAACTGGCCTACGAGTTTCCAAACTGCCTCTGCGTTGCCAAGGACATGCAATCTGGAAGGATCTTTGGGGGTCATTTGACTGCACTCTCTCTCCATCTTAGATGCTGACTTCGGAACCTGACCTCTGCAGAAGGTGAGTCTCCACGGCCTCCACAGCGTACAGAATTATTTATCCCTGTACCCCTATATATTAAACGCCCTTCCCCGGTAGGTGAAATAACTTTGCCGAGTGAATGGATGAATCTTCTGTTGAACGTTACAAACAGGTGACACCTGGCACATAGTAACTTTCAATAAGACATTTCTCTTCTGAGCCTTTAGTAAGCTTTTTGGTGTCTATTGAGGTCAGAAGCTCAGAGCCCGGCGGAATAGTCTGGTTTGGGCTCTGATCTCATCAGGGGGCTCGTGCTGGTCACAGTGGGGATTTACAAACAGCAGTGTTCTATCTTTGCTAGTACATTAGCCCATGCAATTATTTGGGACCCTTGGTTTTCCACTGCTCACACGAAGGCTACTTCCTCCTTGCCTGTATGGTCTTCTTATATGGTCAGCCTTTTTGTTCCCACCAATGTTGTGTCTATAGTTCTACCAACCAGAAAGCAGGATCAACCAATTACCCTCACTTTGGGTTCTATCTAAACCACTCCATACATCCTGAAAGGCAGGGCAGGAAGTTAGAAAGAAACAGGAAGGGAGTGCTGGATTCTCTTACTGTGTATGTAGGGCCACGTGCTAACACTGTGTAGGAGACAGAACGACGCCCCTCCCTTTCTCAAAGCTGTCCAGGTCCCAGTCCCCGGAACCTGTGAACACATTGGGTTACGTGGCAAAGAGGAAATCGGGCTGCAGGTGAAAGAAGACTGCCAAGCAGCCGAAGTTAAAACAGCGTGCCCTGGGTTATCCACGTGGTCCCAAGGTAATGACAAGTGTCCTCAAAGGTACAAGACAAGTGTCCTCAAAGGAGGCGGGAGAAGACAATCAGAGGAAGATCTGCTGCAAAAGAAAAGCTCAGAGAGATGGAGAGTCGCTGGCTGTGAGGACGGGGCCGTAGCCAAGGAGTGTGGCGGCCACAAAGACAGGGAGGCAGGGAACAAGACGCCCCTCGGAGCCTCCAGGAAGGAACACTGACACCTGCATCAGCCTTCTTTCCTACAGAACTGAGCCATAACAAGCTCATGTTGTTTGGCCACTACAACATGGGGGCCACTACATTTGGGACAGTGGCAACAGGTACCTAACACACCTGGATACTGCAGGCATCCATTCACTCTCTTCAGTCCGCCCCCTGGCTGGCTGATCTGCAAATGGCCAAGCAAAGTGTTGATCTGCTTTAAAATAATTAAGCCAGACTTTAGGGGGCCACAAAGACAAAACATAAATTTTATATTTATTACAAACATTACCTTTATCATTGTTTCCTGATGATTTCTGCCTTTCGGGTGTTCGTATTTAACTGACCAGAAGCGGAAATTTACTGGGATGAAAGGGCCCATATGGGTCACCTGCCAAAACAGGCAGTGTGCCTCCTGGATGAGGGCAATGGCCAGCGACATGCTCCTGTCTCTGTGGTGCCTCTTACTAGCTGTCTTGTCTGGAGCCAGTTAACCTGAGTCCCAGTTTGCTTTGTTGTAAAATGAAAATAGTAACAGTCCCAACATCTAAAGGACCATCATTAGGGTTTTAAATAGGACACTATGCATACCTTGCTCAACGCAGCACCTGACACAGTGTTTGAAACGAGGAAGAAACCGATCCGTGAGACTTAAGTGATTTGCCGAAGAGCAGGGTTATGTGGCAAAGACAGAAATACGATGCGGTCTCCCTTCCCCGGCTAATGATCTTCCCCTACAATACCCTGCATCTAATACCGAACCTTTCATTGACTCAAGCTGGTGGATTTTACTCCCACATTGGCTTAAATAGCAAGGACAATCCACTTAAGTGAACCCCGCTCTCATCCAGGTCTAACGCAGTTTGCATATAATTAAGTACCAAACACCATCACACCAAGGGAACTAAAATACACGAAGCCAAGGCCCGGGGTTCCAGTCTAGCTCCGAACGTTTAAACTGAACAGAAAAGAGTATTTACCACGGACTGTTGACATTCAACCTGTTTTCACAGAGACAAGGCAACTCATTAACAAAGACATAAAATGAAATTATGAAAGCAACTAGGGGTCAACCTGCAGAGAGAGCAGCGAGGTATCAGGGTTACACGGGAATCAAGACGTAGCCTCACACCCCAGCAGGGACTTGAGACACTAACATCAGGGAAGGAAAGATCTGGCAGTATGGTCACCTGGCACGATTGGCAGACACACCATTACTCAGAGGAAGGTGCCCTCCCAGGGGGCGGAGGACCAGAAAGGCTGGGGGGCGGGTCAGCCTTGGACAGAGGGGATACGCTCAAGGCAGCAATGCTGAGGGCCAGGCGCTGTGCTTGGTGATGTATACAGCTGGTCATCCAACCCTCACACAAACCCTAACTGGAGCGAACAGTTGGAAACCACATTTTACAGGGGAGAAAAGGGGAGTTCAGAGGGGTTCGGCACTTGCTCAGAGGTCACGCAGACAGGAACCGGAGGGACTCACACTTGGACCCTTCAGTCTGACCTGGAAAGTACTGATACTTCCGGGAAGAGGGACAGCAGTGACCGTGCGGGATGGGCCTGTGGCGGGGACACGGATCCTGAGGCCTGAGGGCCCGGGAGGTCATTCTGAGATGTGGGACCAACATGGCACCGGCCATGAGCCCAGCGGTACAGTCAGAGCACAGGCGACCGGGAGACAAGGTGCTGGTGCCCCAGAACTTAGGCTGGACCTCCTTCCGGTGGAAGGAGAGCCAAGGCAGCCGTACCGGGAGGCGCACAGCAGAGCGTGACATGTTGATCAGCTCCTGCTGTGTGGCGGGGCCGTCCCCTCACACCCCGGACAGGTCTCAGACAGCCTCCTGAAACCGCCCTGGGGGCCCCAGAGGCCCTGAGGTCTCCGGAGCTTGTCACTCAGGCACCGAATACACTTAGTCTAATTGGATATTATTCCTTCTTTATGAAGCCAAGCAGGTTGTTACCCAGTTCCCTGGGTAAGACACTTGCAGCTTCATTTTGCAATTACATCTCCCTGGTATTTGTCATGGCACAGAAGTGAAATCTCTGTGTCGCTGGTCCCCGATGTCAGCTTTTCCTTCTGTTTAAAACATAGGTGCTCTGCCAGGTCTTTTAAATCCGTAAGCGCTTTTCTACCCTCTACCAAAAAAAAAAAAAAAAAATCCTGCAATATCTGACCAATTATTTTCCAACCCACATTAAAAATAGATGCCATTTCCACTGCCACTGTGGCAGTTAATAAAACTGCTCACAGCTGCCCTGGTTCTTCACTTCTTTGGGGTACACAGTAGGCTTGCACTTCCCTGTCCATCCAAAGTTGGACATGGCTGTGGATTTGTTTTGGCTAATGATCTGTGCAGGGGGTGGGGGGGGGGGGGGGGGGGGGGGGGGGAGAGGCAAGTAAATACTCCTGGGCAGAAGCTTTCAAGGGCAGGCACTGATCTGCCGTGTCCCCTTTTCTGTACTGCAAATGACAGAGTCATGGGTAGGAGATGGGGCTGAGGTCAGCGACTTTAATGAGAACTGCACCCACCCTTCCCTTTTCTTATGAGTGGGAAATAAACTCACTGCGTTTACAGAGTCACAGAGATCTGGGAATGTTTGTTACTGCATCACAACCTAATGCATCCTTACTGGTACAAGCCATTAACAACCAGTTCAAGTCCGGTCTTTATGTTCTATCTCCTCGTCACAAAGTTTTGGCTTCCCTTTTGCCCCCCAGCAGTATGGCACGACTCATGAGCTATCAAGGGTGGGCTGGGCAGGCCGCCAAGGTTGTGATGTCCATCCCAAGCCCCGCATCCTTTTCGGCTCCTCCCTCTCTAGGCAGCACACCCTTCCCCTTGGACCTAACCTGGATTCACAGAGCAAGATAACAGACCTTGCTTTTCTCCCACCTTGTCTTGAAAAGGTTACAGGTGGAGTCACCACATTTCAGTTCCAAAACACAAATCCTGGCACAACCAGGCTATTAGTCCTTCCAAGGTTTTCTAGAACCCAACATGAGCCACATGTGGTCAAAGAAAGGGTCGCTCATCCCGAATCCCCTGGCAAATCGCCATGACACCCGGGACCCGAGTCCTCTCGGAACGCCTCAGCAATCGTTTCCCCTGAGGGTGTCCCGCCAACCTAGAATGGTCAACCTCCACCCTCAGAGAAGCATCTTCTGTTCCTGCTCCATCTAGGGAGGCTTCTTCATTCTGCAGCAACAGCTGGTGGCCTAAGAAGCAGACAGCCGAATGTCCTCAGCCACGCTGTTGCTGAGGCCAGATGCTGTGCTCTCTGGAACGAGGTGGATTTCTCTGCTGAGTGTCTGACTGGGAAGGGCAGTTCACAGCCCTGGGTCCCAAGCAGGATGCTTACCTGCTAGCTGCTCTCACACACCCTTTCCAAATCCCCCAAAATAAGGGAATATGATCAAATAAAATAGAGTGACCACGATCACAGGCTAGACACCTAATATGCATTATCTCTAACGTCCACAGCAAACTAAAGCTCAGAGGGGTTACACGGCAGAGCCTGGATTTGAAACAGGTTCCTCCACCAAACTTCCATCCCTCATGCCTTTTATTTATTTATTGGGGGGGGGGGTTGGTCATTTTGGGGGTACTCTTCTTCATGCCAGGAAGATCCTCGCCAATCACACCCATACTGAAACGCCTTGCTCCGGTTTCCCAATCAGCTGTTCCGTGTTACCCACACTCACCTTGAACCCCTCCTTCTGGAACCTCTTTTCCACACACGTGGCTCAAATAACACACACGTGTTTCTCACGGTTCTGGAGGCTGGAGTCCAAGGTCAAGGTGATTCATTCCTGGGGAGAACTCTCTTCTAAGCTTGCAGACAACTACTGCACGGTGTGCTCGCATGCCTTTCTTCGGTGCACGCCCGCAGACAGAGACCTCTCTCTTCCTCTGTCTCCAAGGGCACTATTCACATCACGAGGGACTCCCTCTCATGACCTCGTCTAACCGTCATCACCTCCCAAAGCCCCCACCCCTCCACCTCCCAGTATCATCACTCTGGACATCAGGCTTCAGCATATGTATGAATCCAGAGGGGACACAAACACTCGGCCCATCATAGTCGGGAACAGAACTGATGCGTTAACTGTAGGCGCACAGTGTAGCTGCCTATTTTTGTCTAATTTTCCAAGGTGCCACCCTTTGTGCTTCCTAACAGAGCCCCTGACAATGCACCAGCAGTGGCAGCAGTGACTGCCAACCTCCATGGGAGCTTCCAGATGCAGGTACTTTATTAAGCAGTTCACGCATGGGATCTCCTGTCGGCAGGGCTCTCTCCTGCACTCCATGCATGTCCCTCTCTGCCCAAATGTCACCTCACCAATGAAGCCTTCCCCAAGAACCCTAACAAAATAATGCTCGGTACACAGGATGCCCACAATACAGGTTTGATGAGTGAATGAAAGACTGAACGAGTGAATGCATCGAAAACGCCCTTCAAAGCCATGTCTCTGGACTCTTTCTGATGAGTGAGCCCTATGCAATGGCCTCGAGAAGACCCAGCTGGCTCCATCATCACCTTCCTGGGAAGTAATGCCCACCCCAGACTCACAGGAGCTGAGCAGCACTAGGACTGAGCCCGGGGTGACCCATCCTGTGCCACAGAGCTGGGCCAGGGCCAGAATCAGAACCAAGAATAAATGGCCTGTAGCTCTCTAGCCTCTCTGTAGGAATATCCGAAGTATCTTTAATCAAACTTTAGAGGCTCAAATTGCCCACAATTCTAGAAATGCCTCCAGTTACTATGGATTTATCAGTGAAGAGAATGAAATAAAGAAAATTTGTTCCATAGTTAAAGCCAAGGCCACTTTATCCCAGATGTACTTAAATCACTTAGCTCTTAACAGAATCTTTAACTATAAATATACTAAATTTGGTAGTAGGATAGATTAACTACAAAAGGAAATTAACACTGCCTCAGAGAATGGAGATAACATATTAAGCCACTGAGAGGCCACTTTTGAGAATTATAACTGGGTAGACCTAACATTTTTAAATGGATATTAGAGATGATGAAATACTATGCGGCCACCCTCCGAAATGCAATTGAATTTACATTGATTAAGAAAGAGGGAGAAAATCCAGTCTCATAGAAGGCCTTTAAACAAGCCCCCGAACGATTCCTTTGGGAAATAGGTTTTGGTGACTCAGTGGCGTGTCACGAGTCGTCCGGCAAGAAGCTGCAGCACTGAGGGCCGTTATGAACGCGCGCGAGCGGGATTTCCTCCGTGGAAACGTTGACACTTGCCTTCCGAAGAGACCGGGGGCAAAAGCCGAAGTTGGCGGGGCTTTGTCCTTAGCCCTGTTTGCATTCTCCAAAGCCAACGGCCGGTCTCATGACGCGGCACATCACAAATCCTCAGTGGTATCGACGGCTTGAAGCGGATGCTTCCCCGTTAAATACAGCGCAGCTCAATTAACGGCTCTTTCAATATACAATTTAATTTTTCTTTCATCTTGATCCACAGCCTGGCTCAAAATGAGGAATGCTAGAATAGATGGACTTTGAATATTGAAGCAAGTCTTTATAAATAAACCTATCACACGTGTAATGATTTCTGTCATAACATGACAGAAGAGATGAAGCTCCCACCTAGTGCTTCTGCTCACACGTCATTTTTCCAACATCACCAGAAGCTCCCTGTTTTTTTTTTTTTTTTCGGCTTTTCCCGGATACTTTTTTCCAGTTATCCCTGAATGGCATTCTGCTGTTTGAGAAAAGTTTATCCTTCTTTTTTTTTTTTTTTTCCTTCCCTGTGTGACAATTCTTCAGAAAGAACAAAGAAAATTTACTATTCTGTTACTTACATGTAAGGTAAGGAATGTAACTTATAAATGAATTATGAAGGTCTTACCCTTGGAAAGACATACATATTTCATCATAAGTGTGATCCGTAACACTTATTCCACATACAGTATTTATATTTACACACGATTATTCAAGGTGTCTTTTAATCTCACCGAGCCCATACTTTCAGAAGCAAATCAAACATTCTCCTTTAACCTGTAAGGCACGAAACGGAATGTACAAAAGGGGCTCCCAATTGACCCTGCAACACATACTGTCTCCCTGGGTGGAAGGTATTCTGTTTACAAAGAATGCCGTGATTCCAGTGACTTCTCAAAGGTACACGACACACTGTTCAAACGGCTCCACGGGCTTTGCTGCTGGTCAAAGAGGTAGCTGTTTCACTGTGGACCAGAGACAGTTTCTTCTGTTTAAACATGTTCACAAAAACAGACGGGACAACATTTAATGCCTTGGATCGGAGCCAAGCAGCGCCGACTTGGATTTCTCAGTCTTTTGGGGCTGGTTGAGGAAAGAACACGGCCTTCCCTCGGTAAGTGAAGGAAGTATCAGGGGAGGCCGGCTGAAACCCCTGATCAAACCATTCTGGTTGGTCTCTTTGAGGCTACGGGAGAAGGTTCATTGCCAAGCCGGGTAACATCATAGTCACGTCACAGTAACAAATGACTTATTTTAAATTTACTGGTTTTATCCTGGTGTATCTGATTTTCATGGTATAATTTATAACCTACTTAAAAAATTCAAAATACATTTCAGATTTTTCAACTCATTCACTGCTTGTGTAGCAAGAAATAGATATTACACACAAATATGGACGTGTGTGTGTCTGTGTCTGTGTGTGTGCCTGCGTGTGTACAGACACAAAAGAACAAGCATTCAAAACAGGAACTGACAAAACGACCCACGTTTTAAACACCCACCTTCCATTCTTACTCTGCTCTCCTCGATACTGGACTGCTGATATAATTCAGAGCGAACAATACAAAAGCTGTAAGAGACTTTTTAATTGTCAGAGATAGAGCACTTAGAATTTATAGTAATTAACTAGTCATTAGTTCAAATAAGAACATTAATTGGTATGTTCAGAAAATCTGCAGCATTGCAAAATTTAAAATAAACATTACAGAGATATCATTTACAACTAATCTATATTTACCACTGAAGTGAGCTTCAAACTATATTTCTTTCTATGACGCCTTTATTGGCTACGGCACACAGCAAATGGGGTGTGTTACACACAGCTTCCTAGCCACCTAAATTTATAAAACCCAATTACATAAATTAATTAGGAATGAACCATACATTTATGCCTTTGTTTGCAATTGCAACATATTAAACATGACAAAGTTAATAAGTAGACCCTAAAAGAAAAAATAGTGCCGTGTATTCATTTTCCATAACAAATTTTTATGAGATTTAATTTGACTTGTCTAGTCCTAAGGGTCATGATTCTTAATAAATATGCAGTTTCTTGCCATTTCATATATATGTAAGGGTATGTTTTTATGGTTCCTAAAGGACCAAGAATGTATAAATTCAAGAGCATTTATTTCCAGATCCAGAGACAGAAGGGCACAGAATCACTCAAATGTTATTTCTATCTTGCTTATCTCCTCCGTTGTTATCAAAGACAGCGTTTCAGTAATCGGAGCAGTACACACACAAAATTAAGTGATTTGCCATCACTTCGCTTACCATGGGATACAACCATTAAAATAAGCTTAGTCTTAGCTCCAAGGAGGAATAAAACATTGATACAAGTTGAAGCTAATCAGAAGAACATGGCTGGAAACATAGAATATAATTTTATTAATGAAAAATCAGAACCCTAAAAATGTGTACCATATTTTTTTTAAAAAAAATCAAATAATCTTACATCATTGTTGTTCAGAATGGTATTTTCCTGCATGAAAAATGCTGGAAGAAAATCATCTTTCTTTTTTTTTTTAAGATAAAAGGGGAAAAAAAAGTCTGGAATGAAGATAATCTCTCCCTTTACCCTTAGTCAATGCATATTCCTAATAGAATCATTCATGTGTCTCGACAAGATTCCCAGGTTCAGAAGGGCAACCTGGCAGGCGTGTGCATTTAAGTGCATTTTTACCTGCCTTAAGTGTGGGTTAGAGGAAAAGCCGAGACGTCGTGACAAGCCTCCAGCCTCTGTTCTGTCACAGCCCATGGCAAACACATGAAAATCCTCAGGTCACAGACCACCCGAACAAATCAGACAACGCCCCCCGGTCCCCAGCCTGACTTGCCCTTGCTGGCTGGGGCAGAAGGGACCCCTCACCAGAGTAAGTAACAGGGCAGAGCTCCTCACATCACCAGAGGAGGGGATGCACAGTCCATCTTAAAAGGGCCTGACTTCCCCTTCCGAAGACAAAATCCTCTCCCAGGACCCTGGGGACGGGACGTGGGGAACAGGGGACACAGCTTGCAGCCTCCTCCACACCCTTTCATCAAGCCTCAGACCCCAATGCTCCATGTGGTTTCTCCACATGTGCCTCCAGCTCAGCAGGACCCACACTCGCTCACTCCTCTCCTCCCTTCCTCCTCCTCCTCCTGCACTCCTCCCTTCAGTGAATGGCACCGAAACCCAAGCATCACCGGCAGGGATGTGCTTTTCCTCCTTCGGTCTGAGGCTTTCGCCCACAGGATGCTGTAAGACTGCAAGGCCCTTTTCTGCTTCTCTTCTCTCTCCTGGTAATGCTTCCCAATTCAAGTCAAAACCCACCTCTTCCACCATGTTTTTTCGGACTCCTCATCCCACTGACCACCTGGATCACCTATGATGGTGGTATTCAAATGGGCCGACAAATTCTTTGACAATCCTCCCTTCAAGAGGTAGAGCCCAATTCCCTTCTCTTCAGTGTCGACTGGATGAAGTGCTCCACTCCTTTTTTTCTTAAGTTTATTTATTTTGAGAGAGTTTTGAGAGTTTATTTTATTTGCGAGAGCAACCCTGGCGAAGGGGCAGAGAGAGAGAATCCCAAGCAGGATCCACCCTGCGAGCTCAGAGCCCGACGCGGGGCTCGATCTCACAAACTGTAAGATCATGACCTGAGCCGAAATCAAGAGTCGGACACTCAACCGAGGGAGCCACCCAGCTGCCCCAAGGTGATCTACTTCTAACGAAGTGAATGTGGCAGAAGTGAAAATGAGCGACTTTTGAGACGGGGCATAAATAGTACCGTGGCTTCTACCTGGCTCTCTCACCCTTGGATCACATGCTCTGGAAGAATCCAGCTGCCATGTTGTAAGGACTCTCTAACAGAGGTCCCTGTGGCCTCCAGCCAAAAGCCACGTGGGTGCACCATCTGGGAGGTGGTCCTCCAGTCCCAGTCAAATCTTCAGATGCCAACTTGATGGCAACCTCATGAGAGAACCCGTGCCACAACCACTTAGAAAAGCCACATCCCAATTCCTGACCCAGAGAAACTCTGGGAGACAGTAAATGGTGACTTTGAGGGTAACTTTTGGGGTCATCTGTCATGCAGCCGAGAGAACTAATACAGGTACCCTTCCCGTGTGCTTCCACGACTCCATATCTCCAGCGCCCAGCATGGCACCGGCATACTGTTGACAGGGAAGACGTCTGAGGAAGACGTGGTCGACAGCTGAATGCACAGATCAACAAACAAATGAACCAACACCGTGAGAACTGCTGGTAACATATGTAAGATACTCTCACTCCAGTTATATGAACGCGACACTATGATGTTCTGGTAAGACGATCATTTACAATCGACACTGATTCACTTTGGAAAGAAGAATAGAGACTCTGCCATGTATCCATAATAACATTTCAGAAGGCTACACCATACATCCTTTTGGAAACCAATGCTCTGAGGGTTCCCCCCCCCCAATAAAATTACCTCTTTATTGAGAGAGAATTCATATACCATGCAATTTTCCCACACAAAGTATACAATACATTGGTTTTTTAGTACATTCACAGAGTTTTGCAAATGTTATCACACTCAGTTTTTGGACATTTTCATCACCCCCCCCATTAATTAATTAATTAATATTGGACAAATATTTTTAAATGTATACCCTGTAAGCAAATAATTTCTAAGATCCCATCCCATGGAAGTCATCAAATATGTAATAGCTTACATAGAAGAATGGCCATCAAAGCATGATGGATTAAAAATGGGAAAATAAGGTAAATATGTAACCCGAAGAAATAAATAAATCATGGTCTTTCTGTGGGATAGAACATGCTCATGTGGGTATTTAAGAGCATCATGTTTTAAGAACATTTAATGACACGGAAAAATGCTCACAAAATAGTTAAGTGATAGGGGTGCCTGGGTGTCTCAGTCTGTTAAGTGTCTGACTTTGGCTCAGGTCATGACCTCTTCTCTTGTGAGTTCAATCCCCACACCAGGCTCTATGCTAAGAGCACAGAGCCTAGAGCCTGGGGCCCGCTTCGGATTCTGTGTCTCCCTCTCTCTCTCTGCTCCTCCCCCACTCACGCTCTGTCTCGGTCTCTCAAAAATGAACAAACGTTTCAAAAAAATTAAAAATAAAAATAAAGTAAAATAAAAATAAAATAGAAGGAGAAGGATTCAGAGGCTACCACCACACTCAGAAGAAGAGTGCTGTGACCAAAAGTGGTACCTGTCACAGACACAGGAGACGTGAACTATGGTATTGTCATACCTGACAACAGTTACAAGAGCTGCTGTTTAATGAAATTTGGCAATAAACCACCTGTATTAAAAAGCAAAATTGTTGTTCCCATTAGTAAGAATCCATCTATTTTATTTTCAAATTTTATTTTAATTCTATTTTTTTTAACATTTATTTATTTTTGAGAGAGACAGAGACAAGGACAGAGACTGATAGCTGATAGCACAGAGCCTGACCAGGGGCTCAAACTCATGGACCACGAGATCATGACCTGAGCCGAAGTCACTTAACTGACTGAGCCATCAGGCACCCCTAATTTTATTTTAAATCCATCCGTTTTTAAATTCAAAACTCTACACATCATTTTCTCAACATAGACACACACCTAGACCAGTAACACAGACTCAAAACTTCAGAGTCGCCTTTCCAGCCCCCTCTACTTTGGCCTCACCATCCAATCAGTTGTCTGTTTCCATAGATCCCATTTTATCCAGACATAACGGTCTCTTACTGCAGCCTCCTCCCTAGATCCATGTTTACAGCATTTACCAACTACGGTCCTAGAGGAATCCCTCAGGCATACCACTTAGAAGTCCTATAATGGTTCTGCATTTCCTAGCATAAAAATTCCAAACTCCTTAGCCTGATATTCTAAACCCTACAAAGATTCTACCTAATTTCTTTTCTGTTTCTACTAAAATTGTCTGTTGCCACATTCAATGCAATGGTGAAACTTAAAATAACCAGCCATTTAATGGATGGATGGATGGATGGATGGATGGAAGGATGGATGGATGGATGGAAGGATGGAAGGATGGAAGGATGGATGGAAGGATGGAAGGAAGGAAGGAAGGAAGGAAGGAAGGAAGGAAGAAAGGAAGGACGATTGTTGCGATGGATGGATAGACAGATGGATTAATCCTAGTCTGTTGTTCCATGCAATTTTTTGTTTGATTGTCTGCCTACCTACCTCCCATCTCTTTTCAATGAAATCCTTCCAGGCCCAACTCTTCCACAAAGCCTTTCATCACCTCATCTTCTAACCCCTTCACTGAAAAAGCCCCATCTGTGTCCCAAACTTCCACAGTTTTTAAGTCATTTATCCTGTCCTCCTCATCATAGAGTTCTTTCGCAAGTAAGTTCCCCACCTCCTAGAATTCAACTCCTGGCATGCAGGGCTGGTTTAAGCTCCAGCTTCATGGACTCTACACAATGTCCTTAACAAAACTGTTCATGAATTAATAATTATTCATGAACTGGTCGGATATACATAGTAACTTTCAATTTTTATTTTTAATTCCTAAAAGATAATGACCTAGAATTAAAAATCCTCTGTTCTGTGATTTTAGAAAATTAGTGGTCTAAACTCACTTAAATAATAGCAAGAAGGTATGACATTAAGCACCAACAGGGAGGGTCTAGCTTTGCTTTTATCCCGGACTTGCTGCACAATCTGAAGCAAGTTTCTTCTCTTGTCCCTGAATATTCCTCATCCACACAGTAACCAGGTACGTAAGGGCCTTTCCACCTTCCCAATTCACAGCGCCAAGGTTCAGATGAGAACAGAAGAGGGATGAAAATTGATAACCCTGACCTAAGCAGTCACTATATGAGTCTAATATATTGCATTGATAGAGACTACAGTTTCAAAGAACAAAAAGGCTGGAGGGTCTGTCAATGGGCGTTAATAATGGCTTTTCACATCTGTGCCCCCTCCAGACAGGAAGCCAAATGCTGCAGCTGTAAAAGATACGTTCTTCCCCTACGAAGCCCAACTAGGCCTCTTCCCAGCTGGCAGTACCTTCCCCAGTTGCCCAGCATCGCTTTCACCATTGCTGTCCAGGAGTTAAGGCGATGGCAGACAAATGTGTCCATGGCAACACCATCATGACCAAGGAAAGCACACACATGAACGTGCTACCTTCTAACTCCCCACAACTGGAGAGAATTCAAGGCAGCAGGCTTTCACGATCACCGTGAACTCACACCCGCTCTGAAAAGCTACACTTAGGATTTATTCCAGACATGGTTTCTTTCGTGTGATGATGGTAACAGGCAAGGTAAGAGCAAAATGTGAACAATCTGTCACTACCACACCAATGGAGAAAATGACAATACTATGTCATGACCAAGACCTTCTTGAATACTGAGCCCGGTCTCTTACCTATCCCCTCTCCCTCTCCCTTCCCCATGTAGTTTTATTCACTCACCTGTCCACAAATTCCCCCCTAGTGTCACTCCTGACTTGTGGTGGCAAGAACAAATGTTAAAACCGCAATCTCCTGGTCACGCCTTCATCTCACAGACTTGAGACATGGTCTTCTTGTCAACGAAGAGAAGTTTTTGCACAATTCAATTAGTGAATACACTATATCTCTGCCAAGAAAATAAGTATAGAATATCCCCCCAAACATACACAGAATTTTGCCATTTCCTTTATAAACTTCCACCCAAATACATTCAAAACATGTACTATACAACCTAACAAATTTTCCTTCTCCATTAAAATACATCTCCCTTCTCAACGAATCTACCCATCAACAGTCTTCCTGAATACTCATTCACCCCCCCACAACACGAACCTGTGATTCAGAGTTCGCCAAATGCACCTGTCTCAGCTCTCTGCACCCAGGCCAGAAAGGAAGATGGGGCACCAAGGCGCCCAAAACATGCCCAGTCTGGTCAGCCAACTAGACTTGGGGGGAATCCAGGAGCCAAGTCAAAAGTGGTCCCTTACCAAATTTTCAGCCAGAATGCCAGACTAGGATGGCTAGCAAAAGTTTAGGAAATGAAAGACAAGGTCAAGCGAGAACAGCTTAAAAAGTGGAAATAATTTGAAAAAAACTGAAGAATAGATGGAAAAGAATGCCCAGTGAAGGGGGTAAAGAGGAGGTACAGATGAACTTAATGATGACTCAGAAATAATTCCACGTGGACAACCTGTCACACATGGCTGGACTAGGACCCCATTCCCAAAGGACCCCAAAATTGTGTTCGAAAAGTATTGATGTCTACTTTTCTCTTGTATTTTTTCCCCACCTGTGATTCACAGACCTAGCCAAACATTTCTCATCATATCTCATAGCTATTAACGCTTTGGACTTTGAATAGAGTCTTAGAATAATGAAGCTCAGATCACTAGAATGTTCTCATCATGCCTTCTCATTCTTTCCATCTTCTGTTAAGCTTAGAACATTTTCATTGCGTCCTCAACCTTGTCCACATTCCCCACAGAATGATGCTATCTTAATCTTCCTTCTCGAAAAATAATTGCCTCAAGAGACAAGCATTTTGGTTCTCAGGTGAAACTCAGAAGAATTTCAGGTTGCAGAAGAAAGGAAACATACTGCCCGATTCGTGGGTATCATTGTAATTGTAATGAGAAGAAGATTTTATCCGGGTGTTTCCCAGCAGTACAGACCCCTCTGTGTGGGGTGGATTAGCAGGGGCAGAATTAAGAACCAGAAACGATTGTACTGTTTTCAGACCCACGTCTCCTCTAACTGCTTCAGTGAGAGCCAAGAATGGGGGTCTCCATTTGGAAGGCAGAGGTACACATCTGCCTTTTCATCGTGGGCTTTTCTTCCGTTTGGTGTCTGCTGTACACCCAGACCTGCTCATAAATACAAAAGGAATGTATGTTTTTAATGCTATTTTTTAGAGAGAGAGAGACAGAGCATGAGCGGAGGCGGGGGAGTGCAGAGAGACAGAGAGGGAGACACAGAATCCGAAGCAGGCTCCTGGCTCTGAGGTGTCAGCACACAGCCCGACACGGGGCTCGAACTCACGAACCGGGAGATCACGACCTGAGCTGAAGTCGGACGCTCAACCAACTGAGCCACCCAGGCGCCCCTGGAATGAATTTTTTACTAGCCTAAACTGAACTTGGGAGTGATGCCTGTTTTCCCCTCGAGTGCTGAGGATCATGAGCACACGCGTGCAAAGCACTCCATCCAGAGGAGGTGGGCAAGAGCAGCGAGGGCAGGTCCAAGACAGAGAATGGGGATGCTTTATGCAAACAGACAAGCTCACCTCGGGCAAAGACCACCATACTCTAAAATTAATCCAGCCCTTAGACATAACAAAGCTTCCCTCGGGCTTTGATCACGGCAGCTGGATCTCCCAGGACGTGGATTCACGATGAATAAACATCATTCGAGGGCAAACCTCACGCAGTCACCTAAGAAGCCAACCGCCCCCGATGTGTGAGTGCAGTAATAAGAACGACAATAATAAAAATGTTGTGGCGATCTAAGATATAATAAACACTCTGCTAAGACTTCAGCAATACCACCTGAAGCCCTCACAACAGCCCTACAAAGCAGCTATTAATATCACATTTTACACATGGGGAAACTGAGGCTCAGAGAGGCCAAGTGCCTGGACGAAACCTTTGTTTTTATTCCTTTCATTTTCTTTCTTTCCTTCCTTCCATTCTTTGTTACTGTAGCAAGCACAAATGCTACAACCATACAGAAAATCAATTGAAGACACGTAAGCCAGGTGACAGAATGAGGACAAACCCAGCTAATTTCGCAGTGGGTCAAGGGAAACAAAACAGGAGGAAATCAGAAGGCTGGAGAGTAACTGTGAATTGCCTACTATGTGTAGAAGGAACAGAGTCTGAGAATGAACAACAAATACTGCCCTTCTATCTTTGACGTTCTGCCACTGCCTCAAAGTCTAGCCATGGAAACCTGTTGGCGACACCCGAAGGAGGAGATACTAAGCAACGCCTGATTTCCTTGCTGGCTGTCTCAACAGGCTTCAAAAGAAGACAGGTTGCACACTGGCCACTGGGTCACTGGTGACTTCTCAACCCACTACTTTCATAGGTCCATAAGTAATTATTTTTCCTACTTGGAAGGGCTCTCCTTGCATATGTTAGTGTCCTTCTTCCCACCAGTGATCATTCCACCCAACAGGCTGCTTAGTCTGTCAACGACTCACTGATGAGGAAGCCTACATACATAAATGCCATCCACCGCTCGATTCGAACAAGAGAGAGGAAAGATCTCTGAGTCTGGAAAAGAGCCGCCTGAGCAAGACACTCCCAGATGTAATTGGTGGCGGAGGGGGAGACCGAGGGGTGGATGACATGTGTACTTGAGTCACACATTTGGATAAAAGATCACCTCATCAGGCTCAAAAATATCAGGTAAGGGGCACCAAGGCGATTCAGAATCTGCACCCCTAATCCCTCTAATGAACTAAGAGCATGCCATTATGATAGCAATTGAGAGAGGATAAGAAAGGAGAACCCCTGTGAACATTAAGGTCATTGTCCAAGGGTCATAACACAGAACCCTAGAAAAGGAGATATAATAGAGCCGCATTAATTGGCCTTGGGTAAGAAATAATTATAGGACCATAAGGATGTAAATGTATATTGTTTCTCATCTTTTAGAATCAATCCACAGAAAATACAAATCAAAACCACAATGAGATACCACCTCACACCTGTCAGAATGGCTCACATTAACAACTCAGGCAACAACAGATATTGGTGAGGATGCGGCCACTGGTGGCGGCACTGCTGGTGGGAATGCAAATGGGTGCAGCCACTCTGGAAAACAGTATGGAGGTTCCTCAAAAAATCAAAAATAGAACTACCCTATGACCCAGAAATTGCACTACTAGGCATTTACCCAAGGGATACAGGTAAGCGATTTCTAAGGGGCACACACACCCCAATGTCTATAGCTGCACTATCAACAATTGCCAAAGTATGGAAAGAGCCCAAATGTCCATCAATGGATGAATGGATAAAGGAGACGTGGTGTGTGTGTGTGTGTGTGTGTGTGTGTATATACACACATATATACATATATATATATGTGTATATATAAATACACACACATATACATATATACATACATATGTATGTATATGTACATATGTATGTACATATGTATATATGTATATGTGTGTGTATTCATATATACACACATAATAATATATAATGGAATATTACTCGGTGATCAGAATGAATGAAATCTGGGGGCGCCTGGGTGGCGCAGTCGGTTAAGCGTCCGACTTCAGCCAGGTCACGATCTCACGGTCCGTGAGTTCGAGCCCCGCGTCAGGCTCTGGGCTGATGGCTCGGAGCCTGGAGCCTGTTTCCGATTCTGTGTCTCCCTCTCTCTCTGCCCCTCCCCCGTTCATGCTCTGTCTCTCTCTGTCCCAAAAATAAATAAAAAAAAAACGTTGAAAAAAAAAAAAAGAATGAATGAAATCTGTCATTTGCAACAACATGGATGGAATTAGAGTCTATTATGCTAAACGCAATAAGTCAATCAGAGAAAGACAAACGTCATATGATTTCACTCATATGTGGAGTTTAAGAAACAAAACAGATGAACATAAGGAAAGGGAAGCAAAAATAAGATAAAAACAGAGAGGGAGACAAACCATAAGAGACCCTTAAATACAGAGAACAAACTGAGGGTTGCTGGAGGGGTGTTGGGTGGGGGGGTGGGCTAAAGGGGTGATGGGCATTAAGGAGGACACTTGCTGGGATGAGCACTGTGATATGTAAGTGATGAATCACTAAATTCTATTCCTGAAATTATTGTAACACTGTATGTTAACCCACTTGGATTTAAATAAAAAGAAAATTTTGTGTCAAAAATTTTTAAATGGCATTTGCTAAGTCATACTAAAAGTTAAAGAGTAAACCTTGAAAAAAAATAACCCATAGATAATGCAGGAAATTTAATTATGGCTATAGGATGGATTACAAATGTTATTATTCATGACAAAATAGAAGTGCATGAGGCAGAAATTAGGGGGCAAAGGGAAAAAAAGAAAAAGTGGAAATATTGCTAGCAGATACCAAAAGGCTCACCTAACAAGGTACAAAGTCAAGGGCACTTCCAGAGTAGAAAACACACACATCCATACCATATAAATACATGTAGACACATATATACACACACATCATAAGTGCATACATACATGCATATAATTCACAGAATGTACAATATAAATATATAATACAGAAATCTGACATTGCAAACACAATGGGAGCGAGGAGCCAGAACCAATGAAGTTGGTATCAGTGAGCTGAATCCACATCCATAACAGCAAACGTCATTAGCAAGTCCCTGAAACTGACAGATCAAGACATGGCAGTTTAAGCACACTGTTGAGACACAGGAGGCAGCCACCAGAAGCATCAAAAACACCAATTGTTCAAAGTGGCTGCCTTTGTTCATCCTATAAAGCAGTACCCAGAAAAGCACCGGGCACAGAATCCATTCTCTACGGTATTTGTTGAATGAATGAATGAATGAATGAATGAGTGGACAAAAGCAGAGGGTGGGAAGGTAAGGTAAGAGGCTACTGCTTACTATTATTAGCCCTTCAGAACTACTTGATTTTTCCCCTAATAATTGCAAATATTAACTTTCTTGTGTGTGCCTGGGGGCAGGGGGTGTGGTGTATTATTGTTGTTTTGGGTTTTGGTTTCATCTTAATTCTTCCAGTAAGAATTGGGTTCAGGGCACCTGAGGGGCTCAGACTGTTGAGCCTCCATCTTCTACAACTCAGGTCACAATCTTGAGGTTCGTGAGTTCAAGCCCCGCATCGGGCTCTGTGCTGACAGCTCGGAGCCTAGAGCCTGCTTTGGATTCTGTGTCTCCCTCTCTCTCTCTGCTCCTCCCCGGCTTGCACTCTTTGTCTGCCTGTCTCTCCCTCCCTCCCTCCCTCCCTCCCTCCCTCTCTCTCTGTCTCTCTCTCTCTCAAAAACAAATAAACATTTTTTTTAATTTTAAAATAAACAAAAATAATAATAAAATTGCAAAAAAGCAGCATTCAGTCTGGAAGTAGCCGTACTACCAGGTTAGTGTGTGCTGAGACCCCCAAATGCACCTGCCCCAGGAAAGGGGAGGCAGCCTGGGAATGGAGGGCTGGAGGGCAAGCACCTGCGGAGATGAGAACGGCTCACCAACTGCTGCAAGTGGACAGCGGTGCGTTTTTGGTTGATAAACTACAGTTTTAGGCAAAGGAGTGAAAACTGCCATCTGTTCCACAACTACCACACACTTGCTGTTTAAAAAAAAAAAGGGAAAGGGAGGAAATTAAAGGAAAGTGTGGGGGAAGGAAGGAGGAGTCTATGACCTTGTCAGTTTGCTATGTTTAGTTAAAACATGTGGGTTCTGTTTTCAAATTCTACTTCTACTAAGGAGTCAACGGTGCAGCCTCAGGCAAGCTGTTTACCTATCAATGACTTTCCCCTCATTTTTCAGATGGGGACACTGATGTCCATTTCACGGTGTTGCGAGAGGATTAGATTAGCTCATGTCGGTAAACATGTGGCACGTGATAAAGACTTGGTTTCCCTTCTCTCCCTCTCTCCTTGGGTGAACACTGGAAGAATACATAGCTCTCCACCACAGAACGAGTTTATTCATAGACACTTCCTAAAAGGATGGGACAAATGTTGCATGGTAGTGTTTATTAAACTGAAATTAACTTCAAAGCACATGGAAAGCATTCATTAAATCCAAAAGATATTTTGATGTAAATTTTTTTTAAAAAATCACAGAATATAAAGCTCAGTCACTAATTAGCTGAATTAAAAACAAAACAAAAAAAGCCTGCATCATTTATATTATACCTGATGTGAAAGGGGGATAATTTGGGGCGCCTGGGTGGATAAGTCGGTTAAGCGTCCGACTTCAGCTCAGGTCAAGATCTCGCGGTCCGTGAGTTCGAGCCCCGCGTCAGGCTCTGGGCTGATGGCTCAGAGCATGGAGCCTGCTTCCGATTATGTGTCTCCCTCTCTCTCTGCCCCTCCCCCATTCATGCTCTGTCTCTCTCTGTCCCAAAAATAAATCAACATTAAAAAAAAAAAAAAAGAAAGGGGGATAATTTAATCACTGTTTAGAGTGTCATCCACATGGTGTGTTTATATTGAAGCGGGTCCTCAGTTTCCTTTCTATAAAAAAGGAGATGAAATCACCATCACAGAGGTACTCAGGAGTGAGGACTAATGGAGGTCAAGTGCCTGGTACCTCGCCTGGCACAGGGCTGGCCCTCAACTCAAGCTTACATACCACGTGAGTAATTTTCTCTTATGTGTGGGAAGGATTTCACAAGGATAACAGGAGATTGGAATCATGTTTTGCCCTCACTTAAAATGCTCAACCCAGGCAGCAGTCAGTGGGGGTGATAAAATTGCCTCATGGATCTTACCGTGACTTTTGTCCAAAATGATCAGAGAGTACATTAAATCATTAGCAGAAACTTTGCTGCCTGCTGATTTTACAATGCAGGCAATGAAATTCATTGCAGAAGCAAAATAGGGCCAATAATATAATTACAGCGCTCTGCCTATGCAGTCAGAGCTAATGCTATTATTTGACATTGCAAGGCTGTGTTTTTTCCCCCAGAGTCGCGGTGCAGACAAGGTTCGCCCTAATTGGTTCCAAAGCACAACCTCCCCACTACAATCTTTCCTCAGGACCAGTAATGTTAATTTCCACACGACTGTAAATAGTATTTGCAAACAATACAAACATGGTAATAAGAGGCTAGGTGGGTAATTAATGTGGTTACAAAGTAGCTTATTTGCATTTTTATTTAAAAACGGCCTTCTTTAAAAAGCAGCTTAGATTTCTCTTTGCAAAAGGAGCCCTGGTTAAAGAGTACAACAGTAATTACTCTCTTTAGGGGTTCCTTTATATGTCCTTCAGGGAATTACAATGAAAAGATAAGCAGAATTATAAAGGAAATCATGTAAAATATGAAATGTTCTATAAACACTTAGTAGTGTATTTACCATAAGCTAGGCCTACCTTTTTCATTAATGGAATATTTTAACCAGCTTATAATACATTCAAATTAATTGTAGATATGGCTGAAAGTTACAATCATCTAAACTTTTTTTTTAAGGTATAGTATTATAAGATTTTCTATGCCCTCACAATCAATTCCACATGATCTTCTCCTGCCAAAAAGTACACTAAACAAGGCAAAGGTGACCATCTGAGATAAAACACAGATCTGTGTTCTTCTCCAATAAGAGGAAACTAGAATGTTAGAGTGCGAATTACTTCTGTCTTTTCTCAGTTTACGTCTAACATTCCTGGGCACCAGACGTAGGGAAGTGAGGAAACGTCAAACGCTAATCTGAATGGAATTCAGTCTTTCTCACTTCTTTCCCAATTGTAACATGCAGAAATTTCTGGACGGTGGACGCTGGTCAGGACCATTCAGCAGCTGATATACGCGAATTCCTTTGGAGGCCATTTCATCATCCCCTACAAACCAGGGGGGAGGGGAGCCAGGAGCTGGGTCACAGAGAGGATCAGTCACACCCCTACTGCTCAAGGGGTTCAGGCATTCTTGGGTAAAGCTGACGCGGAGGAACGTGCCAGGCTTCATGAAGGGGCCGGTCCCAGTCAACCTGCGGGTCCCGGGGAAAGTCTCACACACGGCACAATGCTTGGGGAGCACAAAGAAGCCAAGGGTCTGAACAAGGAAGTAACGGTGGGCCCTAAACACGGAACTGTCAGCACATACCAAGGTACTGGGGCATAGAATAGCTTGCCAGGTCTGGGGAAACCGGGTGGGGGATGTCCAACAGGATCTCAGCAGAAGGCAGAAGAAGCTGTTAAGTGCAAATGTCAGCCAGGTAACAACTCCATTCACTAATTCCATCAAGGAACATTTATTAAACAGGGTCTGCTATTTGCAAAACTATGTTTTACATGAGAACGCACATTCCATGGGGGGTGGGGGAGGCAGTCAAGAAACAATAAATACAACACATGAGAAGATTAAATAAAATGTGAGCACATTACAAATGCTAAAAATAAAAGAGAAGGTGATTTAAAAGGCCCAGGACTGAGGGTGAAGCCAGGAAGGAACAGTATGCACAGAGTAGAGGGGTGGGGGTCCTGTGAGGCCCTCCCCCGCCTATAAAAAAGCAGCTGCTACTCAGTCCCAGTTAATGATTGCCGAGTCTTCCAGTATTTTTAAGAGAAGCCAGAAATTTGGATACTTAAGCACTATCTTTTTTTGCTTGTTTTTAATTAAAAAGCAAACATGTCACCCACAAAGCAGCTTTAGGGGCAAAGCTCAGGGACAGGGACTTGAAAGGCACAGCCAATTGGTGTCAAAAAAATAAATCTTTGGGGTGCCTGGGTGGCTCAGTCGGTTGAGCATCCAACTCTTGATCTCAGCTCAGGTCATGATTTCACAGTTCATGAATTCAAGCCCTATGTCGGGCTCTGCACTGACAGCACAGGGCCTGCTTGGGATTCTCTCTCTCCCTCCCTCCCTCTCTCTGCCCCTCCCCTGCTTGCGCACGCGCTCGCTCTCTCTCTCTCTCAAAATAAATAAATTAAAAAAAAATTAGTAAATCTTAAAAAGGTATATCTTCACTCTCAGGCCTCCAAAATTTCAACAAGAACAAGTTATTTTTGGCTGAGTCTACCTCTCTTCATTTTAGCAACTGTATTCATGCAAATTCCCTACCTTATCGATACTGGGTCACTCCCAAGTCTTACCAGCCTCTAAACACTCAAAACGTATCATTGCACTGCAGGGAGAGAAGACCGGACCTAAATACAACCAGCTACTTGGTATTGTTTTGAAAATAGTCAGCCGGTGAAATGTATTTATACTTTAGACAGAAGAACTCAGAGGCTGTAATGATGTTTTAAATACGATTTCAAAATACTTGAGAAAAGCAGAAAAGCAATGAAGTGGAAGAGAGGAATAATAAGTTTATGACACTCAAGTAAATATATCCAGAAAACTGGGTCATTTATACCAGAACTGCAATCTTTTCTGCTAAAATATGCAAACGACAGTATGAAAAATGGTTTGTGATTTTAAAGAAATATAGCACTACAAACGTCAGTGTGAGGAGACTCAATAACACTTAATGAAACTTTGGATTTCAAATTAATTACTGATTGACTAAGGCATCTACAGGGAAAACAGCCTCGATTAGAGAAGTCTGGGAGAGGCCGTAAATCTGGATGCCTCTTTCGACGACTCTGGTATTTCCTACTTGTGTCATTAATGCTGGGTTAATGCTGGTCACTCAAAGACCACTGGTTTCATTCTCGGAAATAAGATGGGTCAATATTTTCCTGACTGTGTCAGATGCTCCTTTCTTTCTTTCTATCTGTCTCTCTCTCTCTTCTTCCTTTTTTTTTTTTTTTTTTTGCTATGATTGTACTTATGGTTTTAAATGCTTAAAAGAGTTTAAAAGAAAAGGTTAAACAAATTTGTGAAGCAGTATTTTAGGAAAGATAAATGGTACCAGTATTAAGAAAGCCATCTTTGTATACTGTATTATTGATTCATAATTAATGTTCCCTCCTTGCCTTTGCTATGCTTTCCAGTAGGTGGGATACACATTCCTGTCCCACGGATGTTGGTTTCAGCCATGACACTTGATATGGCTAATGGAATATGAAGCAGACATGATGTATCACAGTGTCTGAACAAAAGTCCCTTGGGCTTTGCCATCTGTCAAGAGAACAACAAGGCCCTAGTGACTTCTCCTGTAGCCTGGGTCCTGGAAAGAGGAGGCATGAGACACAGCACAGGGAAGTCCAGCTAAGACAGTAGAGCTGCAGCCAACCACGGCCCTCATGTGTCATGAGCAAAGAAATACACATGTGTTTTTGTCAGCCCTTGAAAATCTGGAAATGCTTGTTATAGCAGCAAAAGCTGACTCATACACTATCCCTGCCAGTCAACTAGGAAGATGTCTACCACAAGATTCAAGTCATACTGGTGTTTTGGTTTTTTTTTTTTACATAAGTCACAGAATTCATAATATTCAACTATAGCAGCACCAGGCCCATAAAAAAAATTCTCACCTAATGGATAAAAGCCTTTTTTAAAAAAATAATTATTGTCAAAACACGGACAAGGAAGAGAAATATCAACCATCATCTCTATCAAGAGCTTTAGAGTAACGAATAGTCATTGGGTGGAAAACAGTGAAAAGAAACCAATAACATTACAAAGTGTTTAGCATGTACCAGGCACTGTTCTAAGCTATTATGAATACCCACTATTTCCTCACAAAAACCCAGGGACATGGGGATGATTTTCATCCTCCTCTTATACATGAAAATGCAGAAACAGGTTAACTAATTTCCCCTAAAAGATAAAATGGTCTCGTCTTTGTTATTCTCCATATAATTGTGGGTTATTCCTTATGAAACTGGCATTCTCTGTGTCCTACCTTCAATATAGCCAAAGCAGATTCATTAAGAATATCCCAAGCACCAACATCCCATCATTCCTCAGGCAAGTTTGCTCCGATGGTCAAATACCCCATAAATTCTGAGAACCACCCTGGTCATTATTGCAATTCATTTCTCCACGGGGCTGCATTTCCCAGTCTTCCTCATACTACTCTGAAATGTCATTCTCAAAAATCCTGCCTCAGATGACAATCCCTTCCAAGGATCAAGAACATGCCTTGCTGTAATCCTCACCCAAAACGTGCCTCATGTAGGAAATCTGTCTTAATTCCACCAAACTGTAGCTATAAAACAGCAATCATGTACAGGAGAAAAAGAGAGAGATCAAAACTAATAAAATGGAATTAACATATTTAGGTAGGATGTTATATATTATGTGTACAAAACACATTTCCAAAGTTTTTAAAATGAAGACTTCTGAAATGCTGAGATCCCAGGACATGTTTTTGGAGCATTTTGTTGAAAGCTCAAACACATGTATTAGAAACTCATTATTCTGCTATTTTCAATCAGCAGGAGTATATTTTTCTACCTTTCCTACCTGTAACCAGAGGAAGATCACCCAAGCTAGTCAGTTCAACTCGACAGCGTGGTCCAAATGGTAAGGGGCCTGTCTTCCAACATGAACTGTGTTCACGAGGCTATGAGCCCAGGCGGTGAGGGGCTGTGGGCTACAAAGCAAGAGGGGCACCTTTCCTAATTCTTACCAAAGGGATCACGTGGCTGATGGCACTAGACTCGATGGGAGACGATCCTGTGGTCCAGCAGTGCTGTCTTGCCTGATCTAGTCCTCATCACAGGGGTTAAGAAGGGAGGATGTAAAATATATTTTATTCCAATTTTGTTTTTTAAAAAGGAGTGAAGGGCACCTGCGTGGCTCAGTCGGTTAAGCATCCAGCTTCAGCTCAGGTCACCATCTTGTGGTTCGTGAGTTTAAGCCCCGTGTCGGGCTCTGTGCTGACAGCCCAGAGCCTGCAGCCTGCTTGGGATTCTGTGTCTCCCTCTCTCTCTCTGTCCCTCCCCTGCTCGCACTGTATCTTGCTCTCTCTCAAAAATAAATAAAAACACTAAAGAAAAATTTTTTAATAAAAGGGAGTGGGAAATCAAACAAGTGAGCTTGAAGCTGGTATTCATCTTTAGTGTTTAGACCAGGGCTCCAGACTCAAGGAAAGGCCCTTGAGAAAATCAGGTGATTATGAGATTCCTGGTGGGCTGGGTTCCAAGCGAACACCAAGTGGGGTCTGGAGGGACAGCACAAAGGGACTCCAGTACATGAACCCGTGACATGGAAGGTGCTCTGTCCAGAACCCTCCATCATTAGCACAGTCACTTTGCGATCCATGAAGCATGCAGGGCAGGGGCGGGGGGGGGGGGGGGGGGTCAGCTCAGAAATTAACGACCCGGCTCACTGAGAAGCTGAGCTGGGATTCAAACCATGTAGTACCAGTGTGACTAGAGGCAGCCACCGAATAGATGCCGGACCTGAGCCGAACCGCTCTAAAGGGGCCCAGCTCCTCCTCTTATCATATCTGTAGACCAAAACTGACCAGACTGGACATGAGCTGCGGCCATTAGGGGCTGGGAGTGGGAGAAACTCAGAGTTCAAGACCTACTAGGTCCTCTCTTACCCTGTCTCCTCGTGGCAGGACACATGGCTGCTAGCCGCCCACATGAACATCCCTCTGGCTCCCAGCCCCTCAGACAAGAGAGCCTTCTCCGCCGACTACCGACTGGGCTGGCTCAAGCCAAGGGCCCCTCTTGCCACTAACTACTCTGGTGTGATGGACCCTAACTGGCCAAGCTAGTGTGTGCAAACTATGACCAACACCTTCATTTCCACAGTCCCCAGGATGGAGCTCTTAATAACGAGGCTGGGGTCAGGTGCCGGACCAGACAGCAGCTGCCGCAACAGGGAAGCCGCGGGAGGGAAGCGCGCTGCTGAAGAAACGTAAGAGGGTGTAGTGGCTATTGCTGTGTCAGCCACTGGCTGTCCACTAACTCCCCGATCCCTTCGCTTTCTCAAAAACTAGCCTCAAGGGCTGGTGTCCCCATTTTCCATGTTCTGTGAGTGGCTCTACTTATGGCCCTCTTCACATGGCTGTGGACCCGAACAAGCGAGCAGCACCACTGCAGACACACACAGGCCGTCATGATGAACCTGCACCAGCAAAGAAGGGGATGGACACAAGGGCCCCCTCTGTGCGATGTCATCAGAACACCGAAGGCATCGGTGACTAGCGATAAGCAGCAGTGAAGAGCAAAGCCACGAGGTCAAAGGGCAAAACCAGAGGCAGAGGGTCTGGGGGTGGGGGGGGGGGGGGGCTCCACTGCTCAGCTGAGCTGAAGCCCTGAAGGCCTCCCCCACAAGCCCATCACAATTTGCCTCTGGAATCTACCTATTCCTGGCCTAAGGACCCAAGCTTCCTCCTGCTTCTGCCACAACTCAGCCCCGAACTTGCCTCCTGGGACTCCATCCTACAGAGGAGCTGCGTGCTCGCAGCCACGGCTCGAACCAAACACAAGCTCCAACAGGAATATCAGGAACTCTGCTAAGGAACACACCTCTGCCTGCCCCTCCAAGTTCCTCCCACCCCCCCTCGCCTCCTCTGACACTCCCCACCTCCTTCTCAGCCCTCCAAAGTAGTTTTATAGCAGGATCTAATCTAATCTTCATGGTTAGCCAAGCACAGAATCAAAACAGAAGATGTGCCACACTTCATCACATGTAGGTTCCATTTTCCCCACTGGCCCCAAGAAAAATAATTTATATGATTTCAAAAGGCATGTCTTTCCCCCCCCCCACCCCCCAGCCCCCACCCACACACACACCCAACATCTATTAGGGGTCTTAAAATCCATAAATTTTTCCATATCCTTAAGTAAGCCAATGACTTTCCATCCTGGACCATAACATAACGGACCACAGTTTAGTGCCCTCCCTATACAGTACTACTGTTCATTTTTTTCTCATTTTAGCTCCTCAAAACTTCCAAATAATACTTCTACTATTCCTGGATTTTTCAAATATGACCCTAGAACTCCAATCTGTAGTCTTAAACCTCTATTTTTCCCAACTAAGGCAAGCGAACGGGTCTTCTATGTTTGTTTGGGTTTTTTTTAACTTTTCGTTTGAATTTATTAATTTTTGAGAGATGAGAGAGACAGGGTGCAAGCAAGAAGGGCAGAGAAATGGAGACACAAAGACTGAGGCAGGCTCCAGGTTCTGAGCTGTCAGCACAGAGCCCGACGTGGGGCTCAAACCCACAAACCGCTAGATCGTGACCTGAGCTGAAGTCAGACACTTAACGGACTGACCCACCCAGGCTCAACCAAGTGGTCCTCTAAGTTTGGATGAAAGCTCTTACCATCTCTTGGATCACCTTAGCTTTACTGATTTAACATTCATGGACAAGTAGTAAATTCCACGGCAAATAGCTAGTTGGAAAACCACAGAAAGTACCTTTTAATCAACCGAATAAGAAACTAAACACTCCCAAGTTCTCATAACCCTGGTGAGGCATTACAGTGAATGAAGAGATGTTATATTAATTAAATTCTTGGAATGCATCCATAATGCTTAATGGAAAATGGAAGCCTTAGGAGGTCTTAAATGCCTGGGAAACACCCATCACCTCATTTAAATCCCTGAAACCCGCTCACATCTACCAAAGAACCTGTTCAAATGCAATCATTTACATTACACGAAAATTGACTTAGAGGAAAAAAAAATAAGGAAGGAAATAGCAAAAATTCATCTAGCTTCCATATATTGTTTGATTTATTTTCTGATTTGGTTCTAAGTTACTCGTTACAGTCATTTAGAGTTTCCCTCAACCTCCAAGAAGAAAGTAATTGAGACTGGAGAATTCAAGTGCATTCATTCACCCATCCAACCATCCATTCATTCACTCACTCACTCATTCAATAAACAGGAGAAAGGCACTGAAATATAATCATACGGGCCAAGTCCTATGCTTACAGACTCTACCTATTTTTATTACAATTACATGATAATCATGTGGACAAAAATCCAGGTTACTGAATGCCACCAGTGTGCCTCACACTACACCAAATAGTGGATGTTCAAAGAGAAACACCACAAATCATATGACACGCATCATTATTAGTGCCTTCAATTCACCCATGTGGAAACTGAGGATCAGAGAAATTGGATTTCGTGTCTATCACCACGTGGGACTCTCACTGGCACCAAATGTACGTTCAAAAGTGCTTTTTGTTAGTGTGAGATTTCCAAAGTCATAACAGGTCCTGAAGTGGAAAACAGGCACTACAAGGAAGATTCCATCCTTCAGCAGGGTGAGAAGACATATTCCTTATAACAAAATATAAGACATCCCATACTCATGTATAACCCACAGAACTGGTGACATCATCCTCCTGTCTTGTCCAGGCAAAGCAAAAGCAAGGAATACCGTGTGTGCTGCTACACGGTATGTTTGAAAAGGACGTGGGGAGACAGGCAGGGACCATAGAGGAGATTTACTAGGCAGGGCTCTGGTCCCTGGGTTGTTTCACCTGGACAAAAGGCAGACAGGTGCTTCTCTGTGGCCTCTGTGGCTAAAAATTATGAGGAATGCCTTCTCCCTTAAGAGGAAATGGACACAAGTCCTAGGACATATCAAGAGAGACTACTTTAAATAGCCATGGAAACAAAAACCTAGTTAATCTCGTCATTAAAAAAAACAAACAAAAAAACAAAAAAACACACACAAAAAACACCTATTTCCAAGTTTCCAAGTGTAATTTTTGAGGCTCTTCCTTGGGGAGGAAAAGAAATCTGAAAACGGAGGAGTTAGATCCAGCACAGATTTCACAGAACACCTGGCTTGTGTAGATCACACAAAGTGGCTTTTGGGGGAAACGGCATTCCTTTCTCCCTGAAAACCTTGTGAGAAAGGAACTGGCTTCTGATCTGACAGGAGCCACCCTCACCTGCTTAGGGTGAGGTACACAAAGGGCAAGAGGCTTAGGTCCTGAGGCCTGGAAAAGAGGTTCAGTGCTATCCTCCTGTCTTTGGCAGGTCAAGGCACCAACTTCTACTCTACCATGCCCCACCTCCTAATGAAACTAGTCTTCCAAACACCATGGGTTCCCTGAGTGTAGGCTTTTCTTCTTTGGGTCTGCCCAAGACCGCCTGCAAAAGCTTGGCATAACTCCGCCACGTGCTAAGGACGGGATAAGCAGGCAAATGAACAGGAGCCAAGAGCATCTTTTGCTACCGAAGTGCCTGGAAGTTTTACCTTCAGTAACAGCCCTGGTTAAAAAGTAACTCAAAGAATAAAAATGAAAAGTGTTTTGGAGTGAAAGAATAGTTCGGTATCCTGGTTGTGGGTGGTGGTTACACAAATATGGGTGCATGACGATATAGTGGGATAACATTTCACGGACCTACACACACACACACGGAAATGAGTACACGCAGAAATGAAATCTGCAATTCATAGTAGTATACCAATGCCAGTTTCCCAGATGCGATCACTGAACTACGGCTGTATCAAATGTGGTCATTTGGGGAAGCTGGCAAAGGATCGCCAGAAACGCTCTGTACTAGTGTTTGCAACTATAGCCAAGTCCAAAATTATTTTGAATTTAAGTTTTTTAGGAGCGCCTGAGTGGCTCACTCAGTTAAACATCCGACTTCAGGTCAGGTCATGATCTCACAGTCTGTGGGTTTGAGCCCCATTTCGGGCTCTGTGCTGACAGCTTGGAGCCTGGAGCCTGCTTCGGATTCTGTGTGTGTGTGTGTGTGTGTGTGTGTGTGTGTGTGTGTGTGTGTCTCTGCCCCTCCCCTGCTCGTGCTCTGTCTCTCAAAAATAAACGTTACAAATTAAAAATTAAAAAAAAAGAGCTTTTTACAAAGACTAATGCTAGTAGAAAATTACAGCAGGTCAAAGGATATAAAACGCCAGGTTAAATTGTGAGTTCTAGCAATTAGCCATTTGTGAGAAAGACAGCAGATCATACTTCTTTTTTTCCTCCCCAGGTCTTGCCCTTTGCATCAGCGCCGTTCAGTAAAAATAATGCAGCTCGTATGTATAATTTAAATTTTGTAGCAAAAAGGTAAAAAGAAACGGATAAATAAACTCTAATAACATCTTATTTAACCTAGGATATCTAAAATTTCACTTTAGCATGGAAGCAACATAAAAAAATGTTAATCAAGTATTTTCCTTTTTTTTTTGTAGAGTACGCCTTCAAAATCTGATAGGTATTTTGTTTGACACTTACCCATCATTTCAACCTGGGCCAGGCACATTTCAAGGACTCAACTGCCACATGTGGACAGGAGCTACCATACAGGACAGCTCAGCTCTAGGTACCACCTTTAAGTTACCATTAAAAGTCACTTGGGCTGTTTTCATAATTTAGGCTTTTTATTTCCTACGAATGTATGGTTCTCTCCAGCATTTTAGGCCTACTCTGGGGGTAGCACAAACCACTTGGGGTAATATATCTTGAAGAAGTACAGTCTGTTGATGAACTTCCAGACATAAATTTATTAAGGAAGGAAGGAAAAAAGAGAGAAAAAGAGAAGAAAGAGAGAAAGCAAGAAAGAGAGAGAAGAAAGAAGGATGGAAGGGAACAGGGGAGGAAGGGAGAAAACCAAAACCACAGCTCAACTTGAAAAAGTTTTGAGGCCTTGAACTTTGTTTCTGGAGACAGTCGTGGATCCTTTCTATCCAGATCATCATAAAATGAAGATAGCATCATCAGTTTTAAGGAGTTTGGGTACAGCTGGCAGGAGTGTCTTTGAAAATGCCTTTCTGGCTCCCTTCCCGTTCAAAGTTGTATCAGAAGCAGAGTATGGGTCAAGTAACTACAGAACACCTTGAAGGAACCACGGAAGGGAGCCCTTAGGGCTGCCCTCTGATGTCCCAGCTGTCCACCTCCTTCTGCTCTCGTGGCGGGTGTGCACCCTCCTGCACCTGGAAGCTGCACGCGGCAGCGAGCCTTGCTTTGGCCAACAGAACGTGAGCAGATGAGACAGTGCCACCTTCCGAGCATAAACATGACGACCAGTCCACGGGGTCAGCATGCCTTTCTCTTCCTCTCTCACACCATCCGGCAACACAGGCTACTCTGCTGGTCCTCGTGGCCGAGTGAGCTCCCCATCTAACAGCCGCCCAAGCGACTCATGATGGAAAGGGTGTTGGAGCAAGAAATAAACCTTTGTTCTTGGGAGCCCCGGCGACTGTGAGGTCGTTTGTTGTTACGGCACAGCTTGGCCTGTCCTGACACATAATTCAATTGTTGACTCCGTGCACGTGACATCAACTGTTCCATCCAGGGTGTCTCCCTGAATATTAGGGCTTTATCGCATCTGCTATATAACCCGGGCTCGGTTTTACAGTGGTTTCATTACCAACCATAAAAACTGTAACAGTGGAACTGTATAAACAAACCGAACAGTGTTTTTACTGTAAAACATGAATGTAATATAAATATTTGTCTTTGCCTTCTCTCGGCATCTGTAATGAGAGCAGAAAATTCATGCCATATGTTTACAGCATGAAGAAGGGAAAAAAGAGATCTCAACGATTCATCATGCGGGGACCAGCTGAGCTGTTTAATATTTGTAATCCATCCATTTTCTTTCAGATATAAATCCTCCACAAATCACAAAACCCTCATGACCGTAAGTTACCAAATCCATGACTATTTCTGCAGAAGGGTCCTCGCTAGGGAGAAGGTGGACAGGGTGCTCTGAGGTCAGTTTCTGTGACAAGCTGAGAAACCACGCGGTGAGTCAGTGCATTAGACTGTGGCCTCTCCCAGCCAGCCTCGACGAAATCCGAATGTGAAACCGCTTCTCTGAAGACTTCAACAGACCCACCCTACCTCTGGCCGGAAGTGCATCTGAACGTCTGGGGTCCTGGCAGCTCCTCTTTCTTCAGTCCTCACAGGGAGAAACACTGAGCATGTTAAGTGGTTTCTGCCTTCTGTAGGGCCTTACGACCTCGTGGGAGGAGATGTTACTGCACCCCCGAGGTCTGTGCTGGGCACGGGATCCAGCTTCTCACGCAGGGAGCAACGGGGGGATGTTTTTATTTCAGAGCCGTGATGGAATCCTTGATGTGAAGTTGCTGAAGCCTGCCCAAAGTGTTTGTGCAGCCTTTTAGGATATGAGCCGAGAGGCACAGAGAATGATTCCATTTTCTCCCAAACGGCTCACGGACCAGAGGTTTCTGGAAACTGTCACTGTCCTACAAAATCCAATACCACAGGGAGGAACCTTTCTTGAGCACAAAGCAAATCTACCCAGTTGAGGCTCTGGCTGGCACTCAGGAGGCCAGCCCCTCGTGGGCACCAGGGCTGCTGGCAGGAAGAGGGGAAGGCAGGACACCTTCAGGGCTTAGAACCCAAAGCATGCAAGGCATGGAGAGGTAATATTCAGAAGCCCTCCACCCGGTGAGTGGCACCTGGCCAGTGTTACCAAGCCTGGGCCACAAGCTGGGCACCGTTATCTGATCCGATCCTGACAAGCATCCTAGCAGCCATCATTAGATTTTTCCATCATTAGATCAAGAGGTACACGGAGAAGCGCCCTGACTGAGATCACACGCTTCCAGGGGCTGAGAGAGCCAGGATTCCTACCCACGTTGGGCAGATTCCAAAATCTGTGTTTGTAGCCATTAACTAGATGGCTAGAGTCAAAGAAAAACCTTCCTACTTCCAAACAACCAGTCCTGTGCCTCCAAAACGTGACGAGAAACACAGGCCTTGTGTCTGCTCCCGCCCAAGTGTTACTGAGTTCACCATAAACCAAGTCTTGCTCTCCTCCTCCCCATTAACCCACAGACACATCTACTAAAGTGTTTATATTATTATTATTATTAATTTACACGTCTGTCAACACACTCATACTCCTTGAGAGCAAGGATGACGTCTTATGTATCTACATATGCCCAGAGTCGAGTGGGATGCCTGGCATATGATAAGGTGTCAAAACATGTTTGTGGCTTCGTAAGGACATGTCTGGTCACCAGTGCGTAACCAAAGCATGGGCTGTAAGCTCCTTGGAGGCAGGAAACTTTGCTTTTTAGTCACTGCCGTATCACCAGTGCTGAATGCAGTATGTGACTCAGAGAAAGGCGCTAAGTATTTGTTGAAGGGAGGGAGGGAAGGCAGGCGAGCAGCGGAGAGAGAAGAGGGGTCCAGGAAAGCTTTGTGGGAAGGACACCCACGGGAGGGAACTCGCGGGCTGTGCAGGTGCTGGTTGGATGGACAAGCTCGGCTGAGGTCCCTCCAGGCACAGGAAACATTCTGGGCTGAGACGCGGGCGGACTGGGGAGTTGAGGAGGAGCAGTGAGTCTGATGCAGTGAGACAAGGAAGAGACAATGGTGAGGGATGAACTGAGACAGGCGGGCAGGGAATCCAGACGATCTTTTTTCCTATCTTTGCCAGCACTTGTTGGGCACACGCCAGACACCCACATGCCATTCTAAGCCCTTTATGTGCAGGACTTCACTTGATTCTCACAACCTTTTTTGGGGGGTACGATACCACCCCCACATTACAGATGAAGAAACTGAGGCAACAGGAAGTGAGGGTCACCTGGCTCATGAATGGCAAAAAGAGAATCACACTCCGGCAGAATGAATCCCAAGTCAGCTGCATATCCCCACGTGGCATATCTTACAGATCGGTCCCTTCAGACTGATGAAGTGAGTTGTAGCATCCCCTCCCAAGAAGGGGCCTAGCACAGAAGAGGGACACACGGATGCCAAATGAAACCTTTCCAGCAGCCGTCACGTTGGTCAGGTGAGCTATTTCCTCCTCTTAAATAAAGTCTTTAGGTACCTCCACTTTGTCTGCTTATAAATTTAAAATATATACTATCTTTTTTAAAAAAAAATCTATATTTAATTATACGGCATCAGTGAAATTTCACCTGGGGAACGATAATCTAACATAAATGAACAGATCCAATAGAAAAACCTGTAATTTAAAATAAACTCCTGTGTTAGTCAGAAAAAAAAAATTTACTCTCTTCAAAGAAAAAAAAAATTACTATCTGGTATGAGGTAGCCCCACTCAATTAGAAAATTGCATCAAGAGCAAAGAACCAAATAACCCCCCTAAATTCCTCCTCTCCTGGCGTAGATTTCACTGTCAAGCCCAACCACGAAGTGTGTGCAGCCACGCTGGCCTGAGCTTCATTAAGGCTTAAAGTCAATTAAGCCACGAATTGGAACAATCATTCCTCCTTTGCAAAGTATTGATATTTTTTTTCCTGGCCGCTTTAGGGCTTTTCCAGCACTCACGAGGAGATTTATGTTAGACAATTTCTTTCTGATTAAAACAAATCATAGCTCAACAATTCTAATTTCCTCCTTTCTAAGCAAGAAATGATCAGAGAACACTGAAAACCGTGATCAAACCCATCGCGCAGAGGCCGTCACTAGGAAGCTCCACAAACACACTCCTGAGAGGCGTTCTCTGTCTCTCCCTCTCTCCATCTCTCTGTGTCTCTCTCTGTCTTTGTGCCTTGATCTCTGTTCTCCCCTAGGAGTTCATCTTGTGTGTGCGTGTGTGTGTCAATGTCTGTCTTTCTCCATATGTCTGCTCCCTCTACCTCCAGATGTCTGTCTATCTCTCTCCCTCTCTCTGTTTAATTCTCTTTCAGTACACATTTACCTTGACAGCCTTCTGGACAATCACCTGATTCAGTATTATCTGTATTATCTGAAAGGGAAAGGGATGTTAGAAGCAAAGTCAACCCAAGCTGGTTTTCTGACCTAAGTAATAGGAAACAAGAAGGTTCCCATGTTTACTTCCAAAAGCCCAGCATCATCCAAGTCCTTTTCATTGATGAGCAGTTACTGCTTTCTCAAGAAAAGACCAGAAGTCTTCTGGATCCACGCAACAGCCTTTCACACGGGGCCCTCTACCCTCAGAGCTGCCCTCTCCACGTAAACAATTCATCTTCCTGTCCTTCAAAATCGAGTTGACTGAGGAGTCCAGTCCTCGCTGCAGCCAACGCCCAGCGCTCCAGAATGGCCAGAGAGGCTGGTCAGCTGAGATTTCCCAAATCGGGATTTGTAATTTTCAAAGAACTTGGAATCGCAATATGCTTCACGCAGTGTCCCCTAAATAACAAACCCTTCTTTAATGGGCGACAAGGCAGCTGAAGAACTGGGGGAACCACAGCAGCACTGACACGAAAATCAATTTGCAGAGCTCAATACTTCAGGAAAATCATCTGGTTACTGTACCCTCTGCTGGTCTGATTTCCAAAAAAAAACCAACCAAACCATCCCCTCCCACAGTGACAGGATGCTGCTGACTGGGTCATAACCACCAAGGCCCAACTGTCAACCTGACTGCACCCACAGCCATTCATTCCACAAATGTGTCTAAGTCCCTCCTACCGACCAGCCACTGTGCTACACACAGGGGCAAAACAGAAGAATAAAACAGGCAAGGCTTCTGGCTTCCTACAGCATTTCACCTCTGCTACTTACAGGCTGTGTGAGTTTGGACAAGGTCCTAAACTTCTCTGAGCCCCATAGCCTCATCTGAAAACAGGATTCAGAACAATGGCCAGCTAACAGGGTTGTCATAAAGATGAGCGGAATCAAAGATTTAAAATGTTTTGGACACTGACTGGCACGCATTATCATTACTGTTCTCATAAAAATAAAAAGGGTTAAACCACCCAACTGACATTGTCAGGTCCTTAGATTCCTGTCTTACGGGCAATTCTATGCTCTTTTTAAAAACATGTATACACATGTATTTTTTCTCACAACAGGTAAGTGGACAGCATGATAATGTCTCAAAAGAAGGCACGATTGGGGGACACCTGGGTGGCTCAGTCGGTGGGGGATCCGACTCTTGATTTCAGCTGAGGTCGTGATGCCAGGATGGTGGGATTGAGCCCCACATCAGGCTCTGTGCTGACCGTGAAGCCTGCCTAGGATTCTCTCTCTCTCCTTCTGCCCCTCTTCTCCTGCTCATGTTCTCTCTCTCTCTCTCTCTCTCTCTCTCTCTCTCTCTCTAATAAATAAAATGAAGGGGGAAAAAAAGATGAAAGAAGGCATAACTGCCTAAGTAACATTGAACAAACAGGTCCTTACCTTCTCTGGGCCTCAGTTTTCTCACCTGTCAAGGGGGCAAGTTAAATTGGCTGACCTCAGAAAGTCCATTCCAATCTTAAAACTCTAACATTTTATAACGAAACTACACCCAAATATGACCTGTGAATTCATTACTGTCTCTAAAAAGACCTTCACTAATTCACAACTGAGTTTCTCATCATGCTATTCTTGCATAAACTGGCTCACATCTTTGCTGTATCCCCTAAAAGTAATGGCTGAGAGAATCGTGCAAAACCCAGGGGGTCATACATAACTAAGAACTTTATTTTTAACCTACACTTCAAAGGAATGTAGAATTATCTCTGCTCTTCTTTGAGATCTCCCCAAAGCTATCTGTGTGGGCAGGTCTTCAAGGACGCCAGACAGTGGCTCAAGCCTGCAATACAACTCCAGTCACCG
Organism: Panthera uncia; assembly: GCF_023721935.1. Classification (NCBI taxonomy): domain Eukaryota; kingdom Metazoa; phylum Chordata; class Mammalia; order Carnivora; family Felidae; genus Panthera; species Panthera uncia. Next base: position 16,285,943 of record NW_026057589.1, on the reverse strand, counting down.
ACGTCACTGCCGAGTACCCCAGCACTGCCACCAACATTGCAGATTTTCCCAGCGCTGAAAAGAAGCTTTGAACCAGCTTTCAGACATCCATGTTTATGGTCTAGGCAAGCTGCGAACCAGCACAAACCAATACACTACTCATTTCTCAATGGCTTCCTGTGTAGATTTGTCTTGTGAAAGGGTCTGGCTCTGTCTAACACTGGGACGCACGCCTACTCCTCAAGGATCCATCACTGTCCATAAGAGGGAGATCGGAAGGTTCCAGACAGTGGGACACACAGTATGAAAGGAAGGGTCTCTGGGATAAAAACTCCACATCCTGCTCGACAACAACAGATCTGGAGTTACGGTCACATCTGCAACTGTCCAGGAATCAGGGACGCTCTTGGGCAGGAAGCTGGCAGAGCTTTTTTGAGAGTAGACGCAGGAGCGTCTTTAAAAGTGCTAACAGGAGACAACCCAGTACTACGGGGACTAAGGCCAGCGTGAGGGTCAAATGTGCCCCATCAGAAGCCAGACCTGTCCCTTGTGTATTGAGTCCAGCCAGGCCAGCCACTCAGGGGCAGCTCCACTCAGGGGTGCATTTCTGGAATACAGCGTTGCTCAGGCTTTACAGTTTCTTTCCTTGCTTATTTATGCCTGCTCTCCCAGCACAATTAGCACGAGCCCCTCCTTTGGCTCTCAAGATTTCCTGATTTGAACAATAAGTGTCTGATCACCCTATCCCTGACAGAGCGATGCAGATAAGTAAACACATTTCTCTCCCCATTTTCTCAGAGTTTCTGAAGAGTAAGGGCCATTTTCCCCCATAAACGGAAAGGTTAAAGGTTCTCAGAGCAGGAGACATTGGAAGGGACAATTATTTTTATCCTTCGGGACTTGGTGTATGGATTTAAATTTTTTTTAATGTTTATGTTTGAGAGAGAGAGTGAATGGGGGGGGGGGGCAGGCAGGGAGGGTTAGAGAGAGAGGGAGACACAGAATCCGAAGCAGGCTCCAGGCTCTGAGATGTCAACAGTGAGCCCAACACAGGGCTTGAACTCATGAACCATGAGATCATAACCTGAGTCGAAGTCGAACGCTCAACCGACTCAGGCGCCCCGGATGACAGACTTGAAAACATTCTTGAGTGGCAGGAAATAGGCAAGCATATTCTGTGAGCTAGAAAGGATCACAGCTGCCGCTTGGACCCCACTGCCCAGGAGTAAAGCCAACGGTGCCTCTATTTCGGCCTGAGTGCTTATCTTTCTGCATCACTGTGGACGGATGGCACATGCCCACATGGATTCTTGAGTGGCTGCTAGGACCTAAAGAATAAAGCTCATTCCCCTAGGAGAACAGAACCCCAAGTCCTTAACGTCCCGGCTTCAAATGGAAGCTTCTGGACTCCTCCGCAACACTGCATCCAAACTTGGCTATTCCCCATAAGCCCCTCTGCGCATCACCTCCCTTGCACTGGACCGTGCCCCCACCATCTCGGTTGACTACAGCCTGCCCACAGCTCCTTCCTCGAGGACGCTGCTTAGAAGCACCTGAGAAAGCATTTGTCATGAGTCCTAGAAGAACTTCATTCTTACCACGCTCACTGGGTTCTGGCATGGGTTACACCTCAGAAGTCATCCCTCCCTTGTGAAACCCTTGATGGTAATGACAATATTCCAAACTGTTTTCAATCACCCACTATACGAAACTCATTGTAGACAATTTCATAAATATTTCTACCATTAAAAACACAGTCTGAAAATCTTCGTCCGGTGGGGGAACTGCGTGTGAGAACATCTGATTTCTGTAAACAAAGTTAAAACTCTGCCCCTGACCTTTCATTAACAACAACAACAAAGAAAAATCAACCAATCACTCAAATAGCCTCAGAACTGTAGAGTGTTGCTTAACTTTTTTGTGACTCAGAATCCCCTGGAGGGACTGCAAAACACTGATTGCTGGGCCCCATCTCCAGAAACTCAGATCCCTCCAGGTCTCAGGTCTCAGGGTGAGGCCCAAGAATTTGCATTTCAAACAGGTTCTCCGGTGATGCTGTAAGCTTCCGGTCAGGGAAGGGGCTTTGAGCAGGCACTGGATAGCTTCTACAGCATGGGAACCACAAGGACTAATCAATGAATCACTACTGAGACCATTAGAGATGTGTCCTATCCTCCTCTGCCTTAAAAGCAGCACCCTCCCAGCCCCCTTTTCATTTTTGTCTTCAGATGGCTCACAATTTGATGTAGATTTTAAGCATCCTGTAATTCATCAACTAATTCTCTCCTGGCTACACATTCCAAGTAATTAAAGTTCAGTAATAACTTATTCTTTCTGCTCCAGCACCTGCATTTCATTTGTTTATTTTCCCAGAGTCATAAATCTGAAAGGCTGTCAAAGTGCCACAATATTAGTGCAATAATCAAAGTTAATTAGTCCTTCTCAATAAACAACAACAAAGCCATTACAAAGATGCATTGAAGCTTCTCCCAGCTACCCAGTTTACAGATCACATTGTGGCTGGAACAATTAGACTCTGAGAACTGCCGGGTAAATGAGCGCAGTGTTCGGCAGTCATTTAAAAGGAGACTGTGCGCTTCATTCACACTGATTCATTAACTCCAGGGAAGGCAAAGCGGGTCTGGGCTCCGCATCTGCCGCCTGCAGAAGGATGCGGCGACAGACGGAGATCCCCCCAGCTGCCAAGCCCTGCCATGCGCATCCCAGACCCCAATAATAAAAGGAGACAGAGGTTGCAGAGCGAGGAGAGGGGCCAGCCTGACCGCCAACTTTTAGTAACAATAACTTTTGGTTTATTATTTAGGGAATTTGAGAGATGCAGGTGTTAGGCGGATTCTGATGAGAAGGCAGCCCAGGGAAACTCGGAGGGCAGGACCAGGGCCGGTGGGTAGGAGAAAGACACTGCCTTCAATTTAAGAGAGACCTTTGTCATTCGGAGGTGCTGCCTGGCAGGGAGGAGCTTCCCCATCAAGCAGGAGAGCAGGAGCCAAGGCCTGGAGATCTCTGCTCAGGGATGTTGTGTGAGTGGTGTGCACATGGGAAAGAGGTCAAACAAGGTGACCTGGACAGCTGACGAAACCCTAAGAACTTAAGGTTCCTTGCATTTGGAAGCAATCGCTGGGCGAGTGCTCATGTCTTGCACTGAACTCACTGTCCTGTTCCTCTCCAGAGATCCTTCTCCCCTTGAGGCATGACCCCCATGCGCGTTACCCACCGCTATGTAACACGTATCCCCAAAGCGTGGTGGCTTCAACAGGTAAGAATTCATTACCGCACCAAGTTTCTATGGGGTCAGGAATCTTGAGTGGTTCTGAGTCAAGGTGTTTCGTGAGGTTGCCGTCAATCTGTCGGCCAAAGTCACCTGCAGGCTTGAGGAGGCTGGAGGGGTCCAAGGGGGCTCACTCTCGAGGCTCCTGGCCAAAGGCCTCAGTTCCTTGTCACGTGGGGCTCTCCACAGGGATACCTGAGCATCTTCACAACACAGCAGCTGGCTTCCCCCAGAGGGAGTGATCCAAGACAGCAGGCAAGGAGGAAGCCGCACACCTTTTACGACCCTTCCTGGGAGTCCTACTCCATCATTTCTGCCACATGCTATTCATTAAGGGTATCACTAAGTATAGCCTGCGTTCAAGGGGAGGACAATTGGGTTCCACCTCCTAAGAAGAGTATCAAAGAACCTGTGGGCAGATTTTAAAAACACCACGAATACCTCTGAGGCCTCCTTCTAGTCATGTCTGCATCCCCTAGTTGATTCAGTGGAGGGACTAGTTCCACAGGAGTCCCCTAGGAGCACCAAGTGGATTTTTCTCCACTCTTCTCCCTCAGCAACCCCAGCCTCTGAAAAAGGCCGGCCAACTCCACACCATCAGCACCGGGGACAAGGACGGTCACCTCTCTGCTCCCTGGGACGGAAGGAAGCGCCTGCTCCTTACCTTAGCAATGAAAGGACACACTGATGGGAAGATGAAGGCAGGTTTGGCTGTGTCCTCGTACTCTGATCATTTATTAAAAAAAAAAAAAAAAAGGGGGTAGAAAGGAAATACATTTTCGAACAAGATTTCTGGGACTATTTGTCTAATTTAGGGAAATGCTGAGCAAATCAACCTGTCCAGCAGGTACCATTTCCTGAGTTTTTACTAGGAGCCACATTCTGTACAAGAGAGGATATGTCTTCTGACACCCAATTTCCAACACGGAGCAGGGGAAGGGGTCCCCACACCAACCAACAATTCCCCTATAGCAGCAGGGTGTCCAAGAATTCGCCTCACTTCTGACACCATCTACCTGGAGATCTCATCAGATCCTACAGGTTATGGGTTCAGTGGGACAAGACTGGCTCCGGCCCAGGCGGTCACCTATGCTTCTGACCAACAGGCTACAGACTGGCAGTTCCCACAACCCTCTCCTTGGACTTGAGACTCCAGTCACCAAGTCTAGCTGTTACCTGTACTTCAGACAGACCAGCTATAATCAGAGGTTCCCAAACCCCCACTCTGGGCTTGACTGATTTGCTACAGTGAGTGGCTCATGGAACTCAGAACATTTTACTCACTAGACCACCAGTTTCTTATTAAATGATATAACTCAGGGCAGTCCGATGGAAAAGATAGACAGGGCAAGATATGTGAGAAAGGGCACAAGCTTCCTTGCCCTCTCCAGGGGCACCACTCTCCAGGATCTCTGTGTGTTAACCAACCCAGAAGCTTTCTGAACCCTCTCCTTTTTGGGTTTTTATGGAGGCCTCATTACAATCAGGCATGACTGATTAAGTCACTGCTCACTGAGGACTGAACTTGGTCTCCAGCCCCTCTCCCCATCCCAGGGGTCCAGGGGTGGGACTCGAAGTTCCAACCTCTCATCACACAGCTGGCTTCACTGGAAACAGGCCCCCATCTTTGGGTGGGGCCCAAAACTCACCTCCTTAACAAAAGACATCTCTATATAGGGCTCTCCTCACTTGGGAAGGTCCAAGGCTCTTAGGAGCTCCTCCAGAAACAGGCAGGAAGACCAAATACATGTTTCTTGTCATACATCATAAGATCACAATATGTGTTACTTCACTTCATCCTTACCATGACCAAGAGCTATCAAGGACGTAACCAAATTTGCCCAGGGATACCCAGTGAGCATGTGCTCGAAACTGGATACACTCCCTAGCCTGTGTAGACTCCAAAGGTGGGGTTCCCTCTACTCCCCTGGGCTGCCTCCCTATAAATTAAACATTAGTCTATTTTAAATACACAGTTAAAGTAAACCCTGATTTATTACAGTGTGTGCTGCTCCATTCAGAGACTGGCTGCCTTCTCTATACTGTATCTCCATATTTGTCCTTGTGTAGGAGGTTTTATTCTTTCTCGTCTCTGTTTAATCTAACACCTGCAATGTCTGAGACTCTCTGTAAATGGCCCATAATAAATATGAAAAACAGTCTCAAGCATATTTTTTTCCTCTTAAGTAATGAACAGAGTCTAAATGCCTAGTGGCCAGAAGGAGGCCTTTGACCCAGTGGCTGAACACCATCTCAAGATGAAATCTGTCTCTTCAAACTATGTCAAAATTGCTTAATAAGAACTCAGGGGACCCCATATTAATGAAAGGATACATCTGCTTTGGGTTTCACATGATTGGGAGTGATGGTTTGGATCTAGCCATTTATGCTCGACTTTCACTCTTTAAAACTCCACAGTTAATCACAGTCCTCGTTATACAAAGGTTACAATGGATATAAAGTTTGAAAGATTCGGTTCAAGACTGAGAGCAGTGACCAGGGGAAAAAAAGAACGCAAAACAAAGACACACAGACAGCGATCAAAGAACAATGAATGACACCCAAGACGATGTCAATGCAAAATTTTCGGAATGAGAAATGAAACAAAAAACTTGGAGGATAGGACCAAGCCCAAGTTTGGAGCATTGTGGAGATACAGACAACTCGGAATATTTTAGCAAACAATTATGTCGATGAGGGAGAGGCATAATTTATTGCCTGACACAGAATCTTTCCTGAGCCCGTGACAAGAAAAGTCAAAGACGCAACTCAAATAGAAGAGTAAATCCCCTGTATGCCACTTGAAGTTAAGTCCGGGAACGAGACAGAAGGAATGAGCTTCCTTTGGGGACGTGAGGTACACCAGCTCCGTCAGATTACCACAAGGCACCCAGAAGTTCTCTTTCCTGGGGTATCAGTACCCTTATTATCACGAACAGAAAAATGCTCACATAGAAACGCCCAAACCTCTATGAATACAATCTTTGGCTAAGTCTTTACAGAGGCCAGTCTTTTGATATAACACACACCAGGAAGTTGGGATTAGGTGGCAAGATGGCTTTGGAGTCAGGCAAATATGGTTTCATACCCAGGTTCCACCCTGTAGCTCCCAGCTGGGTGAGCTCAGGCAGGCCTTTTCACTCCCTCTAGCCTCCAATGCCAAATCTGCAAAGTGGGTTTAACACATAACATGGATATTTCATTGCTAAATGTTAAGCATCATGCCTTGTAGAGAAATACATATGAATACCTAACCCCATCTGCAGGGGATGATCACACCATGACATTTGGAAAATGGAAGTGTCCTAAGGGAGAACTCTAGAACTTTATCTTCACCTGTGTGTGCGCACGCGCTTATTGATTTAAGCAAGTGGTTTGTATGGTTCTTGCTGGTTCACAGACTTGTTTATACCATACTTTATTTATTGAAAATCCAATACTAACACATAAAAACAATTTTTTAAAGCTAAGAAATGAGGAACCCATCCAGCAGCTGATTTAAGATGAATTTTTCCCAATAATCCACAACTATTAATAATATTAATAGTTTTTATATTTTTGGTTTAGCTAAAGATCATTCAAAACGACGGGGATGAGCCCTACTGTGATGTGTTGAATGACAACCATCTTTCCCGAGCCAAGTCACCAGCTCAGACGGGCATGGAGCTTGTAAATTACCCACCCCAAAGGCTGCTCGCTCCCCCGCCACATAAAAGAAGGCATCCCACCACACCTAAGGCCTTTGATCTGGAAAGTCAAGTTAAAGGATGTCAGCTTTTATTACCAAAGGGCAAATTCCAACAAATGCCACAGCTCCACCAGATCATAAAGGACATTTGAGGGAGCCTAACAGTAGCTCAATTCCTCCAGGGCTCTTAAGAGGGCATGCAATTCAGCACTAGGCATCCCACCCCATCGCTCTCGGTATCATGTCATGAAAACATAGGGGGCTGGTGTCTCCGAAAAGCACAGCAAAGTCAAGTGTCGAACCCATGTGCCTAATACATTGGTTGGCATCAAGTCCTCTGTATCTGAAAACACAACTAAAATCATGATTTCTGATGCTTATCAATGAGGCTGCACCATGACATAATACCGGCAGCTTTCCACATGCCTGCCCTCCAACGAGATAAATAGCCCCCGTATCAAATCTATTGAAAACTGGAATAATGATGACACTTCAGTCTCGCCAGCATCAGACTGTGTGGTTACAACCAACCAGGCATGCGCTCTCCCTGACACATGCATATCCCATTACCTCTGACTAATAAATCTTTTCTTTTTACCCCTCATCTCCCTGCTTTCTCAATAACCATTTTGGTATAAGCCATCGCTCGCTGTTCCTGATGACTGATCCCTTAATCATCTTTCCTAAATATATGCAAAGTGTATTTCTTTGTAAATACAAAAGAAAAAGCAATCTCATAAATAATTAAGATGGCTTTTCAAATGACAGTTGAGTGCTAATATGAGCTTCACTGGAAAATACTAATCAACAAACTAAATACACATCTAATAAAATGTAGGAGTCCAGACACAGGAAGACCGAGAAAGAATTCATTGCAACCCCATTTGAATCATGCTGATAAACATCCTCCCTAAAGCAACTCTTAAAGCCACTTGGAGAGGTTAAGAAGAGTAAGCATCACTCGTACCTTCATGTATAAATAAGAAATTATTACTATAGTTATTAATAGCAGCAGATAAAATTTAATTGAATACTCAATCTACCCTCAGCAATGCGTTAAAGACTATACATGCATACGGTCAATGCATTTAATAGAGCCGCTTATGTCTCCTGGCATAAATATTGTTGTCTGAATTATTGTATTGTTATAGATGAAGAAACCGTAGTTGAAGAACTTAAGGAATTCACTAAAGGTCATAGGGTGTATTTGCTTCTATGCTTCGCCATTAGAACACAGCATATTTTACAGCAGTGGTCATCAGCTGGAGATGACGTTCCCCACCAAGGGACATCTGCCCAGGAGGCACCCTGAGACCCACCCAGCCTGCCTTCTCTAGACCTCTCGGGAATCTTGGATAACACACCCAGGAGAAAATGAGAGCAGCTGAGCTGGATCCCAGCTGCCTTCTCCCGGCCGAGAGCACACCGTCCTAACCATTCCCAGGAAGACCTGAGGTTTAAGCCAAATGAAAACACAAGTCAGAAAAGCATGGACTTGAAGTCTTCCTTGGGGACCAGAGCTTCTCACCAAACTAAACATGGCTGAGTCACTCCTCCCTTAGGACAGGGGAACAGGTCCAAGCCACAGTCTGAGGATTCGCAAGTGGGTCGCATAAGGATGCCAGCGGAGGACCGTCAGCCCCTCTTCCCGGACCAGGCTACTTCTGGCCAACTCCTCGGTTATCTCAGTCTCCAGTAGACGTTAGAACTTCAGCACATTCACTGGGCCCCACATTTCGCCAATGGGCAGCCCCCATATGTGAACTCTCTTACATAATAAGCAGATAAGCTAAAGGCCTGGCATTCACGAGGCGGGCTTGCTTCCCCCGCCCTTTCAATCCCCCTAGCAGCCCCAGCCACGGCCCCACCGCTCTTCCTCCTGCACACAACTGATGTGTGTGTAGACAGGAGGGGGACCTCAGTCCCAGCTGCTTCGGTGCTATTCAATCTCCTTCTTCCCCAGAACCAAAAGCCTCAGTTCCCAAGTTATAAGAATCTAAAAATTCAGGAATGGTAATAAGGTGAGAGAGGAGGAAGGAAGTAGGAGCCCCCCCGTAGGCCTTTTAAGAGCTCTACCCTGGGTTGCCGGAGTCTGGTTGCGGTTGTTTCTAAAGTACATTTTGATACCTCATCAACTATTGCTCATTGCATACAATCCCCCTTGGAGGTCCTCGGATCTCAGGGTGGAGAATGGGACAGGCCACATCTCCACACACAGAGCAACAAACCATCCTTGGAGAAGTACTTACTGAGTAAAGGAAATCCTAAACCACACAGCAGAGCGGGGATTCAGACACACCTATCATGTCCCAAATGTAGAGAACTTGCATGGAATCCTACCATAGAGACAGTGCCGCTAACTAAAAGAGAATCCACGCCATCCTGAAAACAGGAGAGTAAACTACCTAATCAGCCAGCCCATTCCGTGGGCTCCTTGGAATACCCAGGAAAAAAAAAAAAAAAAACAGGTGCTTGTCTTAGAGGGGACACTAGTCTGTAATCCACTTAAGGATGTGAATGGGGTAGATCACATCCTCATACGGAGGGCAACTTAACAACATAGGCATGAACCCCAGATCCAGAGATAATTCACTGAAATATGACTGGGGACTGATGGGCCTCCCTACCCTCCCTCCTTTTTAAATTATGCTGAATGGATTGGCCTTTTAAGAGGGTAGTTTACTTCTATATTGTCCATGTTATCCGATTTTAATTGTTTTCAATTCGTATTACTAACTTTCGAGCATCCCAAACATCTCAGCAGGAGGGCGTTTTCCCGTGAATTAATTATTAGCAGTCTTAATTGCGTATAGGCTCTTAATAGAATTCCATATGGAATGTGTTTTCATTTAAGTTATGTTTTACTAAATAGCTAAATCCCCCCCCCCAAAAGTGTTTTTGAGAACTCTATAAAGGATGTCTTGAATGAAAAGGGATTGCTGAAGACAGTAAGATACCTAAGTATTGCTTCCTCTGAGACACAGGGTTAATCCTGAAATTAATCCCTCAACCAGCATCTAGCAATTCTGAAAGCAAAGCCTGAAAGGTAATGAACATGCATGACGCCAATATTGGGAGAAAAGCCACGCCGTGAGGTGGACGAACTTTGGGACTGGAGGCCGAGTGTGCCAACAGTGCCAGGAGCCTGCCTCTGTGCTCGTCAGCCGCGTGACTCTGGGAGGACCCCTTCACCCCTGAGCCCTCCACCGCCTCTTCTAGAAAATGGAGAAGACCAGGCTTTTGTATCTCCTGAACAGGGATATGAAGTGCCTTGCCCAGGACCCAGCACATGACAGGGACTCAATAAAGAGCGGCTGTCAGGTGCCCCACGGTGAGCAGGAGAATAATGTTCTGCTGGCTTGGAGGCAGACACGCGTGTTCTGGAACACAGCAATTCTAGAATGTGCCGTGAAGGCAGGAATAGAAAGACCAGGCAGGGAAGAACAAGTTGGGGAAGGAGGCGTGAACTCCATCTTCAGAGCCAAGCTGAGAAGGCCCGCGGAGCCCTGGCACATGCGAGCCAGCGCTGAGCCAAACGGCCCACAGACTTCTGAGCGAGCTTTTGCTGCAACAAAAAACTTTGGATCGTTTCGAGAACCTCCCGTGAGGCACCAATATGCTACAGTACCTTCCCGGCTCTGCTACTGATAGGATTCATCGCGGATAAAGTATGAACACGCTCAAGCTGGCTAGCAGCTGGAAAAACTGGAGTCAATCAAATTGACCTTGAGAAACGCAAGGAGGTGGCATTTAAGGATGTGCCAGGTTAAATCCCAGCGCAGAGATGAGGTAAGGCAGGGCCTGAAGGAAACCAAACCAGCATGTACGGAGGGTGGGGTAGTGAGGGGAGCTCCAGGTGGATCTCGAAGGCAGGCACCATGGTAATAACGCAATGACAGAAAATGGCCTTTGGTGCTAAATCTGAGCTCCCATAATCATCATCTAAGGGGAAATGAGGAAAGAGTGTAACGATATTCACAGGGAATAAGCCAACAGATGAGACAGGACACAGAGATCAGTGTACAACCTACAAAATCTGATTTAAATGTTTGGACCGCCATGTGAGTAAGATTTGTTTTGTTCCCATTTCCTTTACTCACATGCCTGACAGTGAATACTTTTGGGTAACTCTTCCTCTGGGAGCACTGTTTGCCCGTGGACATCAAGTTACTAACATCGTAGCATGAAAGTGTACAAGGATACGTTCTGTCCTCTGAAACCTACGCCCAAAACCCAATTTTGGCTTAAAATGCAAGAAAGAGAAACAAAATGGTGGGTCTTTAAGCTCATACCATTCAACCTTCTTTGTCAGAAGGAGAGAGGAGGAAACCGAGGCACTAAATGGATTAAGAGGCTTGCGAAGGCCCCACTTAACTAAGGCTAAATAGGGCAGATCCAGGGTTTTCTGCCTCTCTCCATAAAACAATGGTTATAATGAGTTAAATACAAAATGTATCTGTTCTCACATATGAGGAATAAAGATAATCTTTGAAATGCATAAACATTTGTGTTTTAGCATTACCTTCTAAGACAAGTTTACGTATTAGTAACATCGTACAATATGGTTCTTGCAGTATTACGAGGGCCACTGAATTTAGTTTTTTGCTAGTTTAGGAATAACATTAAATGGGCAAAACTGTGCAAGTTTGACACTGCCTGTTGCTAAATACTCTTCCAGCAGCGAGACAAACTGGTATCATACCACCCAATGCCAGCTGAGAAGCTGCTACCAAAATTTTAGGTACAAATGCCCTTTGAATCAATGAGTCCGCCGCTAAGATTCTGCCCTATGTAACGTTCTGGATGGAACACTGGATGAAAACGCAAGCGACTGAACTTTAAGACAGTGTCACTTAGCACAGCGAAACAAGGCAAACAACACAAGGTCCAAGAAAAGGGAAAGTGCTCAGTTAAATTACAGTATAAGCACACGAAGGAGATTACACACCAGTTCAAAACATGAGGTGGATCTATACGCACTGATAAGGAAAGATCTTACGGGATTCACTGAAATACTCCAAGTACACAACAGTATGTGTATGTTTACTAGTATATACAAACTTTTGTGAAAGAATATACAAGAAATGGTTCATAGTATTTACCTTCCAAGAGAAGGCCTGGGAGGGACTTTGACTTTTTATTTCATACCTTGCCGGTCCTGTACGAACATTCAGACCATATGCACATGTTACCATTTTTTGCCTTCTACATCTCTAAAAGTGATTACTACATCACCTAATATAGGTTATTACTTAACTTTAGACTCACAGAGATGGTAAGACCCTCAGAAAAAAAAAAATGGGCCCTGTTATTTCTGTCTTAATTTAACTCAAATGAATCCACAGAACTCAAGACAAGGGTTCATTTGAAATATACTGAATTTCAGGGGCGCCTGGGTGGCTCAGTCGGTTAAGCCTCCAACTTCAGCTCAAGTCATCATCTTGCGGTTTGTGGGTTCAAGCCCCACGTCGGGCTCTGTGCAGACAGCTCGGAGCCGAGAGCCTGGAGCCTGTTTCGGATTCTGTGTCTCCCCCTCTCTCTGCCCCTCTCCTGCTCGTGCTCTCAAAAATAAACATTAAAAAAAATTTTAAATACATAAAAAGAGATTTACTGAATTGGAAATATTTCATTTGAAGTATACTGAAAAGGCAGAAATTAATCTTCCTTTTCTTTTTTTTTTAAAGTTTATTTATTTACTTTCGAGAGAGCATGAACGGGGGAGAGGCAGAGATAGAGACAGACAGAGAATCCCAAGCAGACTCCACAAACCCAAAACATCAGACGTTCTCCTACAGGCACCATGGTGTGTTTCTTCGGACGGCAAGAAGTCTTCCACAGCACCCAGGAAAGGAAGACGGCCTCGGCAAGGGCTGTCCGACCGCCCTCCCGCTCTGCTCCCAGCCACTCGAGGGTCTCCTCTTCCCAGGGCCCCCACACAGTCCATGCCCTCTGCCCAGTCTGACCTTCTCTGTCCGTCCCCCCCCGCCCCCCCGGGTCTTTCCTGAGATGTCAGCTCAGTCACTTCCTTCTCGGGGTCTCTGAATGTCCCCGCGTCCAGGCGTTAGTCACCATTTCCAAGAACGACGTACGCTTCCTAGGACCCAGTACTGCCGTGTCAAGTTTTCACTGATGTTTACGTGTCTTTGGTTAAATCACACTTCCACCCTGGGCTGAAAGTTCTACAAAGACAGGGTTTCCTTAACAGAAGACCGCAGTACCTATGACAAGGTCCACATCATAAATACACGAATACGAGACGAGCGAACGAACGAACACGGTCTACACTTCACACTGAAGCCCAGCGATCCTGTTACACAAGTGACCAACCTGGGCCACTCTCTGGCTCAGACCCGCTCGTGTCTTCTTCCTCGCTGACTCTGAGGTCCCAGTGACGCCCCGCAGCACCTCTGTCCCCCTCCTCCCCTGCCATTTGGCTCCAGCCACACCAGCCTCCCTGCTGACCCTGAATCCTCCAGGCACGCTCCCATGCCTGGGCCTTTGCACATGCCGCTCCCGCTGCTTAGAAAACACACCCCCCGGCGCTGACGCAGCCTGCTGCCTTACTTCATCCGAGGGTCAGACGTCACAGCCTCAGAGGGTTCTCTGCGAACTGCCCAACCTCACGTAGTCCACACTACACCTGTTCGTCCCTCGCCCTGCTTTACCGGGCTTCACAGTGTTTATGACAACTCGGCAGTGTGTTCGGTATTAAACGTAATGACCCCTAACAGTCTGTTTCTCCTACAGAAGGCAAGCCCAGGGGAGGACAGGGACTCTGTTCTGTTTGATATGCTGATTCCTTAGCCTCAAGAGTACTGCAGGCCTTCGGTAAATGTTTGTGCGCAACACCCACATCCACACAGAGAGAGAAGAGCAAAAAGTGAAAAACAGAGATAAGGTTAAAGCCCACTGCCCCCGCCCCCACCGCCTTCTAATCTTACAAACCGTAAGCATAACAAACTCTTAGCTGCATACACGGCGTTAACCACATTTTATTTTTCTTAATAAATGAGCTGAATGAGTAAACATTCTCAAACCTCTGACTAATAAAGAAGATGACATTGACAATGAACCATAAACAAATGTGTGGATAATAACAGGCTCGCTTGCCCTTTCATTCATAAAATAAACAAAGAGAATATGACTTTAAAAATAAAGAAAAACGTTATTCCAAGAGCAATAAACTTTATGCACTGTACTAAAATCTCCATGTGTTTATCCGGCGTGTCTATCTGACAATTAAAAAAAAAAAAAAAAAAAGTCAAGTGCTTGCTTACCCATTCTCCTAAAATGCGTGACACAGCTTCATTGGCCCTTGTCATATTCCTACAGGCGAGGATCACGTGTGCACCATGGAGGGCAAAAGACTTGGCAGTTTCAAACCCTATGGTTTAAAGGAAAGTCAACATTAGAAAACACAAATGCAAAACATTGACTCAGCTGAACGGCCTTTACTGAGCACCACACACATTACCCAAGTGGCTCTCAGCCAGAGGCCATCTGTCCCCTGGAAGACAGTTGCAAACACTGAGAGACATTTTCAGTGGTCACGACTGGGGATAAGGTGCTCTTGGCAACTCGTGGGTAAAGGCCAGAAGTGCTACAAAATACCCTACAAAGCACAGGATGGTCCCCATGACGGGAAATCATCTGGCCCAAAGTGTCAGCATGGTTGAGGTTGAGCCCCATCCCCAAGATGAAGGCCAAGCCATAGGAAGAGATCACAGCACAGTCTGCCATTTAATGACCATCTGAGAATGAGCAGATCCTGTGCTCAACACAAAGAATAAGGAATAAAGACTCAGACATGGTCACTGTCTTTGAAGAGTTCATGGTTTCTCTGCCACTCCCCAAGGTTCGCTCCCTCTCTCTCAAAAATAAATTAATATTCAAAAAAATTTTTTCAAGTGACCACACCAAATGTTGGCAAAGACGTAGAACAACCAGGAGCCTGCAGAGCACACACTGCTCTAAGGGCGAAATGGAGTGTCTTGTGAGCTGTGAGCAACACCACACGGCAAACCCCGCAACAGCGAATGAACCAATCCTACTGGAGGGGGCAGGAACTTAATTCAGCCAACGCCATGTCAAACGGCCACCGACTGCTGTTTCCAAGATACTGTGAAGACGTGTGAGAGATCCGTGTACCAGTGCCTCGCTGAGATGGCCGTGTGAAAGAGTCTAGCAAAATGCATCCATTCGTATCTCCCATAGATAGAATCTTCACGGAGGCCAGGCTATTTATATAAACTAGCTCTCAAGGGAAGCCAGCACAGCATAGTGGAAAACTCAAACTCAGGAGTTCGACACACTTACGTTGACCGCAGCTCTAGCTATTTATAAGCTGTGGGCTATGCCTTTAACCTATCAGAAACCCAGCTATCTCTCCTTAAAATGAGGAGTAGTCAACTTACACTAAGAGCCTAACATAAAAATAGTAGGTAGAAAATAAATGTGAATTCCCAGTTCTTTCCAAAATCCTCAGGTCCTGTGTCTCCTCTCTGACTTGCAGGACCTATCAAATATAACACAGTCATTACGACTGAAAACTTAACACTCTCTCCCAGATCTGCTCCCAACAGCAAACCCAGGAGCTGACTGGCTTTAACATCAACCAGAATTTAAAGAAATTCGCTACAAGACCCACCATTCCATTTGTCTGAATACTGGCTCCAGAGCACACGTGAACTTGACTGTAGAAACAACCTGAGCTATTTTTCAGGTTATGCCAAGTTCTGTATCCCAAGATATTCACTTAACGTTATCTAAGGAGAACCTCCTGTGTTTGAACCTGATGTTAACATACTGCCCAAAGGATTTCAAATCTGAAACATTTAACATCTAAATCTGCTTTCACCCTCTCTGGCGTATGTGGTGAAAGCTGCTTGAAACCTTATCTTCAAGCCATGAGGCCAGAAGACAACAATCTGGAATTTACCAATTTTGATCCGTGATGCCAACTTCACCACTTACCACCAGTGGCAAAGGATACCTAACGTCATGGGCGAAAGAGAAAGAAGTAAAGGACCAGGTTTTATAGCCCAGCTGTTCCGAGACGGGACGGGGGCGGGCCTAGGACAAAATCTTGCTAACCGATGTGCTACATCAATCGCACTAATGAAACACTGACAGCCATATGGAGGGAACATGAAGTGGCCAAAAATGACTTCACTTGCACTCCTAGGACTTTACACACCCAGAAGAGCTTGTTGAAAATGGCAGACTCTGTGTCCCCGTGAAACGTCCAGGTCAGAGCAATTACCAGAAGTATTTTTTGTCACATTTTCAGCAGAGGGCATAGGAAGAAAAAAATGATGCGGAGGAAGAATGGGGGACGCGACACTCAGCCATTGGTTAGCAACCGTAGTTTTAAAGGACTGAGAGAGCACTGATACGATGCAGGGCCAGGCCCACCCCAGGGCTTTATTCATCCATTTACCAGGTTAACTGTACACTCTGTAGAATCTGTGCCTTTCTGATCTCTGTATCCTATAGGACTAACACCCAGTAGGATTCAATAAATATCTGCCGGAGGAACGAATGGTTCTTACAGGTGACTAATAGGCTACAACTCTGGACTATTTCAAAGCAATCCAAGTTGTTTCAAACAACACTGACGGCTCTCTAACTTCCTTTTTAACGATGAATAAAATATTAAGATCCTGCAAAACAGGGCTCACCGAGGTTTTGAATGACACTACCTGGCAATCTGTAGGGGAAACGGCATGTGCGTGTTCTATCTGAATTTATTTTTCCAAACAAGTCTCTTAAACCATGCTGCTAGCTCACTTGACAAAATGACTTACAGCAAAGGAGTTTTTAGTACCAAGAGGAACAGGGACCACAGAGCACCCTCTCTGCTTTTTGGAATCCCTGGCTGTGGTTACCATGCAGCCATATACTCCTGTGACATGGAGAATTACCCTCTGGCTCTTACATCTTCCTTTCTCTGAGCAACGCGTTACATGTTGCCAGTCACCTTTTAAAAGCTGCAAGACACAGCTCCATTTTCTTATCCTTTACAATTGCCTTTGGAGCCCCAACCAAAGCATGGAGATTTCAAAAGATGAAGGTTTAACAGGAAGGACAATAACACTAACACTCCTACAGTAAACCAGCTCTCTAGAGTGTGGAGTTCTATAAAAAAAAAAAAAAAAAAAAAAGAGGAGGAGGAGGGAAGAGAAAGGAGGGAAGAGGAAGGAGG
>NW_026057589.1:15979536-16268383 GCF_023721935.1 Panthera uncia | reverse complement strand
AAAAAAAGTTTAATAATGCTACCTACTGCTAGAGTCCCGGCAAAGCTCATGAGAATAGCATCCCTCATGCTCCTAACACCGCGGCTGATGACCGGTTTAATTAGCTAAATGTAGTTGTGCTGAGCCAATCGTGCTCAGTGCCAAAGTTTATGCAAAATAATGAAGGCAATGGTTTACTAAATTTAATAACCTGATTCATCTTATAAAAAATTAACTTGATGACAATGTTTAAATTGAACCAGCTTAACTGCACGGAGGTGGCAAGTGCGTTCAGAAGAATATTTAAAGCTAATAATATAAAAAAAACAAACAAAAAAAAACAGAGAAGACATTTTAAAACACTGGGCACCATCCGCTTTCTAGCACTTGTTACGTCTGATCCAATCGGGAAGAATAAGTGGCCATGAAGGTTAATATCTTGCTGTCGGGTTTAAAGATTTGCATATAAACATTAAAATACCATAAAAAGGAAGACACTCCCCCCAAAATGTTACATACCTGCTTTCTCACACTAGATTTCATTCTCTACAGTGGAGGCTACAAACTGCTCATCAAAGGATCAATCAAACCCACCGCCTGTTCTATTTGGGCTCAAACACTGTTTCCCCCGCTCCCCCTCCTCCTCTCCTCTCCTTTCTTTTTTCCCCTGTTCTACTTCCCACTTTCTCTTCCTCCCTTCCTTCCTAATATGAATTAGTCACCAGGATCAAAAAAAAAAACAAAAAAAAACACCGAAGAGATTATGTATCTGAGGGAAGATGTCCACCTTCTCTGAAAAAGATTAGGACAGAACCACACGGGGCCCCTAATCCCACTGCTGCCACAGGCTAGAGACAGGGTCTGTGCCCTCCTGTTGGCCATGGTCACCACCCACGCTGCTGACTTTACGTGCCAGACCCTTGCAGGCATTCGATGCTCGTGCGCACACGATACAGGTAAGATTCATACTAGACACAGTGCTCAAGCGTGGCCACAAAACTGCCTCAATCAGAATTTTCACATCCGAATTGTCGCATCTCAAAGAATCCTTCACACTGACCGGCTCAAGACTTTATCGGAACCCCGTCAGGTCCCACTCTGTTAAGCATGAGAACATCAGGATGCCAGCGACACCCCGCAAGACCAGGAGGCAGCACTCGCTTTGCACTGGGAAACGCAGGGGAATGACTCGGGGACCTCCAAGAATCAGGATCCGGGCTGTGCATTTCGTGACCTGCCTTCTTTGCGTTTCCCAAATGTCACTGAGTGGGAGCAGAAACCCTGGGCGAGAACCATGCTGGGACCAGAGGATGTAAAAATGAACCAGTCGAGCCAAGAAAGGCCAAGACAAGATCATGGACTGGAGATGGGGCCCGCATGAATGAGGAAGAGGGAACACGACAGAGGAAACCCTGTCTGGCAAGCAGAAACTGTGGGGTCCTGGCAGCTGGCAGGGAGCTGTGGAAGAATTTGGGCAGAGAGCAGCACTAGGAAGAATAATAATTAGTATCAGTATTATAACTAGATAATTACATGTTATATAGTGATACACATTATATAGCTAAAATACTAATTATCATTATTATTATTTTATTATTTTATTCACTTAAGATCCCTCCGGTGGTCATACAGAAGGTGGGTAAGCTGAAGACACTGAAGCCTTGTGAACAGCCAGGAAGGGATAAGGTATCCTCGTAGGCTGAACAGCTAAGGGAAAAATGAGAAAATAATCTGGGAGGTAAACATCGCACCAAAGTCTGATGACTGCCTGAGTCTAGGTCTGAGGGAGAACCCCATGTCTCCACAGATGCCAGCCCGGCCCCAGAAGAGGTTGTCCACTGGTTTACGCAGGCAGTGAATATGGAGGAGGAGGGGTGGGTTTGTGTGTGGCGGTGGAGGGGGCGGGTGGAGCAGGTGACCATCCCCGGTCCAACTCACTGGGAGGACAGATAAGTGGGGACAGAGTCATGGATTCCTCAGGCACAATGGACATCAAGGTGGGAACCCAGTCCTCACAAATATGGACAAAGACCCTAGTTGCTAAGAACAAGGTCAGTTCTTTCCCTAGCACTCAAAGTCTCCTTCTGGTTTGGGTTTTTTTAATTTTCTCCATATTGTGGATTTACTTGGGCAGTGTCCCCATTTACTGTAAATTATGGTTTTAATTATCATTTTTATTAAGATGCCCAAAGGAGTTGGGGCTTACAGCACCCGTAATTTCTAATGGGTTGTTATTATTAATTTATAATTGAGAAACACTGGAGACAAATGATACTTGCAAATGCACACAATTAAAAGGCCACGAAGAAGGTGATCCCCGCCCCCCAACATACCACTACAGCAATCTTTAGGAACGAACGGATCAACAAGTTGCAGAACCTTCCAGCACCCGCCAACTCCCCCACCCTGGAGCTCTACCAACACGTACAGAACAAGGTGAACCTGAGGTCTTTCATCCTGAGTTAGCTTTGCGGAAAATTCAAACCTGGGGACAACTTTTGTGTTAATTCACCACTGCGTTCAGCTTCGCCAATATCCTCCCTGTAAGTACAAGGACCGAACTTCCCGAAGTGATCTGATTCATGTAAATGAAATTACAGTGACTCCACGTTGACCACGACGCTGAAATCAGACGCTCTGAGGGCACTTCAAATGAAGGTCCAGGAGACATATTCACCGACGCCCTAAGGTCAGTGCCACAAGTGCAGTGACCAGATAACCCACCCTGCTGCTTGTGTCGCCACTTCACCTACCTGAACGTTTACACTTCCCTGCCACGCCATCTCAATTACACAGTTCTCAGTTCCAAAGAGTCACAAATCACACTCGCTCAACACTAACTGTGATGGCGAACTCTTAATAAATTACAAAACTATACAGGCCTCTCCAGAGGAAAATAAGGCATAATCAGCCCTGCTTTTAAATGCCTGTGTTATGGGGGCACCTGGGTGGCGCAGTCGGTTAAGCGTCCGACTTCAGCCAGGTCACGATCTCGCGGTCCGTGAGTTCGAGCCCCGAGTCAGGCTCTGGGCTGATGGCTCGGAGCCTGGAGCCTGTTTCCGATTCTGTGTCTCCCTCTCTCTCTGCCCCTCCCCCTCCCCCGTTCATGCTCTGTCTCTCTCTGTCCCAAAAATAAATAAAAAACGTTGAAAAAAAAAATTTTTTTTTAAAATAAATGCCTGTGTTATGGACAGCTGGCAACAAGTCCCAGCAATAGCCCTTGTAACATACGCAGGCCTCAAATATAATCGTTTCCCAAAGAAAGATACCAACTGGAGAGGGAGGGATACAGCAGCAGGAAATGGCCACGTCACACAGAGCATCTTTTGGAACTATCGCTAGGCTGCACTTACGTGTTTTGGGCAGTGTAACACTAAGGCCGTAAGTTTTCTAAAACCACAGGGTAAATTCCAAGTGACTGTCTGGGATCCCTCAAGAGGCAACACTGACCCCAGGCTGCCTACTTGTGCTGCCTGAGTAAGATCTCATCCCACCGGGCAGGGACCGTGTGTACCCGGCGTGTTCGGCATTACAGAGAAAATAGTGCCCAAAGATATTACAATTAACATGGTCCTAGGCAGCCCCAGTGAAGACAGACTTTGTAAGGACAACTAAATTGAGCATGGTCCATGCAGATCAGGGTCTGGGGGAACCAGGCAGCCACATATATCAATGGTGGGGGGAACAGGGGAGTGGGAAACAAAAGGACTCAACGTGGCTCAGTCAGGCGAGCATCCAAATCAGGTCATGATCAGCTCAGGTCACTTCAGCTCAGGTCATGATCCCAGGCTCTCAGGATTGAGCCCCGTGTCAGGCTCCACATGGAGTGTGGGGCCTGCTTAATATTGTCTCTCTCCCTCTGTCCCTCTCCCTGTCTCCCTCCGCCTCTCTCTCCCTCAAAAAAATTTTTTTAAATAATAACAAAATGATTCAACATCTTTGGGGGCAATTGGGTTCTATCTATCAAATTGTACATGGCCACACCCTTTCACCCAGCTATTCCACGTCCAGAAACTTGTCCTACAAATACACTTGCCCATATGAGCAAATATGGGAGAGGAACGTTGCATAAACCAGCATTGCATAAACAACCAAAAAACCGGAATGAATCTAAACATCCATTTCCCTGTTATACTTAAAATTTTTTTTAACATTTTTACTCATTTTTGAGAGACCGAGACAGGGCGTAAGCAGGTGAGGAACAGAGAGAGAGGGAGGGAGACACAGAATCTGAAGGAGGCTCCAGACTCTGAGCTGTCAGCACAGAGCCCGACATGGGGCTCGAACGCAGGAACCATGAGATCACGACCTGACCGACTGAGCCACCCAGGTGCCCCTCCCTGTTACATGATTAAGAAAAAACATTGAAATTACAGAGTAACACGTGTGATCCCCTTCGGTGACACACAAAGGTAGGGGAGGGACATGTTTAAATTTACGCACTGACTACATGGGCACGCGAGCTATTGGTAGGGGCCTGGGAAGACTCATTTGCATGTGTCGCATGGATGCCGTTTCCACTTTTCACACACGCGTGTATACCTGAAAGAGTAAGAGGCTAAAAGTGAATGGCGGAATGTATCTAACTGATCACAGTGGGCCTTTGCAAATTTTAACACAGAGGAATCAAGGCAAGTGAGAAAGCAAAGAGAATACACCAGACGTGTTTTGAGCATCGTGGTTTTAGAGAAGCCCAGAGAAAGAAGGTGAAGAGGAGGACGCGGGAGCGAGCATCACTTCGTGCTGGGCCGCCGCCAGGAGCTTCAGGAAACACATTATCTAACTCTCAGATGCTCTTCACGGCCACCCTACGAAGGACCATTGTCATCACTGCATCTCTGAGAAAACCAACGGGCCCCAGAGGTCTTGGGACTCCCAAGATCAAAGGGCAAAACTGAGTCTAGGGTAGGAGGAGCCCCCTGAGGGCAGGAAAAACCAAGCGGGAACACCACTCACCAGCCCCACCGTCCGCTAATTGCCTCTGTTCCACTCGACTGATAGAAACTGGTACGTATTCTTTGTGGCCCTGACGACACATGTTTACGTTTTCGGCATTTATGTGATTTAAGCTAAATCTTACTGAGCATGGTTGTCCTTCTGAAAGAGAGAAATGGTCCCCACGCCACGGGCTTCGGTGCCAACGGCCGACCGACGACGCCCGTTCCTTTTCTGTGTCATCTTGTCAAGGCAAAGGATTCAGGCCTCTTCAGCTACTTGATTACATAAACGTACTTACTTAATGGAATCTGTCCCCAAACTGTGATGCATTATCAAATTACCTTCTCTCTTATTTAATATTTCATCACAGGGCTCAGAATTAACACCATCCTTTGCTTTCACAAACATTTCTCTGTGCAAGGCCTATGAAACAGGATAACTAATCCGCAGAAATAATGTTTCTCTCCACATTCTCCAAGGTCAACAACGTACAAGCACGGACTTCAATGAACCCTGCCTCTACACTTTCAACCAGTAAGTCCTTTTACAAGGGACGTTCTTAACACCCTAGGCTTACCAAGCCATGCTCGAACTTTTTCCTTCATTTCTGAAAGGTTTCAGTGCCAAACTTTGGAGATCTTTATTGAGGCCAAAGACAAAGACTTCCCCCCGCAACCACCCCCTCCCCCCCCCCCAGTCTCAAGAAGAAAGTGGCGTCATGCTGGATTTTTTAGCAAACTGTACATATGGCACTTTTATAAATGCAGGCCAGATCCTTAGGGAGGTAAATAAAACAGGACGAAATAGAAGAAACCAAAAGCAAAGGCTTCCCATTAAAACACACACACACACACACACACACACTCTTAAATCCAGCTTATTAGATGTAGAAACTAGTATGTATTTTCAAGGCTCTCAAGAAGGTACAGCTTCTTTTACTCTTTGGCAGTAATACAGGAAAGAACATGACAGCTCTGTATAACCTCTCAAATTCAGGACATGCTACTTTGGCCCAAGTCTATGCTCTTCGGAAGGCAACGCTTTTTTATAAGTCAAAAACCGCACGCATGCACGCACGCACACACACGCACACTCCCTCCCCTGGTGTTACCTCCTCACAGAACTCCCCACCCACAGCAGCATTACCAAGAGATCCACAGGATCTCTGGTGCTTGCAAGTGGAAACGGTTTACCCTCAAGTTTGGCCTTTTTCACTTTGATGGATTAATTTATAGCCACTTCAAGAGGAGAGAACCCAACTCTGAATCTGCAAGCGCGCTGTATTATGTTACTGAGCAAGTTCATTGTTTTCACAGCTGGGCCAGGATTTCCTTTCACGACGGAGGCCTCCGTCACTTTGCCAGCCCGCTTGAGACGGGGTTCTTTATGCTGCAGAGCAAGCAGGGAGGCCGCGGAGGTCCCGCACCACACTTGTCCAGAAAAAGACCCCTTTCTTTTACTTTCTCAACAACCCATGGGGCCATGACCAGCCTATCTCCCAAAGCATTTTCCAATCTTGTCAATTAAGAAGCAGGGTTAGGAAGGGACTGTTCAAAAAAAGAAGAAAACAACTTCTCCATTCCACTGAGAGCTTCCAGAAATGAAAAGCCTTCCCCAAGCCCGCATCTTCAGTGGGAGCAAGGCAGCCCGCTTTCTAATTCAAGCCCCTGCCCCCCCTTTTTTATTTCAGATCGACCTTGACTCTTACCTTCTAAAAAGTGCTATATTACTTCGCCTCTTGAAAAGATTAAATTCTTTATGCTCCCAAAGTCATGTGGAGGTGCTCAGAACGCCACACTGGGAAAATTCACTTTTTTGAGGCTCACTTTAGAAGCGTCCAAATTGACTTTCATTCTCCACCGCTTATAACTTTGTAAGATGTAACTTCTCGGAAGTCTGACTGAGATTCTGCCGTTGAAACTAGATGTGTCGGGAGACAGGCCCACTAACTCTGCTCTCTGGATCCACCAGGGCCTGTGCTATAGTCAGACCTCCTCCACCTTCTCCTTATGCAGAACAAAACCAGGAATTGGACATTCACTGGGATGTGTTAGGGAGCAAACATTAAAATGAGAGATTTGCTCAAAATGTGCAATAAGGAGACAAAATGTACAGCACTTGAGAGCAGACTGAATTTAATGCAAAAACACCCAAGGATAATCCTTTACCTTGTAGTCATTAAAGAAAAAGTATCCCTTGTAATCTATATAACCCAGATCATCCTAGAATCTTTAATATAATCACTTTTTTTTTAAGTTTTACAAAATCTAACAGTGGCTTGGCTCTGTGTGTATTTGCATTGTTTGTATGTTTTTAATGTTTTTATTTATTTTGACAGAGAGAAAGACAGAGTGCAAGCAGGGGAGGGGCAGAGAGAGGGAAACACAGAATCTGAGGCAGGCTCCAGGCTGTGAGCCGTAGGCACAGAGCCCGACATGGGGCTCAAACCCACACACCGCAAGATCACGACCTGAGCCGAAGTCACTTAACCAACTGAGCCAGCCACTATCTCATTTTGACTTGAAAAAAATTGTTTTTTTTCTTAAACCAAATTGCTACTTCTGATGAGTCCTCTTGCAATAGTCACACAGTCCACAGCCATCCTGCATGGAAGGTACCAGCAACGCTGGCTTTCAGAAGGGGAAGTACACAAAAGTCTTCACTTCCTTCCACAAGCCAGGCTGCGCGAAACAAAACAAAGCACAAAGAATCGTTACCAGTTTGACGCTTACCTTTTGGTAAGGCACTCTGTAATTACAGTGCCTGGGTCCCCAAGAGACATATAATTCGTAAGAGAAATTCTCCATTTCTTCATCACTTTTTAAGCTGAGATCTCCTTAAACCAAATCAGACCCACCGACGAGGGGGAAAGGGGAAGGAGTTTTTAGTTTGATAACATTTTGTTTTGGAACACCATGATGAGGGATTAGTGAAACACACCAATTTTAAAATCTACCTCTCAGTAAACGTGTAATCTAACCATCAGCTGTGATCTGGCACCTGCTTGGCATGAATGTCAGAGATGAGCAGGGCGCCTTCCAGCTGAGGCTGATTTTTGCCTGACTCCTGAGGATGCGGCCAGATGTAAATTTGTGTTTGGCTCCCCTCTTACCACTGCCGCCTCTGGGCCAAGAAGGTCCCAGTAGGAGTCCCCACGCAGGTAATATACACGATTAGGGATTAGGCTTAACTTCATTTCAAAAAAGGAGAGCGAGTGCTCTGAGCTGGTTAAGACACACGGGCCCTGATAGAGGACTCCAGCTTGCACGCAGCTTCAGTGCAAACTCGGAGCCTGGAGGGGTCTCCGTTCCCAGCAGTGGGAGCCTGTGCAATTGGGGAGCAGCCACAAAAGATTCCAATGGAGATTTGCCCTCCTAGGATAGATAGCTGGAGGAAGCGTGCGCAACTAGATGTTTTATTTGGCTCCAACGTGCAGCCGGCCCCGCGAGCACATAACGTTTTAGAGGCTCTATTAAGACAAGGTGTACTAGCTTTTCTTCAGTGCTTTAAGACCGAGAAAAGGAAACAAGAAATCAAAGAATTTCTTGGAGGCAAGACAGAGTGGGAGGCTTACTGGTTGTTATGGACTGAACTGTGTCCACCTAGAATTCCCACTTTGAGCCCTAACCCCTGACATGACTGTGTTGGAGACGGGGCCTCTGAGGGGGTGGTGAGGGTGGGAGGTCAGGAGGGTGGGGCTCTGACCCAAATACCCCTGGTGCTCTTCTGAGAAGAGAGGCAGCAGAGATATGTGTGCACACACAGAAAAGACCCGGTGAGGACAGGGCAAGGAGGAGGCAAGCAGAGAGGCCTCAGGAGAAACCAAGCCTGCCCGCACCTTGACCTTGGCCATCTAGCCCCCAGAACAATGAGAGGTACGTTTCTGCCATTGAATCACCCAGTGTGTGATATTTTGTTACGGCAACCTGAGCAAACTGATACAGTGCTGCTTTTGACCAGATAAGCTGTCTCCGAAGCTTCCTGGCCTCAACTACCGGGAAGTAAAATCAGAATTTAAGTCATTCCTAAACGAGGCAAGTGAGTAAGGTGGAGGAGATGAGACTTCAATTGGTCAGAAATCTGACTTGTCTTTGGGGTTTCTCTTGGGAAACTGAAGAACACTATCCACAAACAAGAGAGTTAAGTCCTTGCCACTCAACGAGTGGCAGCAGTAGCAGCTGGGAACTCAGAAATGCATATTCTCAGGCCAACGCACACCTGCTGCAGCAGAGAGCTGGGTAGGTGCTGGGCCCGGTGATCTGGGTTCTAATGAGCCCTTCGGGGCCTTCAGATGCTTGTTCAAGGTTGAGAACTTCCGGTCTCGTTAACGCCCACAACTCCCCTTCCCTAACAACACACGCTGTCTAGTGTTTCACACGTACGCACTATTACATCACGGTCCCATTTAACTCCCAACGCCGTGGCTGCGCAAGGCTACTACCCCTATTGTACAGACAAGAAAACTGAGGCTCAGAAAAGCCAAGGTCCAACAGCTAGTAAAGTGGAAGGGTGAAGACTGGACCCTGGGACCTGATTGCCTCTAAAGTCCCTTGCAGATTCCTCCTAGGCAAAGCCCGCCCACTTTCTCTCTGAGCCTAGGTCCCCACCCCTGGGAATCTCATGTATCTCACAGCAGGAAATTATTTACATGCCTCCTCTTCTGACCACTGTCCCATCAGGGTTACTCTTTGGAGTCAGACCCACCGGAGTTAGGCTCCTGCCTCTGTCACATTCTGGAAGCCTTTGAGCCTTGAAAAGGCTGCTGAATATTCTGGGTTGAACTGTTCCCCCCATCCCCACCTCAGAATTCGTATGCTAAAGTCCTAACCCTCAGTATCTCTGAACGTGAGCTTATTTGGAGATAGAGTCTTTGCAGAGGTAATCAGTTCAAGTGGGGTCATCAGGGTGGGCCCTAATCCACTGTGACTGGTAAAAATGCGGACCCAGCGTGCGCACAGGGAGGACACCGGTGGGGCACATGGAAGCCCGGGAGACAGGCCTGGACCACACCGTTCCCTCACAGCCCTCAAAAGAAGCCATCCCTGTGGACACCTTGATTTTGGACTCCTGGCCTCCAGAACTGTGAGGCAATCCATTTCTGTTTAAGCCACCCACTCTCTGGTACGTTGTTACAGCTGCCCCAGGAAATTACTATATTTAACTTCTAGGAGCCTCAGTTTCTTCATCTGTACAAGGGGATTATTAAGAAGAGGTTACTCCTTCAGAGTTGTAGGAATATCAAATGACTTATGCAGAGTTCTCGGCCGGCAGCAAGCTCTCAACACATCAGGCTTATTATTAATACAACATTAGCTAAAACGCCCTCCATGTGATTTATATCTCAAATTTTCCTATAGAAATCTAAACATCTGTCCAGGAGACTAAATAGAATAAATGATTCTTAGCCTCCCTAGTACCTATTCAACAATTAATCACTAGTACCAATTCCTTCCAAAAAAGCATTTAGAGCAGTATATTATAAACACCCACATACAACACAGGAATTTCAACTAACTTGAAAATCAGAGGTTGCTAGGGACAAGGGGTAGAATAACAAACTGGTGGGGCAAAGAAGCAGGAAGAAAATTTCTGTGGAGATGTAAATGTTCTGTATCTTAATTATGGCAGTGGATTGCTGGAATGTACACATTTGTCAAAGGTCATGTGCACAATTAAAACGTGTGACCTTTGTTACGTGAAACTTCTACTTCAAAAAGCTGTTTTTTAAGTGAATGCACATGCCCCTATTAAGAAAGAAAAAAAAAGAAAAAGGTGATCTCCCAGAGAACTAGAGTAAGCTGACTACTTATGTGAGCATTCAAAAATGTTAGCTCGAGCTTCCTGGCAACCAAGGTAATGAGAGGAAATAGAATACTTTATAATGCCCTCCCTTATTAAATGAGAAAAAGCATATCAAATTTTTAGAAGAGATGAGCTTTACTTTCTTAACTCTTAAATTTTGCCAGAGAAATCCTTATACGAGAAACGCGTTAATAAGATAAACCTGTGGTTTGCAAACTTTGTCAATTCTGCTCTATTAAAATAACATGAAAGAAGCCATAGACAAAGTGTAAGTGACGGGCATCACTGTGTTCCAATAAAACGTTATTAACAAAAGTAGGCAGGGGAGGGCTGGTTTTGATCCACGCGCCATAGTTTAGTTGTTGACCCCCCAGAGGAGACAATGCACTTTTAACATTCAATTCTAAGCTGCGTGAAGCCAAACGAGAACAAAGTATGGAAGGACATGTGACTGACCTTGACCTTTCTAGAACCCATGTGGATAACAATGACAGAAAACTGAACTTTAGATAGTTTTCAAGATTCTATGAAAGTATCTGTGAAAGAGAATCTCATTAAGACATATATAAAACAAATTTTTAAAGTATTCAATTTGCATCAAAATCTTATTATACTGCCTCACTCTGAATTTCATTCAACTCACTCTAACTGCACTGGCTCTTCATTGCAGTGCTGGATGGTTAACTATAAACTACATCCTGCCTCTCCCTTTGTGTGTAAAATTGACAAATGTGTTGTTTTTGGACTCCAGAATTCTGGAGAAAGCCAACTGAAATGAATTAAGATGACTAATGAGTTGATTCTGTTTCCAATCCAACAAAATGTTAATGTAAGAACCATGTCATATGATGCTATGTGTTTTAGTTCAAATTTAACATCCAATATTGAATAAGGCAGTTTCTAAGTAAATTACTAAGCTAAAAATATTCTTTCTGCATAGCAAGAACTCCATCTTGTTTAAAATAAATGGAAATTTGAACATCTTTGCTCAGATCAGCCTAAATAAGAAATTAGAAAAAATGCAAACCCCCATTATCGTCAACAGTATTGATTCCATCTTTCTGGAAAAAGTAGCACAATACTGTATATCAAAGAAAACAGTTCATTTACATCGTGACTTCGAGCAAAGTTCTACAGGGAACAAACACTTAGTCAAAACCGTGCTTTTCCAGCGTGCCAGGTAGGTGATCACGTCCAAGGTGAGTGATCAACAAGACACCATAAAAACAGTCGTGACACTGACAAGCCAGGTGTCTTTGAACATCCAGCTACTACGGGGTACCTGGCATTCCTAGCTCTTTTGCAGCGTGAGACTGTTTTTACAAATGTTTTCATTGCATTTACTTAGCACTTGGCAGAGGGGCCGCTGTGGCTCTAACACATTGCTACACAGTTTTGTTTTAAAGTAAATGAACATTAGTTTTCCGTCACATAATATCGGACTAATTTCTATATCCACAGAAGCAGTAACTATGACACTTTCAAAAGCTGTTGGAAGTACTACAATGCCAACGTAATTCCATAAACATTTACCACATGCCTTCCGTCACTAAGACCCTATATGGCAGGTCTTAGATGTTCAGCTCTCATACCAAATCTTTCTAGTTTTCTTAAATTAGGGACATCTACCGACCACCAAAAGAGGAATTTTATAATCACCTTCACTGTGAAAATAGAATCTATTAAGAGATTATTTAAAAAGAGAAATCAACAATTGGGGGGAGGGTAACTTTCAAACAAATAAAAAAAGAAATTTAAAATTTTATAAGGAAGAATTTAGAAATCCAGGGTCTAGAAATGGAAACTACATAAAATATATGTATTTTGCCCCTAGGTTTTAGATTCAACTATGACAGCCTGTCAGTAACTGATTTTTTTTTCATTACCTGACAGTTACTTAGGAAATTTCCATTGTTCAGCACAGGATAATTCTGAAATCAATAATTCTATACTAATTACATGCTGATAAATTTCCATCTGAAAAGTAATCATTACAATAAAAAGTTAACAGAAACAACTCTAGGCATATTTTATTTCTAGTTCTATTCAATTCAATGACTTTTTTTTACAAATAAAAGCACTCTCCAAAGCAGGTCTCCATTTACCTGCTACTAATGATTATAGCTCCTTAAAAGTAGCCGGATTTCATAATTCAGTGTCTATTTCTTCCCCCCAAAATTGCACA
This sequence comes from Panthera uncia, assembly GCF_023721935.1. NCBI lineage: Eukaryota > Metazoa > Chordata > Mammalia > Carnivora > Felidae > Panthera > Panthera uncia. The sequence goes on along the minus strand of NW_026057589.1, from coordinate 16,255,479 downwards.
CAAGTGCCCAGGTACGAATGTATTTGTCTTCCCTCTGTGGAAAGGGGCCAGAGGTTCCAGGACATTCTCAAAGGAGGACAGAGGCCTGGAATTCTTTTTTTTTTTTTTAAAGCAGAAAGCTGTGAAAACATTTTGTTTGTTCCCCTGAAAGGTAAACAGAAAGAAGTCGAGTACTGTGTACTTGACAAAATAGACCGAGCCTCAGAACAAGTCCACTGTGCAATCATCCCATCTCCAGCATCAGGGGCCTTAACCGTTAAGAGTCCAAATCCCTACATGACACTCAAACTGTCTCCGCAGCGTCCTCAGGAAGAAGCCGCCCAGCCTGGGCTGACGCACACCTCTGTGCCCAGGAACTCGTTTGCTCCCGGCAGCCTGTTCTGTTATTGGAAAGCAAGCAATTCCCCACTTGCTTCCTAACGGGTGATAAAAACAAGACAAAAGAACAACTACTTTTGAAAATCATTCGCCATAAGAAAGTAAGCTCCACGGAGGCGGCGGCAGAGAAGGGGGGTGGGGGCGGATATATTATGTTCACTGATGTAACCCCAGATCCTAGAACAGAGCTAGGCACTCAGTAAGTATCTGTCAGAAGAATTAGTTGTCGAAGGTCCCCAACGCCTGGGCAGCACCAATACCAGAAGCAATGCCTCTTCTACAGCCCGATTTTTAATGGGTCGAACCATGTCACTCCAAAAAACGTACACTGAAGCCCTAAACCCCACCCCAGGAGCTCAGAATGCGACCTTATTTGGAAATAGGGCCTTTACAGAAGTCAATCGAGTCAAAATCAGAACATTAGTGTGGGCTCTAATCTGGTATGACTGGTGTCCCTGTAAGAAGGGGTAACTTGGACCGGGAGACAGACACAGACGGGAAGGGACGCAGGGAGCAAGCACATCGAGGGAAGATGAGAAAGAGACGAGTTCCACTGCCAGAGCCAGGAACCGCCTGCGGCAGCCAGAAGCTGGAAGCGACGAGGAAGGATCTGCCCACTTCAGGTTTCAGAGGGAGCAGGGCCCTGCCCACACCTGCACAGCACACTCCCAGCCTCCGGAACCTGGAAATAACTTCCTGCTGCTGCCAAAGCCCAAGCCAACGAAGACGACAGTGGAGGATTCTTCCCAAACTGGGACTGATCAATATTCCTGACAGATAGCCTTTTTAACCTTGGGCCGGGGGGTTGGCTGGCGGTGGTTTTTGCAGCACAAGAGACTCGGAAATGGTGCAGGGCTCACCGTACTGGGTCCCTCCCTGACACTTGCACGTATCCGAGTCCGGCTCTGCTCTGGCCGCTGCTGTGACCACCAGCCCACTCCAGGCAGCTGGACAGACTCACCTGGGGCTGCAGGGTGGCGTTTCCCTGACCCGGCAGCACAGCGCACCTGCACAGAACAGCTTGGGATTCAGCCACGTGCAACCCCAAAACGCTGGGGCATAGTACCTACAGGGCTACCCTCGTGTGGTGGGGGTGGAGGCCGGCGGATAAACGCCTTCCCTTTCGTTCTGCGGGCGGACAGCTCTGAGAGGCACCTCAGAAGGTTCCTCCGCAAGTCCACGAGCTGAATGCTAGTGGCCCACGGCTTCGCCCAACATCCCTACTCCACCTCTCCCTCCCTCCTTGTCTAGTCCTCTCCTCCCTCACTTGAGTTCTCTGCAATCACGTCCCAAATTATCCACAGATAAACCTTTGTCTCAGGTTCTGCTTCAGGGGGAGCCCAAGCTAAGATTTAAAAACCTCTTAAAACATTTGCAGTATAGTAAACCTCCTTAGTTTTTATAAAACCAGAGTTCACGGAAAAGCCCCCTACCCCCAATTCTAACCAGTTGAATGCTGCTTCCTTGTAGAATACTGTCCATCGGTCCCCAATCCTGTCCCCTGAAGGACGCCGGGTTGTTTCTCCCGCTCCCGGAGAGCTGTTGCAAGAACTAATTTACGTAGACCTTCGCCTCCACCGATGAACAGGTGCTCCTGGGACTTGATCTGATGACTTTGCGAGCCCTCAGCAGGTCCGCGGCTCCAATCAGAAATGAACACAATATTCCACAGGTGGTCTGATCACCGGGACTGTTTACTTTTCTTTGCAACAAACCATGAAAGTTTCAGCCACCCGAAGGTATGAACAAACGGGTTGTCTACCCCAGAGCCTTTCCTCCTGCAAAGGTTAAGGGGTTGCAAGGAACGTCGCACGGCAGAAACTTCTCTGAGCAGCTGTAGGTGATAGAGATGCCAAAAGATGATTGCAATTCAGAAGCCCCGTTTTCAACATGTGTTCCCCTTTCACATCAGTGGAGTGGTACATTAAGCACTTTACTCTCACTCTCCCGCAGCGTGGAGCACATGGTTTTCGCAAGCTTGATTACGGTCTATGGCAGTTGGGTGATTGCTACTGAAGTCAAGCAGATGCCTGCTGACATCTCAGAGTGGGCTCCCCCTAATGTGTTTTATTATCATACAGGGAAAAAAAAATAAACTATTCTGAAAAATACTCAATCAAAGAGATATGGATTCTTACCATATCTTTACTTGGGGGGGGGGGGCGCGGCAGAGATTCAATTACATCCGGAGACATTTACCCGTGTCCCTCCATATTCCAAGCTAGGGAGGACCAAAACCCACAAGGCATGTGCACTTGGAGCCTGCTGAAAAGTCAGGGCAGGATTCAGTCTCTGATCCTCCTTTCCCCTTTTGTTTTCACAGCCCTATCTTGGGCTAACCACACCACGCACGTCTTTACTGCTCAACTGAGTTCTAATTAAGCATTATAAAAAAATAAAACAAATTAGTTGCATGTTGTAAACGTCCGTTGGCAAGTGTAATAGCACGGCTCTTAATATGAGAAGTGAATTTAATAAAATTTAAAAGAAATATTTCACCGAAGACAGAGTAATTAAAAGGCACACTGTGCTGTCAGCAAAGCCGGGCTGGCTCCTGCAGTATTAGCAGAGGGAGTGGTGCTGCCGTGGGCGGCTCTGAATGTTTCTGCAGCGCGACCATCGGCTCTCCGAAAGATGGTGGAGCCAGCCACTCAGACCGCCGCCCAGGAAACCGTCTTCCAGACCACTTCCATCCCTTCGGCCACTTGGAAAAAGCTGATTCGTTCAGGGGCGCCTGGGTGGCTCAGTCGGTTAAGCGTCCGACTTCAACCCGGGTCGTCTCACGGTTTGTGGGTTCGTCCCCACGTCAGGCTCTGTGCTGACAGCTCAGAGCCTGGAGCCTGCTGCGGATTCTGTGTCTCCCTCTCCCTCTGCCCCTCCCCTGCTGCCACTCTGTCTCTCTCTCTCTGTCTCTCAAAAATAAACAAACATTGAAAAACAATTTAAAAAAAAAACTGATTTGTTCAAAAGAATTCTTGCTTCCCTGGAGTGGGACATGCTCCCCGCCTCTAGCAGTGGCTCGCTGACCTGCTCGGTGCTTTTCACTTCCTCCCGTGCTGTTTGTGATGCTCACGTGCTCCGGAAAAGGTCTCGGTCCAAACGGATGTGGGAACGCACAGGCCTGCTTTACTCTGTTCTGCCACAAGTCTGAATACTGTCCACATGGAGCACACACAACCACGGCTTTGCACAAGCCCTTTCACTACCCTCCATTAGCAATTTTGTACGCTACCGAGGGGCAGTTGAACAACACAGGCAAACATTTATCTAAGTCCCCAGGTGGACCAGAGATGGTGGGGCGGCCAGCTGTGGAACTGCGCCCCGGCAGGCTGGTTCATGAATTTGAAACTCAAGTGAGTTTTCTTCCCTATTTCATTCAAGTGTGCATCTTAAACCAGTTTTTTACCTCTTAAGAAACACTGTGACCCTCTGTGCATCGGCATCCATGTGAAATTATCCGTGGTAAATTTTTTTTTAAAGATAAACGTGAAACTTAGTCCTGGAGACAAAACAATAGATGAGGTGACTCATGGTGAGCGATACAAGGTGACAGCCACCACATCACGCTGGGTACTTTTCATCTCATCTCCCTGGATTCTCCAGCTCTGTGAAGCTGGTGTCATGGTACCCACTCGTACATGACGACACTGAGACTCAGGGGTTAAGAAGATAGGAAGAAAGTCTGAGGCCCCAGAGTTAGCAAGTTGGAAAGTAACAGAAGTCCCAAAATAGAAAAAAAAAAGGGAAACAAAGAAAGAACAGTGTGTCTAGTTATGTAAGAAAAGAGCAAGGCTCATAATCTGAAAGAAAACCAGGGAGTGGACTGTGTATACTCATGTGTGTTAAGAGTCTGATTTTCCTGGGGCGCCTGGGTGGCTCAGATGGTTAAGCGTCCGACTTCGGCTCAGGTCATGATCTCACGGTCTGTGGGTTCGAGCCCCGCGTCGGGCTCTGTGCTGACAGCTCAGAGCCTGGAGCCTGTTGCAGATTCTGTGTCTCCCTCTTGCTCTGACCCTCCCCTGTTCATGCTCTCTCTGTCTCAAAAATAAATAAACGTTAAAAAAAAAAATTTTTTTTTTAAAGAGTCTGATTTTCCTAAAGTTTAATAACTTAAACCATATTAAGGCGCCTGGGTGGCTCAGTCACTCGACCATCAGACTCTTGGTTTTCGGCTCAGGTCACAATCCCAGGGTCACAGGAATGAGCCCCACATCAGGCTCCAGATTGAGCATGGAGCCTGCTTAAGATTCTCCCTCCCCCCTCTGCCCCTCTCCCCCACTCGCATGCACACGCTCTCTCTCTAAAATAAAAAATTTTTAGTATATGTGCGGCCAAAGCAAGCACATAAAATGAAAAATTTTTAATTAAGGAAAGCAATAATTTTAACCATATTAGTGTTTTATGGCTGGAGGGCAGGGGACAGGGGCGGGGGGGATAGCATTCCCATTTCAGATGTGTCTTTCTGGGGGAAGGGGCCTCCCTCTGTGTTAACACCGCGGGCCCCTCCGTGTTGCCCTCACTTACCCCTGCCCGGGGAGGCGGTACAACCCCCGTGGTTGGGAAATCGGAAAGGACTGCACCCACACGGCACCGCCTCTCCCGTCCTCTTACAGAAACCACACACCCTGTTCTGCTGTGCGGCAGCTGCACACTGCAGGGGTGGACCCTGCCCTCACTGGATGTCCAGCGGTGTCCAGCGCTGACCCATCACCCCGTCCGATTCTGGGGTTCAGGATGAGAAAGCCCACCAGCCCACACATATAAACCGTGCTCTCCAGTATCCACTGGACCAGTTGCTGAGGTGACACTTTAGTCTTCCGTGCGCCTCATCGTTTGTCCGATGTCTCAATTCCCTCAAAACTCGGGAAGGGGACAGTGTGTGACTTGCTCCGGACCTCAATACCTCTTTAAGGGGTCAGGAGACCAATCTGTGCTCCGATTTCTCTCTTTAGCATAAAGAGGTCTATGTTCCTCAAGTCTCTGGAATTGAAAGAGATTGTGGCTACACATTTCAAAACAGTTTAGAACTTATAAACAGATGTGACACAACAGCACATTAATAGGTCTTTGCCCCTAGACCCAGAAGTGTTCACACGTCAGATGATGGAGACTAGCTCTAGTAAGGTCTAGAAGGAGGGACATGTGAGGGGTGACCACCAACGTACACACTCAGGGAACAAGAGCCTTTCTCACCATGTCCTGGGAGCCCAAAAAGCCCATCATAAATCTTAATCTATAAGAGAACACTTTTTTCCCTCGGCTGTATGTTATTCTTTGTTTCGTTGTATCGCTATAATTTTTAAAAAGCACAGGCGTATCATGAAATCCCATGCTTTGTAAAAGATTCCATTATAAGAGTAATCATTATTGAAGCTTTTAGCCCAGATGTAATTTCTTACATGTTACAACAAGTTTGGCACGCATTGTGAATTTTAGCCAAGGTTGATAAAGTTCAATAACTTGGCTAACCAACCATGTGTACTACTCATTATAGAAGTAATAAATAGATTCATCAAAATGGACATGAAAAAGCCATAAGAAAATCGGATGCCATTTCCAGCCTGCCTCATAAAAGCACCTCTTGGACTTTAATATAATTTTATATACAGTTATCACAGCTACCCATCATTCAATACCAGGCATATATAAAACAATCATCCACCCACATTTGCATGCTGAATAAATTCCAGTTGCACAGGTGAATTCTCTACTGTAGAGATCTCAATAGTCACATAAATGCACACATTGCTTATATGTTCAACTTCTAAAAGAATTCACATCAAGTAGAAAGGAATCAGACAGACGTTGCCTACAAATCTCATTTTCCTTAGTGTTATCTTTTGGAGACAGTTTTAGTGGATGTGGGGTTTTTGGTTTGTTTTGTTTTTTCTTTTTTGGTAACACTTTGGTCCAATTATTCTTTTAGCTTATTGATAACTGAAACATTTAGCAGCAAGAAAAGAAAGCCTGACTCAGACAAATGCCGTGGCTGCAAGAAAGAAATCTCAGGACACAGAGCAGAAGAATCTCCTGCGATCAAAGCAATGGAAGTCCACAGAGCCGAACTCTAATGTCTGAGCAAAGTGTCCTCGGTTGGGATAAACCTTCAGCGACGGCACAGCAGAAATATCCAGATTCTCCCTACCACGTGTCTCTCAGTTATGCATCTCTAAGAAACTCACACGCGGATTCCGATGTTCTTTGTGAAGGAAGCTAAAGCCCACCCTTCTTGGAAAGAGACCTTCCCCTACATCTGGTCAACCTCGGTGGAGCTGGCTAGCGTCACACTGCAAACCAAACATTCAAAGTCAGGGTGCGCTTTTGGCACGCTGTACTGTACCCGCCCACACCCTGCGAGGTAAAGAACTATTCCCGAGCTGTGGCGCACGGATGCCTTTTCTTCCACTCCAGGCGGGGAAGCCTGGGCATACAGTCTGGACCCTCCATTTCCCAGCAAGGCCAGAGTACCGCGGAAGCCAGGTTTGTCTACGCTGTAGGGTCTGTGTTGCTACAGCGTTCGGATTCTTCACGGTGCGGACAACACCTCTTCCACGTGTGCCTCATTTCTGCCCTCTGCCATTGTCGCTGTGCCATCAGCGCTGTAGGTCACCGGCAGCTTCCTCCTGCTTCGCTTTCATGCTCTCTTCTGGATTTTTTCTCTTGCATAAGTCTTCACAGTAGAATCACTGCATGACAACATTATAAATATCCTCATACCCTCTGGTTCTTTTCATATCTACCATGGGAAAAAAAATACAATCAAGCTTTCTAAAACCAAAGTTATACTCTTAACAGCAAGGAAAACCTTCCTTGTATTAATTACAGGCGGCACCTAAATGATCACAATCTTAGCCAAATAATATGAATTTTTAACTCAGCGTAAGCAGAACAGTGTAACAGTCGAGTGCTTTATTTTCCCCAAAAGTCAGCAACTGCCAAATTCTTCCAAGAGCTTAAATGCCATAATGACAGATACTGGTGTACAGAAAGATTAAAGTAAAGTACGAAACTAAACAGAGAAGGAGGAGATGAGCCAGAGATGTGCTTTGAATAACAGAAGCAAAGAAAGAGAAAACTCTCATACCAATTGCCACGATGAAGAAAAAAGGTTAGAAGAAACTAAGGAGAGAAGTGTTTAACGTTTCCCAAAAGACATAGGGAATACGTCAAATTCAACAGGCATTGCATCCACTGTGTGCACAGAGAATAATCTTTGTAACGTCCATACTAATAGTCGCTGCACTGCCCAGCACTAAAAATCTGGCTAAATTTCTCAAGACAGAATTCAGATAGCTATCCAGAAACCCTAGCAATAAGCAGATACTTGTCAAAGGCTCTAAACAAAGCCATCCTGCCAGCATATGGACTCTGAGATCCAATACTAACATTTAGGCAAATAATAAAGTCAACATTGAACAACATTTGCTTTTTTATTTGTCGTTAAGACTTAATTCTCCCCAATATTTTTTTATTTGTCATAAGACTCACTTCTCCCCAACATGAAAACACACACACACACACACACACACACACACACACACACAGAGCCATACAACACAAAGCCACTCTTAAAGGAAACATTTGAGGAATGTTTTAGAAAGTACATCTGGCTTCCTAATAACCTGCAAAAGATCCACAAAGTCTGTTAGGGAGATGGAAGTATTTTATTGATCATAAACTTGAAATCACTTTTTTCTTTTTTTTTTTTTTAATTTTTTTTTTTTCAACGTTTTTTTTTTTTTTAATTTATTTTTGGGACAGAGAGAGACAGAGCATGAACGGGGGAGGGGCAGAGAGAGAGGGAGACACAGAATCGGAAACAGGCTCCAGGCTCCGAGCCATCAGCCCAGAGCCTGACGCGGGGCTCGAACTCACGGACCGCGAGATCGTGACCTGGCTGAAGTCGGACGCTTAACCGACTGCGCCACCCAGGCGCCCCGAAATCACTTTTTTCTAAAGGGGACAACTCTGTAATCTTCCGTTCCCTTCCCAGCTCAGCTTAGCCTTGAAGTATATTCACTGCTTTCGTAAGCTAGCGTCCCGATGGTACGCCTCCTACATGGCATAGTCTGGAATCTTCAGCTGTTCCATCGGTACATTCATCTCAAGCCATGAGGTTTGCTCTTCAGGGGTGAGTCTGAAATTCTTTCACATTCACGTGCCTCTCTATGAACAGTTTAAACAAGAACCCATGATAGTTAGAGTTTAAAGAAAGTATCCTCTGAACATTACACACTATTAAATTCTTCATCCCAAACAACACCAGCTTTCTAAATAACTAAAACACACAATCTTGAAGTCACTCCTTAAAGACTGAGTATGCCATTCTAAAATTTAAAAACCCTGAAGTTTAGCTAACTTTTAAGTGTGACGTAATGGGGTGGTGGTGGTGGCGGGCGGGGGGGGGGGGGGGGGGGGGGAGGTGCCGGGGTAGCTCAATTGCTTAAGCGTCTGACTTCAGCTCAGGTCGTGATCTCACAGTTCATGGGTTTGAGCCCCACATCAGGCTCTGTGCTGACAGCTCGGAGCCTGGAGCCTGCTTCGGATTCTGTGTCTCCCCCTCTCTCTGCCCCTCCCCCTGCTTGCACTCTGTCTCTCAAATATAAATTTTAAAAATAATATTTACATTTTACGTAATAGGTAATAAAAAAAATTCCAAGCTTGCTTGGAATTTGTAGATCCATATATTACGCAAAAAACGTGACCCCTTTCTCTGCAGCCTTGACAAAATATCGAATGCTAAGTTCAAGCTACCACTCTCTATGTGAAGCTCAGACAGTGTTCACCGCAGCCTCTACCATTTGAGGAGCTACGAGACGGATCGGAGTAAAGAAGAATTATGGCAATTATAAAACCTTGCTCGTCTACACTGTCAGGTTAATAACCGGCATTAGCAGAGCTCAGCCGTACCATCAGTAACTTGGGAAACAGAGAGCCCGGGGCTCCAACGCTAAGTCAAAACACTGAGCAAAGCACAGAAGCTAGCAAACGGAGAGCCAGCCAGCAGCGGGAAAGCCATCCATCCGCAAAACAAAACGAGTAAGTACGCCACTCAAACGAACCACCGGTTTTTAGCACACGATCCGACTGGCGTGCAACGGCTTAGACCGTTAGCATTAAGCACGAACGTCAAAAAACGCAGGATGAGCTTTAAAAAACAATCCTAACAGAGCCACACGCTTCTTACCACAAGGCGAGCAATGGAGCTGTGATTCATGTAAATACAGGGTAGGCAACTCCACCTGACCGCAGATCCACACGCTCTGCGAGTGTAAAGCGACTTTTCCCTCACCGCATACCTACTACGGGTTTTGCTTTCTTTTATGGTTGCTCAGAAGATGCACACGTGGAAATGAAGCTGAAGAAAAATCAGAGACTGATAGGAAGAGTTTTCTTTTTCTTTTTTTTTTTTTTTTTGGTTGAGATAGCAAAAGTTCTCTTTACAAGAGATTTGGTAATCATCTGCGATGTCTTCCCAAGAATTAAAAAAAGGGGGCTTTAGTATCTTTACTTTTGAAATACAGATAGAGAAAGAGAGAAACAATTAGAAGCTACCTAGAGCCATATGTGTATACAAGGAAATGTGTGGTTAAAAAACAACAACAATTATTCCATAAAGATAAGTTAAATGCTCTCTAGAGCACAAGGATAAAGGTGCTAATACCTGGGTTAGTCTGTAGCTCCTGTAAGGGTCGGCACCTTCTCTGGTTCTACGCTGAAGATTTGGCACCTAGCAATGGAGAGCCAGTATTTTCTGACTGCACAAAGGACTGACCGAAGGGTGTTCCTGTGGCCGTGAGTGGCCAGTCTACTCTCCTCACAGCCCTCATCACAGGCCCGAAACCAGTTCTAAGCTCAAGAATCCACAAGGACGCACATCGTGTAAAACAGCCCAGCCTAACTGCAGGCAAATGGCCTGCTAGAGGCAACGAAGTCTCAGTCTCTGAGTAATTCTGCTCGGTGGTGGGCACAGGACCCCAGTGTGGCCTGCCCTTCTGATTTGTTGCGAGTCAGGAATCAAGACGACTTTCAAGTAAAATATCCTGATTTCAGCATGTTGGCAGGTAAACAACAACAAAACCAAACAAAAAATATGGCAGGCCACTGTTCTCTCGGTCCTGGCCGGGGGGCTCTCCTCGTAACTACCTGGCCCCCACGCAGAGAAACGAGCCGGCATAAAAATGTTCCCCTCCCTTAACTACGATCAGGATAGTGACTTCCTCAGCAGCAATGCAGGGAAAGCTCCAGACGTTTCTACACCATCCTGCTTCAGACAGACTCAAACCGGAAGAAATGGGGCATCACAGGGCTGCACCCTAGCTCGGAACACTGAGGCACAACAGACCTGATTTTTTTTTTTTCTAGAAAGTATCACCCAGCCTGAAGAACTGTTGAGGTAGGGAAGAGGTGGAGTGAGGACAGAAGTGTGTGTTTGACGCTGAAGCTCCAGGCGTTCTTGGGGATATCCCACCGCCTTCTGCGGTGATGCTGAATTACAGCCTCCCCAAAAATGCCCAAGTCCCAATCCCTGGAACCTTTTAGACAAAAAGACTGCCTTCTACGGCCACAAAGACTGCGGATGTGATGAAGGTAAGAGCCTTGAGATGGGAGATTATCCTGGAGTACCCAGGCGGGCCCCAAGGAACCAAAAGTGTCATTGGAAGAGGGAGACTGGACTCCACAAGAGAAGGTGAGGTGACGTGGAAGCAGAAAGTGGGGTGGCACAGTCTGAAGGTGGGAGAAGTGACTGCACACCAACGAACACGGACAGCCAGAGGATGGAGTCTCCCCCAGAGCCTCGCAAGGAGCTGGTGCTGCTGATGGCCTCACTGTGGCCAGTGAAAGGGACTTCAGACCTCCAGGAACTGCAAGGGAATGGATCTGTGTCGTTTCAATCAAGCAAACACGCGTGGAACGTGTGAATGACCAGTGCACACACGTGCACTCGGGAAAGTCTAACAGTCCCACAACGGTGACACAGAAACACGGCCGGTGTCCTTCCCGTCTCTCCCTGATCAGGCCAACGGGTGCTAAAAGAAACGCCAGGCCTGCAGCAATTACGAGACTTGGTAGAATAAAGGGCCCTCGTGCACAGAGACCGACAGCTCCCCAGTCAGCTTTTCGGGCAGAAAGGACGGTATCCCTTGCCAAAAACCTGACTCCGCTCCCTGACTGAGATGTTTCCCCGTATGGATCTGTTACAGCACTCTCTACCTTGTCAAACACTCAATCCGGTAACTGTACGTGAACCAGGAATTGAAACTTCCTTCACTAATAAAGTTGTAATGGTGGTTTTTTTTTTCTTTTTGAATGCATTTGGAGTGCAATGCCGATGTCTCCTCTGATAGAAGCTTCTCCAATTCAGCTGCTGTATTAGAAGCCACGCGGCTGCCTTGGCCATACAACACAGGCATGCAGAAAAACTGAAGGCAGTCGGAAGACACATCGAAAGATGAGAAAAGTTTTGAGATTTCCTCCTTGCAGGCATTGGGGGCTGACAGAGCAGAGGCTGTCCATTTGAAAGGGATTGATTATTTTCATTTGTTCAGTTCACGTGATCACCAGGAAAATGGTTTCCAGAATCAAGACGTTGCTGGCAATTTCATTGATGTCATGTGAGCAACCAGCACCCAGCTCACTCTTGCCTCTACAGAGTGGCCGTGAGCAGGGGGGGGGAGCGGCCTGAGCAGCTGGAGCTTAAGGAACCAGGAAGGAAAGCTTACTGTCCAATGACAGACATCTCCACCGAAGAAAGAAACCTCAACACAACTGGAGCCCGTGGCCGTTCTGCCTCTGCAGAGAGTTCCTTCTTGTCATCCCAGATTTCTGAGTATCTGCCGCCTCTGGAGGGACAGGCTCCGTTAAGACTTTCGGGTCCTTACCACCAAATCGACTGCCAAATGCACAATAAAGTCACTTGAAATCAGGTTACCTTTCTGAACCGGGAGGGGATACCTGCAGAAACCTCTCAGCACATCCCAACAAAACGTCAAGAGATGCTCTATTAGCCCACCCATTACAGAATTAAATTACTCTCTTCCTCCTCCTCCGCCTCCCTCCAAACCTACAGCCTCCTTCTCCTGCAGGCGCCTCTTCTCTGACCACTATTGGGATTATTTTTCCACACCCGCAATCGTACGGTACTGTTCCTTTGCCCATTGCCTTCTAGCCGATCCTTACAAAGTAGGTGACAGCAGCAACAATTATTGTCTCAATTTGACAAATGAGGAAAAGTAAGGCTCAAAATAGTTAAGTGGCTCGCCTTACGCTAATGACAACCTGTGTCATGGGCCAGTTCTCATCCTGACATGTCCCCAGGAGTCTCCAATTCCTGGTTAAGTGCCGATAAAACTCTATTCAAACACCGATACGGTGTTTGGTCTGATCACGTAAACGGGATGGCAAGGTTGGACATTTGCGCAGAATACACCGGGCCATCCTGGAAACCCTCCCAAACGCAAGTGAGCAAGTGCTCTCACTCTATGCCCTCCATACGAAACGTGCCCTCGCTCCACGTTGTATGCTGTTCCTTGCTTTTCACCCCCAAGCTGAATAGATCATTTTCCTTCACTGCAACAAAAATACCTTGTCTCTCTTTTTTTTTTCCTTTTCACTTGATACATTTTTTTTCTGGATGAAGCTATCTGACCTCCAACCAAAAAATCCCTAAAAGATTTCCTTTCACACTAAAGACAAGTCAATGCCTAAAACGGTTATTTAGAAAGGTCATTTCAGGACAAACTCACAGATACTAAGGCAGCCTTTTGAGGATCCAAGAACCAGGAAGCTAGGAAAATACCAAACTAATTTCAGTAACCCGATCGCCTTGCCTCCCATTCCCAAAATGCCTGCAGTCTACTAAGCGCCTGCAATGTTGAGCAGACAAATCCCTGGGCACTCTGATGTTCCCATCTTTCAAAACTTTGCAAAATAGGAATGCCGGCTGTGTTTCATAGATGTGGAACAAGAGTTCAGAGAAGGGAAGTAACTTGCCCCAAGACACTCAGATGGGACGTGGTGAGGCCCGGTTTTGAAACTAGGTCACGTCTGCTTCCTGAGCCAGTATTTCTTCTCATGCACCCTGCTGCCTCTCCAGATAGAAACTCGCTACCTATCAAGCTTCCCCTGCCTGTCAGCAGAGCTATTTTCAGCAGTGGTACAATTTCACCACGAGGGAGCCAGGCTCATCAAATGAGATAATGCACAGAAAAGCTCTGAAGAGTTGTAGCCATCATTAATAGAAGATCTGGGGGGACATTCACAACACCAAAATAACCAAATGTCGCCATGGTGTCACCTTGGGACTCAACCACTGCCGTTAAGTGGCCAAGTCGGAATCTTCTGGGGGGGGGGGTCCCTCCTTAAAAGCAGGCATTAAGCGGCAGTGCCCATGATTTGAGTTGTAGCTGGTATAACAGACAAGACAGACACTCAAAAGTTTTTACCGAAGCAAACGGGAGTTAGGCCAACTTCTTCCTCATGATTTTTCTCTTGATTGCAAGATTGAACGTGTGCTTAAAGTAATAGACACTTTCAGATAAATTAGCTTCTCACGGAAAGGGACATTTTGAATATTAAATTATACCACATGAATGAAGCAATCAATTAGCAATCGATACATACCCAATGGTCACGAACATCAGATGAAAAGGCAATTCATAAAAGAATAAACATAAATGGCCAAAGGCAGAGCTGATCGATCTAACTAATAATCAGAGATATGCAAATTTAACCGAGACTTTAAAAAAGAAAAGCTAATCTCCAGGGTTGGCAAGGACACAGGGCAAACGCACATTTCAAACTAGCACAGTTTTCCAAGGGTTGTGGTTTGATCAAAAACCAATGGAGACGGTTAAGGTTAGGGAACGAATCCCTTGATTGGACAATTCCACTTCCAGAAAATAAAACTGCAGAGTAGTCCCGGACGGGTACAAACGTTTCATTACAAGACGTTCGTCTCCTTTCAGTGGCATCACCAAAAAGCTTTTGAAATCCACCCAAATGTGCCACGGTGGGAGAATGAGAAGAACCATATAAGAAAACACGACACAGTGACTTAAAATGTTGTCAGATATTTAACAGCAGGGAAAGATGGTCAGGTTCCATGGTTCAACAGAAAAATCACAAAACAAGGGGAGGGAAAAATGCTCAGAATCCCACGTGCTGAATATGAACAACTATTTCTGGCTGGGAAGAACTTGGGGTGATCCTTTGATCCTTTTTCCTTATCTGCATCTTTTTATGTTTACTCATCCGCACTTTCTAAGTTTTGCATAAGGAATTTAAACCGATAACAAAGGATTGTAAAGGACTTAAACGTGAAGGCATACGAAGCTACTCTAGCCTGACACCTGGCATATGGACAAGCTTGCCTGACGCCAGCTCTCGCCCCCCCGTAAGTCTCCCCCGATCCCCAGTTTATAACACCGAGGAGGAAACAGCACCCGGGCTGGCGCAGAGCGGGCTGTCACAGACTTGTTAAAATAAATGTGTCAGGGGCGCCTGGGTGGCTCAGTCGGTTAAGTGTCCGACTTCGGCTCAGGTCATGATCTCACGGCTTGCAGGATCGAGCCCCGCGTCGGGCTCTGTGCTGACAGCTCAGAGCCTGGAGCCTCTTCAGATGCTGTGTCTTTCTCTCTCTCTCTGCCCCTCCCCCACTCACACTCTGTCTCTCTCTGTCCCTCAAAAATAAATAAACATTAAAATAAATGTGTTGACTTCGGACTGGGTGAGCTGCCTGAGAAGAGCTTGGTCGGGACTGTGCTCCCGTCCTTGGGATACGGAGGCAGCAAGCAGCATGGAGAGGGCCCGGGGCACGAGGTCAGGAGCTCTCCACTCCAGCCCCCCCAGCCCCATTAACTCAGGGGCTGTGTGACCTGGGGCAAGTCACCTCACCTGCTTTTGTTCAGACTCCTTTCAAGAAGGCTGTGCGCCCTGGGGTGAGAATTAAGTAAGACATGTGTGGAAGCCTTGTGAATTCTGAAGGGCTATGGATAGGAGATGATATGACAGTAATCAATAAATGCTAATCTGGAATAATTAAGTACATTTTACAGGTAAGGGTGAAAACGAAACATATTGCACTACTGTTCACCTCCATTTCCATGCAACTACACAAGAAACTGCTTTGATCGTGATTTTGTTCCCCTTTGTAGGAGAGAGCGCGCTCACAGGAAAGGCCTCGCTCCATCTACCTTGCCAGTGTGTCCCCAACCCTAGAGAAATTATAAAAAGCACTGAAATATGAGCTTCCTCGCCCCGCCCCATGTCACGCACACAAACTGTCTCTCCCGTTCTCTCCTGCTCTTGACCGCATGAGCGCACAGCCTCACATCTCGCCTCGGGGTCCAGTGAGGAAACCTTGACTTGCTTTCGGAGACAGCACGATGGGAATCGGGCTTCGAACAAGGCTCCGGAACACCACGCAGCACAGCCTGCTGAACGAGTCACTCACCGGTTTGAAACAATTAGATCCCAACTGTGTCACACGACTACTTAACATAGGAGGACACTTCCTCTTCACCTCCTTTAGTTGGGCTGATACAGACCGGCATCCCATGCGATGTAGTGCTGTCTACGAAGCCCGAGGAAGAGGACACATTTAGGCCAGAAACTCCTGCCTTTGCAATTTCGATCAACCTGCCAAAGCCTTCACTTAAAACAGCTTTGCAAGAAGGCCTACCGGCCACCCCAAACGTTATTCTGGAAAAGGCCGAGGACGTAGTTCTGAAGAGCACAGCGTAGGTGCTGTACCAAGCACAGGAAAGGATGTGGGCCACGTCAGACTAAACAAGCCAGGACCCAGGGGGTTTCAACGGCCAGCACACCGTTGATCACAATATCCGTAATAATTCCCAGAATAACCATCTAGTTGTGACAATTTTTATTTCATAAAAAAACAGACGCATCTGTTTACGAACGACCGAAATAGCTTTCCTCCAGTGAAAACGTTCTGGGGTGTTACAAGTGTATTCACAACGCTTTCCCGTCTCCATCATCTTTAGGAGAGAAAAAGTAAGCTGCTGAGAAAAAGAATGGTACAAATAAAAAGTAATGTAACGTAGTGTACTCGTTCTGTCCCCATTTAAAATTTGAAAATAAGCAGTTTCATAAAGCCAAAAGTGTTTCCTTTCCTGGGCCAAATTTCTGTTTGAGAACCGAAGCATGCAATTAATGGGTTGCCTCAAACTCTAGTTAGAGAGCCAAAATAAAAATCACACTCCTTAAGATCTTGTACGCACACGGCCCTGGCTACTTGCTTCACCTTAAGTATTTGGTTTCCTATGGCCTCTCTTATTTAAGAAACATATACTGGATCCAAAAGGACATAGTTTCTACTAGTACAAAAACATATCATTAATAAACAGCTTGATTACAAATAATTATATAATACTGCATAAGGCTGAGGTGGCAGGGGCAAGGAAACTCTATGTTCTTAGAAAAAATTCTAAGATCACCAAGGCATTCTAAATGAACCTTAAACAGAGGCATTAATATTTAAATATTACAATTTCTACTTAGAAAAAAAAAATCACATTATTGATAGGCCAGCACACTCAAAACCAATAATGTCACAAAAACACATGCCCTTGTGTAATCTGGCAGAACAGGGCTGCTCCTTGAACACAATGGACCTTTTTATTAAATGGACCTCTTCATCCTTGGCATTTTATACAAAAAAACAAAACCCAGAAAAAAAAAAAAGGCAGAAAAGGAAAAAGAAACAAACATGACACCAGGAACAGTCTTCAGTTTGAACTCTTTCACCGAGAAGTACAGGGACTAAAAGATATGTTAGGAAACTAAAAGGCATTATTTAACAAAAATGAAAGCAAGACCAGCTGAGGAGGAAAACTATATTCGGCAGCCACTGACCGCTTTTGTTTAACGGTATCAAAGAGCAACAGAGCCCTCTAGTGGAGGAAAGACAGAACTGTATGAAGACCTTTCTCTTCCAGGCTAATTTATTCCAGAAAATATGCACAACACTTTCTCCAGAACAATCACTATGTCACTGTAGTATGGAAAACCAAAAGATCTAAATACTTTAACTGGGTATTATGTGAAATAATTTCCAAAGTTTCAAACTTTGTAAAACACCTGCAACCTCAAGTCAGGGTAGAAATCCTATTTTTTAAATATTTGCTTTAAGTTATGACTTTGAACCATTTTGTCATTGAACAATAACTTATATGACCCTCTCTTGTTATAATGGCACTGAAACAAATGATTGAAAATCTAAACCTACATGCAAGTATGAAATTCCACTCAGATGACAAAAGAGTTTGGGATCTACAGAAAAAAATATGTACCAACTTACACATAATTTATATGTTATTATATGTTTATATATACTTAAATATCCTTTGTATATTACCAATTATGAGATGAGGCTCATTAGAATATCTCAGTTGGTCTCTTCCTTTGGATATATAGCTTTCTTAAGATTTCCACATACTGTGAGCTAGATCATGTGATCTCTGTGGACATTCAGTGTCTAAGAATATTCCAGCGTAAAATGGTCATTTAATCCATAAGGTACTAATTCTCAATTTTATGTGATATCATTCAAGCACTTTTTTTAATATTGCCAAAAATCTCAAAATGGCTTTGGAACAAAATAATTTTAAAGCCTTTTTACTTAATATACAGGTATATTTTAGCATAAAAGAAAAGTGGTCACAAAAGTTTTTCATTTAAAATGAGAGTTTAAATTTCTAAAAGTTATTTAGATCATTTCAGAAATTATCTCTCTCCAAATGAGCACCAGTTTCTTAAAAAGAAGATAAATGCCAAGATCCCACTATTCTGAGTCGTACTGACAGTCGGGAAAGGAAAGGAGGCATTTCAGCCTCCCAAGTGCAATGACAATGACCCTGTACGAGTACATTCTGACAAAGAAAATGACTCCCAAGTTAGTCTCTGGCCTTGGATTTATGGGAGCTTTGGGAATAACTGGGGGGCAAAAAAAGTAAACGTATGGTTTAGGACAGAAGGCAAAATGTAGTAACACTAGGTGTGGAAAAGAGAGCAAAGAACTGAAGGCATAAAAGAAGTTAGTCCAGTTCCTAAAGGTGAAGTGTAGGTGTAAAATCCTCAGAATACACTTCTGTACATGAAGAAGATACTTTGCCTGTATTACTGTCGAACTGGTAGAATTTATACTAGATACGAATTCATCATGGAGGCAACCAGAGGGATAAAAGAACACGGCAACTATGCTTTGCACCATAATTTCAACACATGATTTAGGAACAGGACCCCAAGCTTTAAAATACGGGCTCTCAAAAGCCAAAACGAGCAATTTCAATGTCATACTCTAATGTCATTTTGGGATTCCTACATGAAAATCTGATACCTTCACTTTGTTTTAGGAGAACAAATTTAGGGGGGATTTTCACAGCTTGAACATACCCATTATCTCAAAATGGATCAATTTCGTTATTTAAATAAATACACATCATCAGAATCCCTGTAATAAAACACAGGGAGGTGATTATATAACATAAATACCAACAGATAGTGAAGCGTAAGTCCTAAAACACACTTCACTGTATATACCAAGGTGGCCAGCTAGTATTTCTTCAGGGAACAAAAGTTTTATTCCTGCTGATGAGTTCTGCGGCTCACAAATCGAAAGCAGACCAGGCTATCCTAGATCTAAAGTCACGACATCTGATGCAGCCCAATGTTATGAAGGTTCAAAAGGCCACAGGAACTTTTCAACTTGAATCAACTCCGGAAGGGACTGAAACATCAAATTTAAACTAGTGGCAGTTTAAGGCCGCAAGGAGAAACTTTCAGCATCATTGCCAATGAACACCACACTGAAAGTATCTCGTTTGCTCATAGCTGTGACTAGTTTTTAAGTGGACATTTGACAAAATCTGGTCTCACTCCATAAGTGTGATCGTGCTGCCTGCTCGTGGCAACAGAGTGCGTGAGTCCCAACAAAAGCCCCTGCTAACGGGAGACCGTCAACAGGGAGGGCGCTGTCCCACACTGGGCGCTCAGCGAACCCCTCACTGGAAGAACCCTGCCTCTGACGGGCACATGTCAGCCCGCAGATCCAAGAAGGTGGCACTTCAGACAGAACCATTTACACGCAGAGCCAAATCAGGGCGAATGACAGGTTGAGTCTAGAAAAGCAGCGATGGGGTCCTCCAGGGTGGGAAATCCTAGCCTAACACATCCCCTCTCCCGAGACTTCCCGGTGAGGTGTGTATTTAACGATCACCGTTAAATGGCGGCAGCCATGTCCACTCAGCTTTACCAAATCGAAGCCAGCAAACAAGCCACTAGATCCAGAGTCGCCACTCAGCCGACCCTCCCTGCTCAGCACCACGCCGAGCACAAACGGAAAGCAGCAGTTCCTCCCCCGTGTCTACTGGTTAGCGGTCGCGACTGTGGGGTTCCAGGCCTCTTGGTTTGCTAGAAGAAGCTCTGGGTGAAGAGATGGCTTCCCCCGGGGCATTGAGAGGCTGATCTCCACAGAGAGGGGTCCAAGCTACAGCTCTCAATCTACAAAGGTCTTCAGGTTCAGAACGCTGGTTGGACAAAGGTCAAGGAGAGAAGAGCGTTAGTTTCCGAGGAGACAACTTCCGAATGCTGCGAACGCTCGCAGCTCCCTAAAAAAAGGGGACAGAGCTGAAGCCGGGGGTGCAAGCCACGGGCGGGATGTCCCCAGCAGTTACACACAGTGAGCGGGCATCAATTTATCTAAATTTTATCTAAACTGTGGCTAATTTAGAGAATGTTGGGGTGACATCATGTTAAAGGGATTACCATCATTTAATGCAGGTGGCAAACTCTCTCTGTAAAGGACCAGAGAGTAAATATTTCAGGCTTTGCAAAGCCATATGGTCTCTACCGTGATTACTCAGTTTTGCTGATAACACGAAAACAGCCACAGACAAAATGGAAACAAACGGGAGTGGCCGTGTTCCAACAAAACTTAACTTACAAAATCAGACACCAATGAGACTTAGCCCACCAGCCAGGGTCTGCCGACCCCGAGTCTAGATAGCTGAACTGCATCAGCAGCAATGCCTGGTTACAGCCGTGAAGTGTGAAAGCAAAGATTTCAAGAACGCATAATGCTTTGTGCCGACATCTCTTCAGAATCCTTCTATCTCCCAGAATCATTCTGATCTTTTTGAGCTGAATTAAGTGGGAATCCCTCCAAATGCCTTCCTTAGTACTACAAACTATTGAAAATTCGAAAAACTCTAAATATAGCTCTGTATCACTCACAGCCAGAGGAGGAAGACAATCACACAAAATCTGCTAAGAGGCCGCTTCAAGGTGGGCAGGCTCCCAGTGCCTCAATGAAGTTCATCAAGGAGAGGTGTCCCCTCTTACCTCCTGACCATCCCCGCCCGTCAGAGAGAGCGAGGCTCACCGAGAGCAAATTCCAACAAGGCAATGCCTTGTGGAGAATTTTAAAAATATAAAAAATAAACAGTCACTGGAAATACCAGGTTTGGAAATCAGCATTTACAAAGCAAATTGGGTTACCTATGTTTTTAGTCAAGGAGTCACCGCTCCCAAAATAAACACTGCTCTGCTTTGTTCCAGCCCACACTACTCCTAAGAGAACAGACATCCACAAGGGTAAAGGCTGGACAGTTAACACACAGAAGGCAGGCTCCAAATTTTGCCAAGAGGAAAGTGAACGCCAACACCATTAAAGCTCTGATGGAAGATGGTTCCGGAATGCCCACAAGTCTTGGAAATGAAGATGCTCAATTCACCCCGCATTCAGTTATTTCATTTGAAAAGTGGTGATAGCAATTTATAAATTGACATGTTTCACAGTTCAAGAGAAGGAAGGACTTTATCTAGAAGCCACAGCCTACTTGGGCAAGGACGCTTTCTAAGGCAGCCACGCGGGATACAAAAGCGAACTTAGGGATGATGAAAAGCCAGGAGCCTCTCTTCAGCCTCTTTTCTTTAAGCCTGAAACCACTGCTGCTGAGGGAAGGTTATTTGCAAGGATTTGATTGCTCGGAATTTTCAGTGCGATATTATTTCAAAAACTAAGCATAAAAACCTTTAGCGCCACCTGGACCTACGCTTCCCAAGAGTGGAGAAGAGAGGGGCTGAGGTGTCGGCACTAAAGGCAATTTCCAAGGGGAGGCTGGAGCTAGAGAAGAAGCCGGGGGGGAGGAGGGTGTTTGAATAGGAAGAGCTGGTCGCCCCAAGACCCTCCCAGCACTCCTTCCACTCTGAGCTTTAGGATTCGCCACCACTGCTAACTGGACCACAGGCACCTGCCTGCACTGTCCACCAAGCGGATTATGGACATCAGAAAGGAAGAGTCTTCAAGAGGTTCAAGGTCCATTCCAACGAACACCACATTCACTCTCACTGCTGCAGAATCCCCTCCTTTACGATGGTTACAGATCCATCGAAACACAGCTCTCGGTGTACTGTGAGCCAACTCAACTAGTCCTGGATCACAATCTTTGATGCTTTCGATGCTGCAAATCCTTGCTGGAGCATTAGCCATACCCAACGGTCTGCTATCTGACGTCAGACAGAACAAAGTTTGAACTCTCGCACGGGAAATAGCCAGTAGTCACGTACCTTACTGATTAAAGGAAAAAACTGTCTAGCCAGAAGAGTAAAGGAATGAGATATTTTAGTTTCCTGGTTAACTGAGTGTTAAATAAAAAAAAAGAGGTTTTACTTAATTCCTTAAGCACTGATTTTTTTCTTAATTATTCCACACCGTGTTGGTCCACACCTTCACATAAGAACAGTCAAGGCAATCAACACAACATATTGCTTCTTGGGTGACTGAGGATCCAGCCATTATTTTTAGCACAGCATCATCATCAGTTTCCACATCAATGATGATTATATAGAATTCACCCCAATACAGAAGTTCGGAAGATATTCTGAGCCTACGATGAGGTCTGAGAGTTGATTTTAAATAAATTCCCTTTCAATTTTTAAAAATTCCATTTGCCTCTTTGCCTTCATAGACAAGCATAGTCAAGACTTCGGCTCTGGGACTATCGCCTGCTCGACTGTACAGAACGTATCTTCACCTCCCGCGCTCCCCCTGATGCTGCCGGGGGGTGTCTGCGGAGGTTCAAGAAGGAGTAACTGAAAATCAAGAAGGACAGAGCAAGGAGATAATGGAGGAGGTGCACAAAGGGTGAGAAGACAAAGCTTAAGAAACAGGTGGCCAACGAGGCGGGGGTGGAGGGACCGTGAGGGGCCAAAGGGCAGAGAGAACTTGCCAGAACACATCCAAAGGTAATTCTATGTTTTATCTGCGTCCATCAACCTGAGGATGCAAATCAAAGCGGTTTCGTTCTTACAGGTACGTGCACTGATGTTAGTGGATCAAAACAAAGTAAGGATAAAATCACATGGAAAGTTCCTGTACAAGCCTCTGCTCTGCCACGGTTCCTTCCAGCAACCCCTGATCCTAAGGAAGGACACCCTCTGGAGCCATCTACCTATGACGTCACTGCAGTTGAGACGGTTAATCCAGAGGTTAAGACAAGGACTAATTCCCCAGCTTCACAGAGGAACGAGATCCTGTTCCCAAAGGAACAGTTCAGTGACCAGCTGAACCCTGCAGCAACCTTTCTCCCCCTATTTCATTACCAGGCAATTCTGGTTTCAAAAACCCAGGTAGCTGAAATGTGTCCTCACACTACACAGACCGGGTCGGGAGCCCTCGCACGGAACGGGCTGTCTCCAGTCCTTCGAAACCAAAATGGCCACCACCTTGTGCTGAGTGCCCAGCCCTCAGAGAATTCACGGCCGACCCCCCTCCGCCCCGCCCCCGGCAGCCCCCAGCAGCCTTGCATGAGAACAGTGCGGTTTAAAAAGAGGCCAGCGTCTTCACAGAACGATAGCAGAAAAGGCTATCAACACATTTTTAAATTAGATAACCACTACAAAAGATTTCATTACGGTTAAAATTTAAGAGACAAAAAAATAACAACAACGACCGTAAGGTATGGCCTACCTATGCCTGAATTGGCTCCGGTAACCACAACCACTTGGCCAGTGAAATCCCGGCCCTGGAGTATCTCCATGGCGGTGGTGCTGCTGTCATATCTCTGTCTGCTGGTCGGCTTTGTAGGATTATCGTCCACAGTGAACGCCAGTCTTGGGTCCAAATAGGTGGTTCTTTTATTTATATGGCTGCAAAGGAGAAAGCAGTGAACCCAGGCATTTATAAACATGAGATAATCTTATAGTTTGGACTAGGCAAACCCCATTTTTCATGTACTAAAAAGGCTTATTCTTAACCCTGGAAAGAACTGGCATCCATTTAAGTCTGTCTTCTGGCCTCCAGAAGGATTACATTCCTGCCTGGAAAGATAATCATCAAATCCTTTTCTTCAGAACTGCCTGTAAAATACGCTGCAGCATACAGACAGCACTGCCTTGTATCCTAAGATCTCAAAAAGGAGGCAGCTTTGGGATTTTTTTCTTTTTTTAATTCATGTAAATGTGGCTGTAAGATCTGTCAGCCACTCTTTTCCATAGATTTCAGTGAAATCTCTGAACCCTGTGCAAGGGCAGAGAGGGAGAAATCTCAAAATGATATTTAAAAAAAAAAAAAGTGTGAACATTCTGAAGTTGTAATGATTTTCATTTTAAGACCATATTCATACCTCCTTCAAGCACTATAGTTGTGATCTGGCTTTGAGCTAAGTCTTACAGACACAAAATTAAAATACATTGGTACACATGGATTACTAGGTTACTCCTATGTAACAGATTTATTTCTTTACATTTTAAATGTACTCTCTTTGATCGGAGACAAAAGACCTCAAAATATCTTAAAAACCATTAAGAACTAACTCTCCTGAATAGATGAGATTTTGTGACTTAAAGTTTACTTGTACTGTATGTGTGCGCCTAAAACGATATAGTTTAAAAATCTATGGGGCGCCTGGGTGGCTCAGTCAGTTATGCGTCTGACGTTGGCTCAGGTCATGATCTCACAGTTCGTGAGTTCGAGCCCCACGACAGGCTCTGTGCTGACAGCTCAGAGCCTGGAGCCTGCTTCGGATTCTGTCTCCCTCTCTCTCTCTGCCTCTCCTCCACTTGCTCTCCTTCTCTCTCTCAAAAATAAATAAACATTAAAAAAAATGTTTTTTAATCTATACTTATCACCCTATAAGTAGAGAGAGCCAAGAAGAAGCCAACTTTCATTTTACTTATAACCAGAGCTGCCACAGAGGCATTTGGATGGGCACAGTGTGAGAGGCCACAACGTGCTGCGGGGCCACCAGCCGGGGCCACATGTATACACCTCTCCTGGCTCCGCCCAGACTTCCCTTTGGGAGCCTGAGAGAAGCAAGGGTGAAAGCATGTGCACCATGGGAAGGGACCTGGGCTTTCCGCCCCATGCCCAACCCCAGCACAGGTTGTGGACATCATACCAGCACATCACGGTAACAGGCTCAGAGGAAAGGGGCCAAGGAACTACCAGGAATTCAACAACATCAATGCTCAGTAGATAATATAAGTCACAGTATCTCTGTAAAAAAATATAATAATAATAAGACTCCATGGCCATTAAGCACCACTGTCTTGAAAAATATATATATGAGGGGCGCCTGGGTGGCGCAGTCGGTTAAGCGTCCGACTTCAGCCAGGTCACAATCTCGCGGTCTGTGAGTTCGAGCCCCGCGTCAGGCTCTGGGCTGATGGCTCAGAGCCTGGAGCCTGTTTCCGATTCTGTGTCTCCCTCTCTCTCTGCCCCTCCTCTGTTCATGCTATGTCTCTCTCTGTCCCAAAAATAAATAAAAAAAAAACGTTGAAAAAAAAAATTTTTTTTTAAAAAATAAAAAATAAATAAATAAATAAAAAGAAAAATATATATATGAGAAAATGCTCACAAGATATTACATGGGAATAAAACAGGTTACTGAATAATTCACACAGTACACTCTCTACTTTTTTCTAGTTTAAGGAAAGCATGTGTATAGAAACCAGACTTGGAGAATAAATCAAAAAATTGTTAAAAGTAGTTATTCCTACTGATAAGATTAGTTATATACACTACATGTTTTTCTATATTCAAGGTGTATTACTTTCACAACTAAAAATTCCTACTGTGAAGCAAAACAAGGGGCGCCTGGGTGGCTCAGTCGGCTGAACATCTGCCTCTTGATCTCGGCTCAGGCCATGATCTCACAGTAAGATCAAGCCCCACGTCAGGCTCGGGGCATCAGCGTGCATCCTGCTTGGCATTCCCTCCCCCTCTCTCTCTGACACACGCACACGCGTGTGTGGACGCTCTCTAAATAAACAAGTACGCTTTAAAAGAAAAGAAAAATGACTGAGAATAGCTTCTATACAGCCACTTACTCGACAAAAAAAACTTGTCCGTTCTCATCGGTCTCTTGCTCCCATCCATACGGCAAGTCTGAAACACAGGAAGGCTGGCAGGTCTGTGCGCAGCAGGGGTGGGGTGAACGGACACGCAGGCCAGGGTCCGGAGGCGCCACGCCCTCCCACCCCCCACCCCGAAGCCTGGCCCACCAACGAGCAGCCACGCTGGGCCACACTCAGGCCGCGTGGCCGTCCCAGAAAGCCCAAGAGAGGTCACCCTCGCCAGCCCACCCCACTCTCATCACCTCCTCCACCCCGTCCCGCGAGCTCCTCCGAGCAAGGAAAGAACCTTCGAGGAATGAGAGTGGCCTGTCACCCCTCTGACCGTGACAGTTTTCCTAGGTCATTTATGCTTTGAATACAAGGTTCTTCGCTCTATGAGAACAACATACGGACCTCCCGCTATTCGTTTTCTTTTTCCAGTTTTCGGGTGTTCCCACTGGGTCTTCTCTTCAGTGTGACTGTGAAGAAAAAAAAAAGTTAAAAATCCCCAAAAAACAGTAAGTAAAGGGTTACACTTCTAAAACTTAATAAGCTGCATTAACTTTTTTTTTCCCCTCCCAAATAATACTGTCTCTCAAGAGTAGTAAAGCCAGAGTTCAGAAAAGAAATACTCAGAGCATAAATGTTACTGTTTGCACCAGATCCAATTCCCTGGGTGGGGAAGAGCAGCAGCCGGAGGAAACCTCCGGAAAGAACGGCGCTGTGAGCTGCTCCAGAGGAGGAGGGGAAGGGCACTGGGAGCAGGTGTGGGTCAACCCCAGGAAGCTCACTCAGTGAAGCCCTCAGAGCATCACAAGGGGTCTGCATTTGTTTTCGTTTTATTCTGGGACAGGTGGCCAGACTTCAGCCTAGCATATAATGCCGATATTTAGAGATCATTAGATAGAATATGAATCTTAAGTATTTATTCTTCCCACAGATGCAACTTCAAAGTGTTTTAACACTGACTCCTAATTGCTCCCAAGAGGTATTTAAGAATGTGGCAGGATAGTCCCAAAGGTCACCTAACTGCCCACCCAGCCAAGTTACTCAACTTCAGAACCTCGATTTTCCTACCTGCAAAATGGAAAGAACCCTAGAACTGATCTCAAGGAAATGCTATGAGGAAAGGTACCTAAAGGGTTGAACACAGTACCTGCGTGTAAAAAGCTTCAAAAGTGCTACCTATTATTTTAGACAAATCAGATATACAAACTAGTCTCATTTTTGTGGTAAATTTGGCATTTTATCTAACAGCATACAAAGTTATAATTAAAATCGTGAGCCAACAACAGACTAGAGACACCTGTTAACAGGTGATGAAGGGTCGGGAAAAACAGAAAATTACTGCATCAGAGAAGCAGCTGGATGTTGTCAGAGGCATTCAAAGGAGAGGCTGGATTTCCTAAAAGTTCACGTACTCATGCCAAAGTAGAAAATAATGATTAATCACTGACATCTAGATGATAAAATCTCACTATTCCTTCCCCACCAATTGCTTTCAACAGAACAAACAGACAGAGCAGGAATCCACTGGAAGATGTGACACCCAGCAAGCAAGGTTTTGTGGGAAATGCCGGCTTCTGGTCTGTTTTTGCAAACGCTCAGTGGCAGGTGCAGGGTCACGGGGGACACTGGACTCGGGGCCAAAGACTCAGGGGCCTGCATGCCTACAGTCAGCCAGTCTCCCTGCCCCACGGCCACCTCACAGAGCCACTGGAAAGGTAAGGGACGCTCTACCTGTGACAGCGACTGAACAGTGAAGTCACTGTACAAATGTAGGGTTATCAGCAGCAATGACCCACTTCTGCTTGTACCTTGGCCACCACGAAATCCTGCTTGCAGAAAGGGAGACCCTGAGTCCCCGGTAAGGACGAGCCCCTCCTCGCTGACACAGCCCCTGCGTCTCCTCGCACACTGGAGGGAGCGGCCAGCAGACAAAACGGACACCTCCAAGGACACACGCCGCTCCCACTCTTTGCCCTGCCCTACCCCCTGCTTCTCAAGAAAGTTTACGGGGGCGCCTGGGTGGCTCAGCCAGCTGGACATCCGACTGCAGCTCAGGTCATGATCTCGAGGTTCATGAGTTCGAGCCCCACGTTCGGCTCTGTGCTGACAGCTCAGAGCTTGGAACCTTCTCTAGATTGTGTGTTTCCCTCTCTCTCTGCCCCTCCCCAACTCATATCCTCTCTCTCTCTCTCTCTCTCTCCCAAAAATAAGTAAAACATTAAAAAAATTAAACAACAAAAGTTTACAGATGTGATCATTTTCCTCTGCCTGGTGTTACGAGTAGTTTCCATCCCACAGGCAGGCATCAAATGAGCTTTGAGCCGAGCTGCTGAAAGTCCTGCCCTCGAGAATCCACAAAGTGCCCCTGTGAGAGGGACGCGGACCCTCTCGGGCAGGCGTGCGTCCAGCTGAACCCTCACACACCCAGCCCTGCACCTGCCCTCGTAGCCGCCCTGATGTAAACAGGGGGAGTGAATAAACGCTTTCCAAAGGAGCTGGAAAATCCTCTCAGAACATGTTCTTTCTATCCTGAAAGACAGGGTTCTGAGAGGATTTTCCAGCTCCTTTGGACAA
This sequence comes from Panthera uncia, assembly GCF_023721935.1. Taxonomy (NCBI): domain Eukaryota; kingdom Metazoa; phylum Chordata; class Mammalia; order Carnivora; family Felidae; genus Panthera; species Panthera uncia. Next base: position 16,227,162 of record NW_026057589.1, on the reverse strand, counting down.
GATAAACACTGTCACCCCTGTGTTTTTGACTTTGACAAAAAACGCCCAAGCCAGCGTTTCCTGACATTTCAGCCAGATCGCTCTCTGCTGGGACCGTCCTGTGCTCTGCAGGATGATTAGCTGTATCCCTGGTCTCTACCTACCAGATGCCAATATCCCACCGTTGTGGGATCAGAAAGCATCTCCAGATATCACCAACTGTCCCCTGAAGGACACAGTGTCCCTGGGGGAGAATCCCGGGCCTCACAGAAAAGAGCATAATTTGGTAGTAAGAATCTCAGAGCCAAGGCTCATGATTTCTGGCTCTCCCACTTACGAGCCGTGTGCTCTTACACAGGTGTTTAACCGCCCTGTGCCTCAATTTCCCCATTTGTAAAATGGGGACAGTAACACCAACTGCTTGGGGTTAGAGAGGGCTGAATGAGTTAATGTGTGTGAAGAACTAAGAACTGTGCCTTTCACACAGAAGTATTAATTTGAATAAATACTTACATGCAAAACTTAATTAAAAAGTGTTCTTAATTGTAACCTAAAATGACTTTTTAATGAACAGAAAAGCACGACACACGTCCCCAAAGTGTTATCTTCTTCTCCTTTAAACAGAAGCCCTCTTCTGTGTTTTCTTTTTCAATAAGCTTTTTTGTCACTTAAAGAGATAATTAACAGTGATCTTAATTTAAACCAAAAGGATCAAAATTAAATTCATACCACATTACATGGATATCATCTCAAGAATGCTATTCTAGAATTTTTTTTTTTTTTTTAAAGTATAGTTAACTTGGAGGCTGACAGCTGACTGTGAGGAGGGCTTCCGAAGAAAAGGGGGCTGGGGGGCGCATGGGTGGCTCAGTCGGTTGGGCGTCCGACTTCGGCTCAGGTCACAATCTCAAGGTACGTGGGTTCGAGCCCCACGTCGGGCTCTGTGCTGACTGCTCAGAGCCTGGAGCCTGTTTCGGATTCTGTGTCGCCCTCTCTCTCTGACCCTCCCCCTTTCATGCTCTGTCTCTCTCTGTCTCAAAAATAAAATAAATGTTAAAAAAAAAATTTTTTTTTTAATTAAAAAAAAAAAAAGAAAAAAAGAAAAGGGGGCTGGGGGTGAAGAGCCCAGAGGCACAGGTGCCTGCAGCGACAGCCCGGCACTGAGACCTCGTCCTTCCATGCCCACCTCCCGGCTTGGGCATAGGGGCTGCTCTGGACCATTTGAGGGACGGAAGAAAGGCCCACCAGCTCTCTCTGGTGCCAGGTCTGCCCTCAGGGGCAGGGTCATCCTCTCCCTGAAAGCCCAGCCTGGTGGGCCTGGAGCCATGTGACATGTGTGCTTCTGACTACACCATGGGAAAGCACGAGGCGCCCACAGAAGCCACACGATGGGAGAGGGGCAAAGCTATGAGTCCACGAGGGGGTCTCATTAGGATCCCAGAGTCTCACTGGGAGCTACAGCCTCTGTCCTTGGGGGTGGCCTTGCTGCCATTGAGAGGAAGACCACATGAAAACAGTAAGGACGCAAAGGGCAGTCTTCTTTCAGCCCATTAGCAGTTTCCCAACCCCCAAGAGAGAACAAGTAACCCTTTCAGAGTTAGAAGAAAAGGGCCAGGATGCTTGCAGGTCAAGAGAGATCAAGGGGAATCCAGGATTAGGCTTGGTCAGAGGCATGCTTCTGCCTGGAGAGCTAAAGAACAGAGAGCCAGGGAAACTGGAGAGAGGGACCCCCAGTTAGGACCCAGCCAAGCCCTGTCCCTACATTCAGTGTAAACAATGGGACCAGACAGGCCAGTTTGAGACCCAAAACACTGGGGAGGGCTGGGAGACTGCCTTTTTGGAGTCCGTACGTGCACCACTGAAAGCCCTGGCCGTGGGCCCCCAGAAGCTCTCAGAGGAGCTGGCTGGGACATGCAGACCTTATTTAGTGAAAGCAGCACCCAGACACTGGATGCCATCGAGGAAGGAAGCAGATGAGAAAGGCCACCCAACATAAGGGGAAAGGCAGGGTGACCCCAGGCTCCAGGCAAACTTGACAGGAAGCCAGGGGGCCTAGGGTAGGTGGCCAGAACGAAGGCAGGCCCCACACAAAGCAGCAGGCAGAGAAGGACTCAGACAGCCAGGGCCCCCGTGATGGGTACCGTTGCATTCCAAAGCCCAGTATGCCCCCCGCTCAGCGAGGCCGGAGGAAACCTTCACTGCATGAATTACTTCCCCCACTACACAGGGACTTACTTTGTCTCCTGGATGCTAAGCACAGGAGATACAGAAGGTAACAAGAAAAGGTCCCCCCCCCCTCACGAAACTTACAATCTGGGGAGAAGACAGTGCAAACGAGGACAGTATGGCTAAAATGACTATAGGCAGGGCCAGGTACCATGACTCAGATAACAAGGTGCCAGGAGGAGGGTGCAGGGGTCAGGGACAAGGGGAAACCAGTAGCAGTTAAGCTCAGCATGGAGGGGATGACAAAACCCTTCCTGCAGCAATCCAGGCAGAGGGAACGGCGAGTGGGCGCTCAGAAGCTGCCTGGAGCCTGGCTACAGCCTAAGGGCTCCCTGTGGCTACGCTCATCCCTTCCGTTCTCCAGACCCAGAGACCACCTTCCGAAATATGAAAGACATAAACCCCTTGGCACCCCCCTGGATCCAAGCCTTCAGGGGATCCCCGGGTCCTGCCGATGGGGCCCCAGCTCCCCGACAAAACGCGGACTTTCTGTGCCGCCTCAATCTTCCCACGCCGCCAGCGGCACTCACGCCACACGGAGGCCTCCGCTCAGTTTCCTCCACCTGGGCCGGTCCCCAACACGCCCAGGAGTTGGGAGGCCAATTCTCGGGCTCACCTGCGGTGTCCCCCACCTCCCCACACATGCCTCCTGCCAACAGGCTGCCGCTCACTATATACAGGCTGCACGGGAACCACCCACGCGCCACTCTGCCATGTAACAACGGGTGACAACTGGGCCTTGTTTATCTCAGTATAACCAGCGCCCAGCAAAAAGCCTGGCATGTGATAAAACCCCAATGTGTCGTGAATAAATCAACTCTCCAAGGTCTTCCTTTTTTTTTTTTTTTTTCTTTTCTGGTTTTCTTTCTACCAAGCAACCAAAGACAGCAGTGGCTCACAACCTGGGGTAGGTAAGAATCGCCTGGTCGGATTTGACACCATACCAATGGAGGCGGGGAGGGCCCAAACCAGTTAAATGAGAAGCGCAGGAGGAGGAACTAAAGAAAAGATATTTTCGACATTTTCCAGGTGTTGAAAATCACTGATTTACACCCACGTTTCTCAAAGCCAATTGATAACCTGCCTTACGTGGAAAGCCTAGAAAACACAGATTCCGATCCACGGTGGGTGCCTGCGGCATGAGGGTCTCTGAAATCTGTATTTGGGGCCATTGGCAGGTGATTCTAATATCAGGCTTAAGTGCTGTCACAGCTGCAGGGTGGTTGGGGGTAAGTGAAATCATTGAGCATGGAGTACTTATGAGATCTGTGCTAAGTGCTTTATGTACGCGGCCTCAATTAAAACTCTATCAACCCATTTTACAGATGAAAAAGACTGAGAGTTCTTTCAATGGCCCAAAGCCACACACTTAATAACGGCAGAAAGGGCCTGCTACTAGTGTTTCCAAAACTTTGCTGGGAAACTCCTGGAGCTCTATTATATATGCATACAGATGTATATGTGTGTGTATATAGATATATGTACATACACACACACACATACATAACTATATTAGGAGATTTATTTAAAATACATACTTCCAGCTCCCTGCCCAGACCCCCGAGGCATCGGCTTTTTTTTTTTTTTCCTGATTTTTTTTTTTCCCCCGAGGGTATAAGGCCTGTTAGCCACCAGGGCACCGTGCAGCGCCGCTTCGTGAGCAGCAGAGGGCGCGCCTGAGCGCTGCCAGGTGACCCCACTGGACCCAGGGCCCAGAAAGGCTGCCGACCCCTCCTCAGGACCTCGTGGGCCTCCCCGTGGAAGCTCTTTAAGTATCACTGCCGCTCCGCGCGGCCAAGCCAGGCTGCAGCGCCGGCCCGCGCCGGCCCCGCGCAGGTGGCGTTCGGGGCAGCGCAGGGTCCGGGGCACGTGAGGCCGTCAGGGTTCCAGGTGCGGCCCCTTCCAGGTGTGTCCCAGGCCCGGCGGCCCCCCTGCGGCCCCTTACTTGGCATAGTAAACCCAGCCGTCCTTGGTGGTTCTCTGCTCCCAGCCCGGGGGCAGCTCGTCCTCGCTGTCCGTGTCGTCCAGGCCCGCGTAGCGCAGGGCTGCCATGGCGGTAGGGGAGGCGGTCGGTCACCCCCTCGCTCCGTCACCCGCTGCCGGGTCTCCGCGCCCAGGAACTCACTCCAGCTACAACCGAGCGCCGCGCGCGGCGAGACCCAAACGCTCGCGCCTGCGCAGTGCGCCGCCCAGAGCCGCTCTGCAGACTCGGTAACTGAAATCCAGTCTCCGGAGTTTCGGGGCTGCCGGGACGAAAGGGGCGTGGTCCAGGAAGAGCCCTGGTTGAGAGCACCGGAGAGGGCGCACTGCCGCTCGGCTGGAAGTAAAAGCCGGTGAACGCTCTGTGACTCAGGAGATGGAGCTGAGCTTCGTCCACCTCCCGGGCCGCAGAGAAGGGGCGTGGGCATCCAGTCACGGTCCAGAACTCCGCCCGTTGCTGAGCGACCTGCAATGACTTCCGCGTTGTTCTGGCCAATCCTGCAGGAGCTCCAGCAAATGAGCATCCTGGGAAATGTAGGCCAGGCCCAGCAGGACGAGACAGCGGAGCAGAAAGGAGGGATGCGGCTGCTGGCTTTCTGGCGTCTGGCCTGTCCTTCTTCTAGAACGTTATAAAGAGTGGACGTTCCTGCTTAGAAACCTTCCAGAGCTTACCATCACCCAGGCTGATTCACAAACTTCATTGTGCATGGAATCGTAACGCTGTAACGCTGGGAGCGTTAAAAAATGCCAACTCCCGCAACCTTCTAATGACCCAGACTTGGAAAAGTTTTTTCCAGCCACAGCAAGATACTGCTTATAAATAAAGGGCTAACGTTTATAAAGGGCTTAATTATGGGCCAAAAATTCATTGACTTATCTTTTTCATGTACCGGACACGTGGGCAGAGTTAGAAGAAAGAACAGAGGAATGACCGGCAGTGGAGACTGTATTGCTTATATTACAATTATTTATTTTATCCACGTACTCCTGACGGAACTCACAGAGCACCACCACGTCTTACGCTTCTTTCTATCGCCAGCGCTTAGTAAAATGCCTAGACCTACAAGTTTATTGAAAGAAAGAAATGAATGAATCAATGTGATTTCTTAGGTTTGGCCCTCGACAAATCGACCTAGTTTAAAATGAAATTCCCAATTTACAAAATGGCTCTCTCGATTCCTCTTGGAGCACCTACAGGTATTCCGTATGTGTCCTGTGTCAAAAACTGGAAGTGTATCTTTAACTTGGCCTTGCCTAAGGAGTTTTCCAGAACATTCCCCAGTTGAAACTTGCTCCCCAACTCAGCGTTCCAGGGAAGTCTACTGACCAGGATTTCTGTGGCCTAGGTCTTGGAAGTATGTGAGCCTCCATCAGAGAAATTACGTATTTAAAGGGGTGGGAGGATGGGGAGGCAGGGGCCTGTGTTGTTTTTGGTCTTGTTCAAGTCCTAAAATTGATACGGCTTTGGGATTCCTGCTCTGCATGCTCTCTAGGGAAGAGACTTGCTTTCCTTTGAAGGTGCCCAACCAAGAACTAACCTAGTGAAAGTATATGTTACTTTTCACAGGTCTATCACATCTCAGATTTATCAAAACATCACTCTCCAATCCATGTGCATTTATTAACTTAATTAAAGTTAATAAATTAATAAGTTAAGTTAATTAACTTAATTAATAAGTTAATTAATGAGCTGCTCTTCTGCTCACCCCAATTTAAACCCTCGTCTCTGTCACCCAAGTCTATTCATTCCTTCCATATAAGTAGAGATTAGGTCACAATGCCTCCTAATGATGGGGAGGAGAATAAATGGAATCAGTTGATGAGTCTTAGTCCCCCCATCATAATCTGTATCTCTGTTCAAGGAATGACTGCTTAGGTTTCTCTCAGGTTGCCCTCACCACAACCTCTGCTGGCACCTGTTACCTACGACTCAGCCTCAGGCCACCGGTAGTGATAGAGTATGGCGTTTTCCCCAAACTTGGTGGTGGCCCCTTGGTAAAATTCTCCACCTCTAGGCCAACAATCTGTTCTTCCTACTACTTAAATTATGCCCTCAGGGCTTCTCGTGCCATGAACATCAGGGTTTCTCAACCTCAGCGCTACTGACATTTGAAGCCAGATAATTCTTTGTTGGGAGGTAGGGGGAGGTCTGTCCTGTTGTAGGATACTTAGCAGTATTTCTGGCCTCTACCTGCTAGATGCCAATGGCATCCCTCTCCCCCAAGCTGTAACAACTAACAAGTCTCCAGGCTGTTGCCAACCGTGTGCCCGCTTGCGAACACTGATCTACGCTGACAGGAAGCCAGAAAATTACTAACTCACAAATTAAATGCTGCGATTTACTTAAGACATGGAACAGCCCCTTCCTGGGCAGAGATTCGCAAGGTGGGCAGACGCTGCTGGCTCGGATTGTCCATTCTCTAGCATTCCCCAAGGGCACTGGTTTCTTCGATTCCTAGTCCCTCAAAACAGGTGAGAGACAGGAGCTGACAGAAGTCTGGCTGAGTGGCCCAGACAATACTAATGATCCCAAATGGTTATGGTGACCTCATTTTATCCCTCTCTGTGGCCTCTGTCAGAATGCTAAAGAAGTAAGACAAGCGGGCATTTGGGGACTTGGGAGGGTAGGCCTGCCACACGTTAGAGTTTACAGCCTTTTAGCTTCACTCTGATGATACTGTTTTGGTCTGATACTGTTTTGGTCATACTTATTTGATTGCGAGCAACAATTCAAAAGTTTATATCCAGGGTGCACGTGAGCTCCATTAAATGTTATCAGGGCCTTTGAGAGCCCAAGGACAGGTCCGTCTTTTTCCTCTCTTGGATTTCACAGTTTCTTGCTTCCCCTCTGTCTGCTCTGCTCTCTCTTTGCAGGCTTCCTCTATTTACTGACAGTTCTGTGCCCCCTTGAACTCCAGCTTACACATGGCTTTGTCTTTGGTCTCACAAGGATCTATAAGAGGGCAAGCTTAGTTAGTGTATACGATTATTATGGGTTTGGAGAACCTTAGGTTTGGGAATGAGCCACGGTCCTCAAGATGTACCCCTAAGAAAGCCTAAAGAGCGGTTTGTTCTGGTAAAGCCAACTAAATCACATTGATTGGTAGTGAGGAGATTAAAGGAAAATTCAACGTGTGGTTCTATAACCGCACACCAGATGGCCCTATCTGCCCACGATTTGAAAGGCCAAAGACCACCCCCCACCCTTTCTGACAAGGATTTCTACATTTGAATTGTCTTTTCTCTTTGAGTGACCATTTATGCAGGAAGTGACAATTTATGACCATAGATCGATGCATTGTTGCTAAGAGCGGTTTTGTCATTACTCGCAGGGGACACAAGTTTTAGTGTAATATCCCCAGGGCCTCATGTCATTAGGTCATGTCATTACTGTGATGCTGGCCATCCCTGCCCCCACAAACGCACACACAGACACCCCAACAATTCTGCAAATCGGGTACACCTGAAATCGCCATTCTTTGAGAAATTAAGCTTCATGTTTTTGTGCCAAACTCCATAGGCTAATGAGACTTGGGAAGCTTCCTGGCTCTTCTGACAAACTTCTCGTGGGAGGTAACCAATAAGGAAGAATACTAGGCAGGATTCTCAGGCGAAACTGTCCTGAGCATTGTGGCCTTACGTAGGAAGGCGTGTTTGTATTTCACTTACTCATTCAAACACACAGTGAGTGAGAAAAAACTATGCCATGTGTCTGAGGAAAAAAAAAACAAGAAAAACAAAACATCCCCTGCATCTAGAAACCAGTCGGTTAGGATAAGACCCACAGACGTACAGGGCACCTGGGTGGCTCAGTCAGTTAAGCTTCCAACTTCAGATCACGATCTCATGGTTCGTGGGTTCAAGCCCCGTGTTGGGCTCTGTGTTGACAGCTCAGGGCCTGAAGCCTGCTTCGGATTCTGTGTCTTTCATGCTGTGTCTCTCTCTGTCTCAAAAATAAAGAAACATTATACAAAAAAAAAAAAAAAAAAAAAAAAAAAACCACCTACAGGCAAAGAACTATGGTTTGAGGGTTTTAAGAGAAGTTTGAACCAAAATGTACAGGTGTACTGAGACAAGGGGGAATTTCAGGGATAGGATTTCCTATAATTCTCTTTGGGACCAAACTCAGGTAACGTCACTTATAGTGGCCAAGTCACTTAACTTCCCTTATTGTCTTATCAAGCTCTGTTTTTACAGATGAGGAAACTGGGTCCCAAGGAATTTAAGTAACTTGCCCACGGTCACTCAAAGAGCGAGAGCCAGCAGGTGCTGGAATTAGAATCCAGACAAGAGGACTAGCCCCCAAACTCACCCTCTCAACCACCGTCCCCCTGTGCTTTCTTTCCAACACAAGGGGTCCCCCATGCTGGTCCACAGATGGGTGCCCAGGGATTGCCCCTCTTCCAGGGGAAAGTGAGAAAAATAAAGTAAAAGAAATGAATTTTTCATGAAACTGAACATATTTCACTTAAAGTACTATTTTTTGTAATATCATATCTGTTCTACTTTTATTTATTTTCTGGTGGTCTGTTTTGTTCCTTTTGCTCAGCATGTCTTTATTGATTTTGAGAGGGAGAGAGAATCCCAAGCAGCCTCCACGCTCACCTCGGAGCCCAGTGCAGGACTTGATCTCACCACCATGAGATCATGACCTCAGCTGAAATCAAGAGTGGGACCCTCAACCGGCTGAGCCACCTAGGTGCCCCTCCCAACATGTCTTCTCATGAAATTTTTCAAACATGGAGAAAACTTGAGACAAGTACAATGAATGTCTATATTACCATCCACCCCCAACACGCACACCTCCATATAGTCATTGTTAACCTCCTGCTACGTGTGCTTTAAAGAGAGAACTTGATTCCCTGAGGCATTAGGAGACAGTAATTGCTTTGCATTATCAAAGTCCTTGGGACTAAGTGATCAGGCTCAGGGACTAAGTGATCAGGCTCATTGTCACGGAGCCCACAGCTAGGCACTCTCCCCTGGTGAGTGCATTTCCACTGAGGTGACCTCTCGAAATCAGATCCTCACGTTTGGAAATTTTATTTGTTGTATTTACTTGCAAAGGTCTCACATTTCAATGTCGCCTTAGTATATAACTGCTAACCTCTGACCATTCTCAGAATTCTACTTCAGCCCAACTTCATGCCTGGCTACCTTCTGCCCCACAGGGAGAAGAATTACCCTCCAGGGAGGCGGTCCCGATGTCCCAGTCACTCGAAAACCGTGGTGAGGAAGTCTGTTCTGCTTAAAGTCCTCCGCCCCCTGCTTCAAGTGTCAGGCACAAGGCAAGATTATTCCGTTAGCTGTTGTCATTGTTGTCATGAGTGATTTGAAGTGGACTTTTAGAATTTTATTTTTTTTCAGGTTTTTATTTTTAAGGAAGCTCTACACCCAACATGGGGCTTGAACTTGCAGCCCTGAGATCAAGAGTAGCGTGCTGTTCCCACTGAGCTGGCTAGATGCCCAAAGGACTTTAAGAACTTTAAAACTCAACCAGGAAGCACGACTTTGCTTTTATATCTGACTTTGAAGCATATGCATAATTACACGAAGGTTTTCACAAGCATTATCACATACGCCATTGTGACGAACATGTAGATATGAGTATCGTTGGCCTCACTGTATAAGAGATAAACTAAGGTTCAAGGGCGCCTCGGTGGCTTAGTCGGTTAAGCGTCCAGCTTTAGCTCAGGTCATGATCTCGCAGTTTGTGAGTTCGAGCCCCGCATTGGGCTCCGTGCTGACTGCTCAGAGCCTGGAGCCTGCTTCAGATTCTGTGTCTCATTCTCTCTCTGCCCCTCCCTTGCTTGTGCTATCTCTGTCTCTCTCTGTCTCTCAAAAAATATATAAATGTAAAAAAAATATCTTTTTTAATAAAAAAAAAAAAGAGATAAACTAAGGTTCAGATTAGCAAATACATCACAGATTTGGCCACAGATAGAGCAGAGACTATACCCAGTTCTCTGAGTTCTGAAGTCTGTTTTTTTAATTTTTTTAAAACGTTTATTCATTTTTGAGAGACAGAGACAGAGCACAAGCAGGGGTGGGGCAGAGAGAGAGGGAGACACAGAATTGGAAGCAGGCTTCAGGCTCTGAGCTGTCAGCACAGAGCCCGACATGGGGCTCAAACTCATGAACTGTTAGATCTTGACCCTAGCCGAAGTTGGACGCTTAACCGACTGAGCCCCCCAGCCACCCCAGAAGTCTCTTTTGTTTTTAAGTTTATTGATTTATTTTGAGAGAGACAGTGGGGGAGGGGCAGAGAGAGAGAGAGACAGAGAGGGAGAGAGAGAGAATCCCAAACAGGCTCTACGCTGTCACTGGAGCCCCCAATGTGGGGCTCAAAGTCACAGACTGAGATCATGACCTGAGCCAAAATCAGGAGTCGGATGTTTACCCCACTGAGCCACCCAGACACCCCATGAAGTCTGTATTCTATTAATTACCTTTCTCTACTGCCTCCCATGATTAGCATAGGAAATCTGAACTCAACCAGATGAACTATGTTTATTTGCACTCGTGGGATGTTCCAGCACATTGGTGGTAAATTCTTTTGGAAAGGAAAGAGTAACATACCCTCCCAGACATTCCTAGCCCTGCCTCTCACCCTCCCCACAGCTTCTCCATAAAGCCTGTCTTCAGTGGGCACGTAGATCACAGCCAGCTGTTTAAATTGCAACTCTAAACAGCCCCTTCTTTACATTCCCTTTCTTGAGGATATAAAATAAGCTAGGGGTGGCTTCCAGATTAGAGAGCATTCCAAAGTCCTAGCCCAGAGTGATGAGAGGAAGGCTTTCCACTTCAAATTTTGCAATTTGTGCACGGATTATGTATTCTCAAAAGCTCATTTTTAACTAAATGCATGAGTAGATACATAAATAAAACTAACATTTCAGGGGCCCCCGTATCTCAGGCCTTTACTACCACAGTGGTATCACGTGCACGTTCTGCAACCTGAATTTTTGTGAACTTGGTCCATGTTTGCATTCACAGCCTCATCTGCCCCCTTCTCCTTCTTGAGGCTGTTAGCAATACACATACACAGAAGCCTGCACGTTGTCTCGTGGTGTTCTCTGCCTCTGATGCCCTTCCCCAACCACATGATTCCTAGTCTCCTGCTTCACGCCCCTTTGTGTGTGTCTTACGGACCTGCTCGGCAGTCAGTGACCTCTGTGGTTCTTTCTCAGAATGACATCTGTAAGTGGATAAAATAAAATACATAGAGGGGCGCCTGGGTGGCTCAGTCGGTTGAGCGTCCGACTTCGGCTCAGGTCACGATCTCATAGTCTGTGGGTTTGAGCCCCGCATTGGGCTCTGTGCTGACAGCTCAGAGCCTGGAGCCTGCTGCAGATTCTGTGTGTGTGTCTCTCTCTCTCTGTCTCTGCCCCTTCCATGCCCGCACTCTGTCTCTCAATCATAAATACACATTAAAAATTAAAAAAAAAAAAATACATAGAGCGACACCTGGCTGGCTCATTCAGAAGAGCATGTGACTCTTGATCTCAGGGTTGTGAGTTCGAGCCCCCTGTTGGGGTAAATCAAAAAGGAAAAACTAAATAAATAAAATAAAATACATAGAATTGTAAAGGCAAATATATTGAAAGACAATTATTAAAACAGTAACAAAATTGTTAGATAATAATACCTGTGCTTCATTAACATGCATGAAATATCAAAATCTGCTGGTAGGTCTGTCAGTCACCATGATTTTAAAGTACTGATTAGCGTTAACAATATTTGAAGGTATCTTCAACAGTAGTCATGGGAGAAAATATCTGGGAATTCTACTGATGACGAAAATCACAGGTACTGTGTTAGTTTCCTGCATTTATAATGGAAGGAAATGCTCAAGTTCAGGCATAGGTTTGTGAAAGTCAAGAAGCAATTTTCCTCCATCCAAGGTCACAGACTCCTTGAGTTCTGTGCATCCCGGGGTATGAACCCTGGTTCCCGACTTCGCTGTTCCAGGCATGACCTCCTCCAGAAAGTCTTCCTTGAATTCCCAACAGAGCTAACCGACCACTGTGGTAGCCAGCCTCCAAGGCGGCCCGGTGACCCCCCAGGGCCACCCCGGTGTTCCCGCTCTCATGCAGTCCCCTCCCACACTAAATAGGACCGCCTGTGTGTTGTGTCGAGTATCACGGCAAGGACATGGGACTTGCCAGCCTTCATCATAAAAGACGTTGTGGCTGCCTCCTTGCTCTCCCTTGGGTCACTTGCTGCGGGGAAACCGGCTGGATGACGTGGAACAGGCAAGTGGAGGGGCCCGCAGGAGGAGGAGCTGAGGTCTCCAGCCAGTAGCCAGCATCGCCTTGCTGGCCGTGAGCGAACCACCATAAAAGCAGCTCCCAGCCCTGATCAAAACCTTCGGGTGCCTGCAGTCTTGACTGACACCTTAAAGTCACTTCATGAGAGACCCTGAGCCAGAACCATCCTGCTAAGCCATTGCTGAAAGCCTGACCCTCAGAAACTGCATGAGGAAAGACAGACTCACTGTTGGTGTATGTTGGGGGTAATTGGGTAAGCAGCCACAGCTTCTGTCATTGATACACCCTCCTTTGGCCTTCACACAGATGGAATCACGTGTCTCCTTCCACGTAGCTTTTAGCATGTAATATTGAAACCGTCTGATTATGTCCATCTCCTCTGTGTCTGTAAGAACCATCCGCTTACATGCTGTGCCCACAACTCCACTCATCCCGCAGTCCCTAGCTTCCAAGTATGAAGTCCAGCACAGACCTTCGCCCACATAGATTTTAGTCAAAGCTTGTTAAACATCAAAGGGTTGGCAGCCACTATCATATCTCAACGTGAGGGTAACTACATTAGGCCTCAGTTTCCCCATCTGGAAAATGGGGGTTGTCAATGTCTGCCTCTTGGGGCTGAGATAAAGATTATATGAGTTCATACACATAATAAGTTTTCCCTAAATGATTATTGCTGATACTGTTTATTAATAAGTCATTGTGGATTCCCCAAACTTAATTTTTTCCCGTAATGGGACTAACAGCCCCCACTGAGGAATTACAGCTGGCTCCGTTCCAAGCACTGTGCTAAGCACTCACGACGAATTATGTCATTCTACCAGCCACCTGATGAGGCAGGGATAGCTATAATCCCCGCTTTACAGATGGGAGAATTGAGGCTGAGAGAGGTAAAAAGCTTGCCTCCAAATCAGAGACGTGCAACGCCCCACTGGAACCTGGTTTTCTCTGACTCTTCACCACAGGCTCCAAACGAAATCACGGTAGTGAACTTGCAGACTGTAAAAATCCCATTTTTAGACAAAGGATCCTTACTGTTGTTTCTCAGTGTGCCCTCCTGGGGCCCCCAGAAGGGTGAAAGGAAGAAAGGAGACTGGAATCTGCAATGATACTTAGGCTGCTCAGGTTTATACACAGCATCTCATTTCATGCTTCGAGTCTCACCTCCCCCTTAACGCAGACAAGCACGCCCAGACTAAGGGCATAAAATTACATGGCTATGGTCTGTGTGTGTGTGTGTGTGTGTGTGTGTGTCTGTGTGTCTGTGTGTATGTATCTGTCTGTGTGTGTGTATGTGTCTCCAAAGCTATTCCTGGAGCCAGCATTCCTAAGAAGTATTTAGCACAAGGCTAGATGCTTTAGACTCCAAAGCTGAGTAAATTTCAGGTACAACATCTGTTTAATAAATGTCAGTTCACTAGGCTCTGGTTAATCATAAAGATAGATACTAAAATGGCTTACTCAAGCTGGATAACATCTATCTTTAACAGAGATTGGTATCTTGGGTGTAAGACATAGGATAAAAACCTATAACAAAAGAGTCTTTAAAGGAAGGTGCACACCAACTGTACCCCCCTGTCCTCCTCACTGCCAGCTGGAAAATGGATGTGATGCCTGGAGCTTAAGCAGCCTCATTGGGCCATGAGGTAACACTTGCATCCAGGGAAGTGAAGAAAGCCACAAAAAAAGGCTGACTGACAACTTTATAGAACTCTCATGTCAACTCTTTACTCCCAATTTCATATTTATTTGAGAGAAATAAACTGCACGTGTTTCAACCACTCTTAAAGTGGGTGTTCCTACCGCTTGACCCAAGCCTAATCGAAGAAGTTCACCAACACCTACTTACTTTGCTTTCCAGATTCTGAAATGTTCTTTTTATAATTTCCTCTCCTTCTTCCTTTCTCCTTATTTATTTACCAAAGCAAGATAAAAGTATTGCTTTTTGTCATTTTAATGAGTTTTTGGGAGAAAGTGGCTATAAATGTATATGTCCAATCTACTGTCTTGAAGTTTACCCTCATAATTTTTTTGAGAAAAGTAGACGGTGTAATGAGTAGGAAGTTCCTAGTATAATGCCTAACCCAGGGCAGGCACTCATTAAATGCCCACAATTATTGTGTCTCTCTTGTTATCATTGTTACCCATGTTATTATTTCAAATGCTTTCTCTGGTGCTCTTATCTAAAGGCCACAGTAGATGTAAATTAAAAAACAAAAGGCCCCATGCCATGCATATATTTTGGAGTTGTGCTAATCTAAATCAGCACACGTTTATTGATTATTTTTTCATAAATCAAGAGAATATTTGTAGTGACAGGGAAATTTAAACAGCCTGGTTTAGCTCCCCTAGGCAATCCAGCATGTTTTGTTGACTTAGCAGAAATAAAATGGATCACATGCAAAAAAGTCATTCCCCTGCCATCTCCCTTCCTCATGGGCTAGGTCCTTGGAACTGTGATCAAATTCTTACAAGAAAGTTCAGAGAGAGACGTACCAGGTCTGTTCCTCAACACTGTGCGTCTGTGTGTGTCTGTGTCTTTGTGTTTATGTCTGTTCTGTGTGTGTGTGTGTGTGTATATCTGTATGTACATGTCTATGTGTGTCTGTGTGTGTGTGTGCCTGTGTGAATCTGTGTGTGTGTGTGTGTGTGTGTGTGTGTGTGCATGAGATGCAGGAGGTGATGGGGGCGGTGAGGGGGCTCTGGGTCCCAGGGTCTGACAGAACTGTTCCTGAATGCTCATTTCACCCCCTATTTCCAGCGGGCGTTTGGGTAAAAATCTGAACTTCAACCTCTATTTCTTCAGCTGAAAACACAAGGGTAATTTCTTTCTTTCCTCTTTCAAACTCCAAATCTCCTTTTAAAAACACCAAAAACCCAAAACAGTTCTAATCTTTTCATCTTTGCCTTTCTCTTTGTCCCGGTGCTTTCTCCATCTCTAGGGACTGCTAAAAATAGCCCTACAACCCAGCTGGAGGCGGCATAATGGACGCTTATGCAAGTCAGGAGCCTATCCAAGTCAGGCTCTGCCGCTAAGGGGGTAATTGCATTAGATCTCAGTTTCCCCAACCAGAAAGTGCCGGTAATGTTAATGCCTGCCTC
Organism: Panthera uncia; assembly: GCF_023721935.1. NCBI lineage: Eukaryota > Metazoa > Chordata > Mammalia > Carnivora > Felidae > Panthera > Panthera uncia. The sequence continues at coordinate 16,211,608 of NW_026057589.1, read as the reverse complement.
TTGGAAGGGTGAGGGAAAGATTGCATGAGATAATGCCTGCAAACGCTTAGAACAGAGGCTGCCGCATGTTCCCTAGTAACTGGGAGCAAATGATACTATGTTGCAGGCGCCGTGCTAAAAACTTTCTGTGGGTTACTTGCTTATTACAAAAACCCTAAGAGACCGATAGTATTATTTTCTCCATTTTGCCAGCAAGGTAGGCAAAGGGTAGGAACTTTCCTAATTTATCTGTAGAGCCTAAAAAATGGTGCAACCTGGGTTTGAACTAAGTAAATCTGCCCCATCAGTCACTGTCTTCTCCACTACTCTGCGGCACCAATCTGTATCAGCCTTTGTGCTGAAGGTAATTAACTCACTGTTGCACTTTCTTCAATTTTTTGCATCAATTTAAAAACATTAAGGGGCGCCTGGGTGGCTCAGTCGGTTAAGCGTCCGACTTCAGCTCAGGTCACGATCTCGCGGTCCGTGAGTTCGAGCCCCGCGTAGGGCTCTGGGCTGATGGCTCAGAGCCTGGAGCCTGCTTCAGATTCTGTGTCTCCCTCTCTCTCTGCCCCTCCCCCGTTCATGCTCTGTCTCTCTCTGTCTCAAAAATAAATAAAACCTTAAAAAAAATTAAAAAAAAAACACTAAGAAATTATTATGTTTGTTTTCTGGGCCAAGACATTGGAAAATAATGTCCAATATCACTCATTCAGCTCTTACTAAACACTCTAGACAATTAACTCATTGAATCTCACAAAGACCCCTAGAGGAGGAGACTCTTCATATCCCCATTATACACATGTGAAAACAGAGGCCGAGAGAGGTTGAGTATGAAGTAGCAGCAAGTGGCAGAGATCTGGTGCCCCAACTCATACCTTGATATCATGCTGCCTCTGAAGACATGGTCCCTGCCCTTAAGAAACTTGTAATCTGCCCGAGAAGGTAACCCCTTGCACCTGCAATGTCCCTACTTGTGTCCCCTCTCCCTCACTTCCCCCCACCTCTTCCACGCTCAGAAACTGCCCCGCACAGGGGCGCCTGGGTGGCGCAGTCGGTTAAGCGTCCGACTTCAGCCAGGTCACGATCTCGCGGTCCGTGAGTTCGAGCCCCGCGTCAGGCTCTGGGCTGATGGCTCGGACCCTGGAGCCTGTTTCCGATTCTGTGTCTCCCTCTCTCTCTGCCCCTCCCCCGTTCATGCTCTGTCTCTCTCTGTCCCAAAAATAAAATAAAAAACGTTGAAAAAAAAAATTAAAAAAAAAAAAAAAAAAAAAAAAAGAAACTGCCCCGCACAGCAGCTTACCCGTGTCAAAGTTGAGCACTTGAGCTGCACTCCCTCCATGGTGACCACCCTGGCTTCACCCTGGATGTAGGCAGCGGTGGCCCGCCTCTGGGGCCATGTGATCTCAAACAGCCTTCTGCTACACTGCCCCAGACACATTGCAGCATCCCGTACGTGGGGCTCAATATCCATCTTGAAGGTGTTGAATGCTTGATGAAGATGGGCTTCATTATCCATAAGGAAAAGGCAAGAGACTTAAGAGCCTGGGTCTCTGCTCCAGGAAACCCATCAGCCAGGCTGACAAAACTAGGTTCCTCCACATGATTTTTAACAACAAGCCGGGAGATGAATGGAATTTCTCATAACTGATGCTGGTGGAGGATGGGTATGATAATTAAAGTTATCTCAAAAAAAATTTTTTAAGTAGGCTTTGCACCCAGGACACAGTCCAGTGTGGGGCTTGAACTCACAACCCTGCGATCAAGACCCAAGATGAGATCGAGTCGGGTGCTGGGGGCTCCTGGGTGGCTCAATTGGTTAAGCTTCCAACTCTTGATTTCAGCTCAGGTCATGATCTCATGGTCTGTGAGATCGAGCCCTGTGTGGGGCTCTGGGCTGATAGCGTGGAGCCTGCTTGGGAGTCTCTCTCCCTCTCTCTGCTGCTCCTGGACACATGCTCGCTCTCTTTCTCTCTCTCTGTCTCTCTCTCTTTTAAAAACAAATAAATAAACATAAAAAAAAGAGTTGGATGCGTATCCCACTGAACAACCCAGGTACCCCACTTATCTAAAATGTTGCTTATGATAGGTTAATAATAAAGAAAATGCCAGTCTGTATTTGGTTCTTAATGTGACACCAGAAAAAAAAAAAAAATTACAACTCTTTTGATACAGCCTCTAAATGAAATGTAGCTTTTCCTTCCATTGTGCATGTAGTCACTGTGATACCCACAACTTCATGTCCAATAAAAATGCTGCGTGTTTTCAGATGACATCATGGTTGGTGCAGAAATCCCAAGCATTGTGTATGCTTATCACATCTTTGAAATTAAGCAAGTTATTAGAACTTATATCTTATGTCACTAGATCTTATATCATGCATTGTGAAAGAAGCACATGTATTCTTTTACAAAATTTTTTTAACGTTTTTATTTATTTTTGAGACAGAGAGAGACAGAGCATGAATGAGGGAGGGGCAGAGAGAGAGGGAGACACAGAATCGGAAGCAGGCTCCAGGCTCCGAGCCATCAGCCCAGAGCCTGACGCGGGGCTCGAACTCACAGACCATGAGATCGTGACCTGAGCCGAAGTCGGACGCCCAACCGACTGAGCCACCCAGGCACCCCGAAGCACATATATTCTACTCGTGCATTTTTTTAAATGCATAACCGTATTTTAATTCTGTCATTCTTTGTTAGCCCGAGTATCTTATGTTATGCTTTTAAAAACACAATCTTGAGAAGGTTCCTGGAGGTTTCTCAGACTGTCAAAGTCCTCCCTACAAAACAGGTTCAGATTTGATGTCTATTTCGTATAGTTTGTTTCTGACATTACTTCCTATAAAAGAATCCCCCTATGAAGTTCGTGCTTTTTTCTGTCCTGATCATTGAGATGAGCTGAGATACAGAGAGGGGAGGCCAGTTTCCAAAGATCACACTGTAAGTGGCAAAACTTGCCTTTGAAATCAGGCCCCCACGTTCAGTGGCCTCTTAGACGTAGTCCCTGCCTTTAAGGAATTTATCATCTGCTGGGACAGATAGATGTATCTGTTCCACCCGCTTTATTGCGTCGTGTGTGCAACTCCATTTCCTTCCCTACCTCCATCTGAGGAAAGTTTCTCTGTCTCTTAGCGCATCACACAAAAAATAAAGGTAGACGCATTTTCATTAACTGCAGATTGTATGTTGAGAATGGTTTCACGTGTCTGAAACTGTCTTCGGCAGACCCTAGGTGGAAAGGGCACCTAAACCAACTTATCCTACGCGTGGATTACTTTGGCCCAGAATTAAAGATTTAATGGATGAGCTGGTAGACAGCATGCACAGGCCCATTACATTTTGAGGTGACTCGTTTGAGAAATTTTCTCCTGTAGACACCAGTACACTTTATCCCAGGAGGGAAAAATCTTCATCCACACTCAGCAAAGAACCCATCTCTGTGTTATAGTACCAAGAGCTAAAGCAAGAAGGGGAGAAAAAGGAGCTGGTGATAACCTAAAAATGCATCTTCAAGGGACATTGGCCTCCGAGACGGTGTCTTCTGTTAGCAGGTAAGAGGAGCTTCCAAGGTGAAGAATTTTTGCAGGTGCATTGCGATTCACATTAGTGCAGACCCTAGTGGGACACACACTAACAGCTATTCTCCTCCTCCTTGCTCAGGGAACCCTGCATTTATCTGGAAGCAAAGTGCACCACCCCAGCAAGTAAACCTCCGTCATCCAAGTTAATCAAGGCCACTCCTTCTCTCTGCTAGTGATTGGTCAGTGGATCAGCACGTAACCCAGTTCTGGCCAATGAGATATGAGGGAAAGTCTCTTGAGAATTTCTGAAGAGGTTTTTCCTCCCGGAAAGAGAGGGGCTTTGGAAAAGAGAGTTTGCATTCTACTTGGAACTCCGTGATGTGAAGGCCTGGTGTGTGGACTTCAGGCAGCATGACCGAGACACTATGGGGACACTGGACCTAGCTGGACAGACGAACAGAAGAGCCTGGATCTTGGGGGCACCTGGGTGGCTCAGTTGGTTAGGCGGCAGACTCTTGATCTCAGGTCAGGTCGTGATCCCACCGTTCCTGAGTTCAAGCCCCGTGTCAGGCTGTGCACTGATGGTGTGGAGCCTGCTTGGGATTCTCACTCTCCCTGCCCCTCCTCCTGCTCTCTCTCTCTCTCTCTCTCTGCTCCTCCCCCGCTCGTGCTGTCTTTCTCTCAAAATAAATAAACTTAAAAAGAAAGAGAAAGAAAGAAGCTGCTTATACAGTTAGGACAAAAATATCTCTGGTAACCAGAATCCCTGATTTGGAGTGGTTTCAGGGCTGGTAATTTAAGGACCCACATTCTTTTTATCTTTTCAGTCTGCTGTCCTCTTCGGAACATTGGCTTCTCTTCTTGCACTGCCTCCATTCACGGGTCCGAGTTGCTGCCACTGCCCTAAAGCAAGAATATGCAGAGGCAGGAAAAGAGAACATCCCTTTTCTTGTGTACCCACTCAAGAATGAGGGAAATCGTCCAGGACACCCCTCCCTGGCCAGAATCACACCACATATTCATCCTTGAATTGACCATTGACTAGCAAGGGGGACAGCATTCTGATTTTTGAGTTAGACTGAAGGAGATTCACCCTCACCCTAGGGCCAGGGGGACTCCAGTTCCAAAAATCCCATGAACACAGTCATGACTGTGGAGGAAGCTGACTGTGTGTGTGCTTGTGTGGTGCAGATGCTCAGAGTGAGGAAAAGAGAAGCTTCATAGGCATCAAAGAACGCCTGGCCACCCACCCTCATGGTGCATCCACAGGAGGAAATACATTAGAAGAAATACTGGCACCAAAAATACAGTGTGCGGCCAAGGGAGACAAGTGTGATTCCAAGAGAAAAAACATCATGCTATGAAAATGTTCAGTAATGAATTCAGCACTTATAAAATACCATTTAAGTGTTGCTTCCTCATGAACAGTGACTTCTAACTTATCCCTGCCTACCCTCGATATCTTTTTGGTTGATCTGACGGATAGTCAGCCGTAGTGAATCTCTCACAGCATGAGGCAAACACAATCAATGGAAATTTTTTACAAAGCAGAATTGCAAGTCTTCCCAAAAGTGTGAGCTTTCATGAAATCTATGCAGGTTATTTCAGAGATCTGCTTCAAGTGTGGGCAAAGGAACCCACAGAAGCACACTAGTTAACAGTTGAGTTAACAAATAAATATATTGGATTATGGGGCTAAAAAAAAAAGACTACTGATCAAAATTCATGAGGTTCTTGAATATCATTTTTGCCAGTGAGACCTTCTTTGTGTTCCTCATGCGGAAGACAGTTGTGAAGGACAAGGTTGATAATGCTGTTGTATAATTTTGCAGGAAAATTAACCATCCCTCCCCCCTCCAAATTAACATTTGACTCATTTTTCTTTCTAAAATTCTGCAGAGTTGCTATCATGGCCTATATTTGGGCAAATATCACATACAATGAACTTACTGTCATAATGTATAGCCACAGCTTCCCCTCCATTGATAATACAATTTTGGTTACTTATCAATGGGACCGAAGTCCTCATTTTAAGACACCAAATGATCTTGGGGTAATAAGGACTTCCAGCCTGCTAAAATCATGATTACGAAGAGTCTCTAGAAACATTCTTTATGATGCTATGGGTATATGATGCTATATGATGCTATGTGTAAAAACACAGGGCACCAAGAGAATTGTAAGCATGTAAAAATATTTATATATTTGGATAAGAACTGAGGCAAAAATACAAGTGGGTACATATAGAGGAATTAAAACTAATTCCTTTTTTCCCTTTTCCTTTTCTTCCCCCCAAATATATTTTATTCTTAATAATTTTTTTTATTAACAATAAGCCCAGGAAAATAATCCAATATGCTTTTGAGCTATTTAGTCTAACATTGTAGTAGTTTTGTGTATTGATTAGGGACAGCCCTGATGTGTGCTCCCAGGGCATGAAAGGCAGGCTCTAAGATGCCTCCAAGGACCCCCATCTGGTATTCACATCCTTGAGTTATACCTGCCCTTTAATGTGGACTCCATTGATCAACTCTCTTCTAAAGAATACAATATGGCGGAAGATGTGGAATGTCTCTTCTGGGATTAGGTCATAGACTGTGACTTCCATCCTGGGTGTCTGGCCTCTCTCCCCCTTTGCTCAGTCACCCTGACTGAGGGAAGTCATGTTATGAGCTATCTTATGAGAAGGCTTGTGGCCTCCTGACAAGACCCTTACAAGGGAGCTTGATTCACACTCCACAACCATACATCCACCCACGGGCCCCAGTTAAGCCTTGAGATGAGGGCAGGCCCAGCCTCCACCTTCACTACAGCCTTGAGAGCCATGCTGAGCCAATGGGAATCAGCTAAGCCACACCTAGATCCCTGACCCACAGACACTGAGACATCATCGAGGTTGTATTTACCAATATTGTGCCTGGAAACACTTTTTTTTTTCATCTCTGGGGGCAGAGTTACAGAACTGCTTTTTAGAAATCAATAAATGCCACTGACATATTTTTATATAACAGAAGTGTTGATGACAATGTTTATTTGAAAATGAAAAAACACACAAAGGGAAGTTTAAAGTACTCTAGAGCTTCTTAGACAATGAAAAGCAAAGACTTCTCTACCCTGTTCTCCTTGTACTTACTGAGGGGCTGAGAGAGAGTATGGCAGAGAAATCTCACAACTTTGGAATCAGAAGCTGGACACGCCAAAGCCATATATCAGTGGCAGAAGGTTCCATAGGTTTTCGGGTGGAAAGCCAGCTGTTTGACTGCCTGATGTGAGCTCGGGGATTCCTTCCTTACAGAGGTGACCTCGACCCCATAGGCAGAGAGAGATCCAGGTAGAGGCTGTGGGCTCAGATTTCTGGTGTGGGCATCTGGAGGCAGAAGCAGGTTAGGGAGATGGTGGAGAAAAACTGTTATGACAACAGAGCTTTCTGGTTGATTCTGACCACAGGGCTGGCACGGACTGACTCACATGGTTATTGCTTGTTACTTCAACTAGCATAGGCTGAGAGCCCAGCATGTGCTAGATGTGGCATTAGGCTCTGTGGATAGATACCAAGATAGAAAGGGTGCAGTCTAGAACCCTGAGTCTAGGCCCCAAACCGTAGTTACCAGTATGGCTCAGTAAAGTGGATAAAGAGTCAAGATGTGTTTGAGTTTGGGGCACCTGGGTGGGTCAGTTGGTTAGGCGTCCGACTTCGGCTCAAGTCATGATCTCACAGTGTGTGAGTTCGAGCCCCGTGTCGGGCTCTGTGCTGACAGCTCAGAGCCTGGAGCCTGGTTCAGATTCAGTGTCTCCCTCTTTCTCTGTCCTTCCCCTGCTCTCTGTCTCTCACTCTCTCTCTCTCAAAAATAAATAAACATTAAAAAAAATTTTTTTTTTAATTATTTTCTCACAATTCTAGAAGCTAGAATTCTAAGATCAAAGTCCTGGCAGGTTGGTTTCTACTGATGCCCCTCTCCTTGGCTTACAGATGGCCACCTTCTCACTGTGTCCGCACAAGATTGCTTCTTGGTCAGTGTGTCTTGTGTCTTAATCTCTTCTTCTTATTTTTTTTTTAATATTTATTTTTGAGAGAGAGACACAGAGCATAAGCGGGGGAGGGGCAGAGAGAGAGGGAGACACAGAATCCGAAGCAGGCTCCAAGCTTTGAGCTGTCAGCACAGAGCTCGACACGCGGCTGGAACCCGTGGACCGTGAGATCATGACCTGAGCCGGAGTCGGATGCTCAACCGACTGTGCCACCCAGGTGCCCCATTAATCTCTTCTTATGAGGACACCAGTCCTATCGGACTCAGGCCACATATAGGACCTCGTTTTATCTTAATTACCTCTCTAAAGATTCCAAATACAGACACATTTGGAGGAAGTGGAGGTTTAGACTTCAACACATGAATTTGGGGGTAGGGGGACACACAGTTCAACCTCTCTGTGCTGAAAAAGTTGAAGCCTGTCTAAGATGGACAATGTGAAAATTAGCTCCTACTGAAAAAGAAAGAGCAGTCCTGCCATTAATCCAGCAGGGAGAGAAGATACAAAACCACAAAATTCACAGGAAACCTTTTCTTTTTTTCTTTTATTTAATTTAATTTATTTTTTAATTTACATCCAAATTAGTTAGCATATAGTGCAACAGTGATTTCAGGAGTAGCTTCCTTAGTGCTCCTTACCCATTTAGCCCATCCCCCCTCCCACAACCCCTCTAGCAACACTCTGTTTGTTCTCCATATTTAAGAGTCTCTTCTGTTTTGTCCCTCTCCCTGTTTTTATATTATTTTCGCTTCCCTTCCCTTATGTTCATCTGTTTTGTATCTTAAAGTCCTCCTATGAGTGAAGTCATATGATATTTGTTTTCTCTAACTCATTTCGCTTAGCATAATACCCTCCAGTTCCATCCACGTAGTTGCAAATGGCAAGATTTCATTCTTTTTGATTGCCAAGTAATACTCCATTGGAGATATATACACCACATTTTCTTTATCCATTCATCCATCGATGGACATTTGGGCTTTTTCCATACTTTGGCTATTGTCAGTAGCGCTGCTATAAACATTGGAGTGCATGTGTCTCTTTGAAACTGCATACCTGTATCCTTTGGATAAATGCCTAGTAGTGCAATTGCTGGGTCATAGGGTAGTTCTATTTTTAGTTTTTTGAGGAACCTCCATACTGTTTTCCACAGTGGCTGCACCAGTTTGCATTCCCACCAATAATGCAAAAGAGATCCTCTTTCTCCACATCCTCGCCAACATCTGTTGTTGCCTGAGTTGTTAATGTTAGTCATTCTGACAGGTGTCAGGTGGTATCTCATTGTGGTTTTGATTTGTATTTCCCTGATGATGAGTAAGTGATGTTGAGCATTTTTTCATGTGTTGTTTGGCCATCTGGATGTCTTCTTTGGAAAAGTGTCTATTCATGTCTTTTGCCCATTTCTTCACTGGATTATTTGTTTTTTGGGTGTTGACTTGGATAAGTTCTTTCTAGTCTTTGGGTACTAACCCTTTATCTGATATGTCATTTGCAAATATCTTCTCCTATTACGCTGGTTGCCTTTTAGTTTTGCTGATTGTCTCATTCGCTGTGCAGAAGCTTTTTATTTTGATGAGGTCCCAATAGTTCATTTTTGCTTTTTCTTCCCTTGCCTCCAGAGACATGTTGAGTAAGAAGTTGCTGCGGGCAAGATCAAAGAGGTTTTTGGCTGCTTTCTCCTCAAGGATTTTGATGGCTTCCTGTCTTACATTGAGGTCTTTCATCCATTTTGAGTTTATTTTTGTGTATGGTGTAAGAAAGTGGTCCAGGTTCATTCTTCTGCATGTCGCTGTCCTGTTTTCCCAGCACCACTTTCTGAAGAGACTGTATTTATTCCATTGGATATTCCTTCCTACTTTGTCAAAGATTAGTTGGCCATGTGTTTGTGGGTCCCCTTCTGGGTTCTCTACTCTGTTGCATTGGTCTGAGTGTCTGTTTTTGTGCCAGAAACATTTGCCCTCAAGATCACACAGTAGTTACAGAATGCCATATGATTGTGAACCATTGCTTTGGGGCCTGGAAGATATAGTATCTTCCCACACCCACTTCTTAGAGTAGTACCTAGAAAATAGTAGGCACTCAATAAAGGCTCAATGAGTGGATGAGTGCATAGTTATTAATATACGTAAGATATAGTACGGGTAGTTAGGTAATAATCAACAATTCCTACGTTCCTTAAATGAAACCTAGTTATTTAAATGCTTATTTTCACAATGTTAAAATTGAACAGATTTCTTGCTCAAATTGTATCAAGTACTGTGTCTCTTCCAATTTTTTTTAATCTGTAGGTGTACATTTAACCCACCAGTTGGAAGATACTTGTTCTGCCTAAGCATTAATAAAGTCAGGCGTTTTCTTCTCTGAATTATTCTATACTATCTTTGGAGGGGGAGGGAAATGAGCCTTTGGCAATAGTAGCAGATTGAGTCTGGGATGTGAGCAACATAGTCCTCCATAAACAGATGAAGCAGTTGGCAGAAGTTTGGTGACTCATGCCATCTCATGTGTTACTCCAGTGTTTCTCAGCCTCTAACAAGTACCAGAATCACCCAAGGGTCTCATCGAAGCACAGACTGTTGGGACCCATTCTTGACAGTATCTGATTCTGGGGCTCTGGAGTGGGCCCTGAGAATTGGCATCTCAACTAGTTCCTGACCATGCCAATGCCACTTGTTGAGGGAGCGTACTTTGAGAACCACAGAACTGTCCGTGGGTTTCTCAGCTTAGGTGCTATTGACAGGGGACCCAGATAATCCTTAGGGATAGGGTTGGTGGTCTTTTGTGTGTCACAGGATATTTAGTAAAAATCCTGGCTTCTATCCCCTAGATGCCATAGCACATTCTCCTCCTTGTGTGACACCCAACAATGTCTCCAGACATTATCAAATGTCCCCTGAGTACAATCATCCCCAATTAAGAACCACTGCTCTATAGCATTTTCTTCTACTTTTTGACTTTCAGATTCAATTGCTAATATATATTTCCACCCAGGGCTGCAGGGAGGAAGTTCTAAACCATGAAAGCTAATATTCATTCAGTATATAATAGATACCATGCATTGGCCAAGACTTTTGCATACATTTTCTGACCAAATTCTTATAATAAAAATTGAAGTAGGTACTAAGGTGAGTGACATTCTACATTTGAAGGAACTGACACACAGTGGAGAAAGGTAAACCATGGTGAGTAACCACATGAATTAAGAGCTGATTGCACAAAATGTGCAAAGGCCTCTGGGGAAGGCATTATTACCCCTATTTTAAGATGGCGGAACTAAGCCTGGTTTCTGGTTTCAGGACTAAGGCTTAGAGAAGCTGAGGAAATTGTCTGGGTTGAACACCCAGTAAAGGGCGGAGCCAGTCTGGTTCTAGAACCTGTTCTTCACCTTCGCATACTTTTTTTTGTTCCACCTTATCCACTTTGGGGGAAAAACAGGTGAGAACAAAAGATGAATATAACTTTTAATAAGGATTTGGATTTGCTCTAGATTTCAGCCCCCCATGGTAACCTTCAGTTCCTTTAAACTTGATAAAAGCAAAATTATTTGTTAGAACACAAGTCTGCAGGGACGTCTGGGTGGCTCAGTCGGTTGAATGTCTGGCTCTTGGTTTCAGCTCAGGGCATGATCTCATGGTTCATGGGTTCGAGCCCCACGTTGGGTTCTGTGCTGACAATGTGGAACCTGCTTGGGATCCTCTCTTTCTCCCTTTCTCTGCCCCTCCCCTTCTTGCACTCTCTCTCTCAAAATACATAAGTAAGCTTAAACACACACACACACACACACACACACACACACACACACACAAACAAGTCTGCTGAAAGACATTCATTAGTAGGAAAGAGTTCTTATAGTCAGATTTCTAGAAACTCCTCTTTTTTTTTTTTTTTGAGACAAATCAACATCCATACACTATGACTAACTAAAGTCCAAAGTTTATTTCTATTTACTGAGATGTCCTCCAGTGTCCTTTCTCTGTCTTGTGAGCTCACCGAGGACACCACTGTCTCTTTAGTAGTCATGTCTCCTTAGGTCCTCAAGACTGTGCCTTTCCTTGCTTTTAATGACCATGACCATTTTGAGGAGTGCTAATCAGTTATTTTGTAGAATGTCCCTCAACTGGGATTTCTCTGATATCTTTATCATGGTTAGTTTGGGGTAATGGTGTTTGGGAGGAGGCCACAGATATAAAGTGCCATTCTCATCACGTCATCTCAAGGGTACCTCCTACTACCATGACTTATTGCTGTTGATGTTAACCTTGATCTCCTGCCTGAGGTCATGTCTGTCAGGTTTCTCCACAGTGGCTATGCTCCCCTCCCTGCTTGGCCCTTTTCCATACAGTCCTCTCTGGAAGGCAGTCACTGTGCGCAGCCCACACCTAAGCAGTGAGAGAGATGCTTCGCCTCCTTGAGGACAGAGTACATACAGACATTATCTGGAACGTTCTAGACATTTTCAAACATTTTTTTGTTTCCTTTCTAGTTCCTTGCAAATAATAAAGGTTTATGAAATGTTTCTGAATGAAAGAATAAGGAAACATTATTAGACCTAGCATTTGGTTCCCCTCATTCATTTCTCCTGAACCAACAGTATATAAGAGACGTTTTGTCTCTGAACTATGGATGCCTTGTGAGTGTTTAAGCCTTCAAGGGCAGAAACCAGGCCTAGCTGTCTTTGTGGGGTAGGGTCTGGAAAAGTGGGGAGTCTGACAACATTTTTAAATTGGTATGTTTTTTCTTGCATCTCAACCCAAATTTGATCAGTAACCATTTTTCTGGTTTTGAAATTGTGCTATATTATGTAAGATACTACCATAGCGGAAATTGAGTGAAGGTTATGTGGCAGGGGAGGAGGGTTATAATCAAGGGGGGAAATGTCTAAAAATACTCCTGGGGCAGAGGATGATAATGGAAAAAAAGTTGAGAAACATTGCTTCTAGACGGTGTTCAGTAGATAAGCCTTCTGATGTTCAGAAGAAAGCCACTCTGAGAGCTTGGGTAGAATACATTGCTAAAACAGGTGTCCAAGGAAAATCAGATACCTGGTCCTATTTGCCCATTTAAGAGATGAGGAGATTGAAACCAAAAAAGATGTGACTTGCCCTTGAGCCCTTCAGTGAATGTGTGGCAGACTGAATACAAGAGAAAGCTTCTGAGGCCACGATTATCTCTCCTTCCACTTCTGCAAGGAGAGCACTTATCAGACGGCTTCCGGGCACCTGTTTCCCGGTCATGCTGTCAACCGGCATGAGAAGCACACATGCACCAGCCCAAGTTGGCAAAAAGAAGCAACAGAATTCTACACGGCTTGGAGCTTGTGGCCAATTTCCAAGGGACTTCAAGCCCCATGATTCAGCTGAGACTTAAATGTTAAATGTTTAATGGGTTCTTGAACAGAAAGAAGGTCCTGAAAAGTTTGAGGTATGCACTGACTTGCTTTAAGAGACATTTTTATAGAAGTTCTCATAAAAGACCAATCTTCCTTATAGTCTGAAATTAAACAGAACAGAATTTTAAAACGCAGTAACCCCGATGGAAACCTATTACATTGATGTGATTACCAGTGATCTTTGGAAGTTCTAAATATACAGCACAGGATTTGCTTATTGGAATGAAGACAGTCTTTAAGAATAACCAATTACCTCTTTTATTTGTCATATTTTAAATGCTTTGCTAATACACTCAAAGAGTGAGCCATTAAAAAATTATCTTCTTTTTTTTTTTTTTTCTTGCCAACGTACAAATCTTGCAATAGAGCAAACGCACATATAAGGACAGGGAGAGAATAACAGAATTCTTTAAATACATAGAATTGTAACTGAGGGAGTCGTACATTATGACTAGCCTGTAGCATGTTTAATTAAATTAAATCCAAGTGGAGGAAGCCCAGACGTCCTTTGGTGACAATCAGAACGGCCCAAAGGCAGCCATCAGGGCTTCAGTGTAGCTCTCAGGCTGGAAATCCAGAGTCTACAGGTCAAATTTGCAGATGCCTATTTTGTAAAAAACGTTTTGCTGGAACACAGCCACGCCCATTGTTTGAGTATTGCCTATGGTGGCTTTAGTATTACTACTCTCTTCTGGAAGGAGATAGTAGCCTCTACCGCTTAAGAAAGAGAATGTAATCAGACCCTTTGTGATTTGAGGGTTTAAAAGAAAAGGCTGGGTGGCTCAGTCGATTAAACGTCCCACTTCAGCTCAGGTCATGATCTCGCAGTTCATGGGTTCGAGCCCCGTGTTAGGCTCTGTGCTGAGCACTCAGAGCCTGGAGCCTGCTTTGGATTCTGTGTCTCCCTCTCTCTCTGCCCCTCCCCTGATCATGCTCTGTCTCTCTCTGTCTCAAAAATAAATAAAAACACTTAAAAAAAAAAAAACTTAAAAAAAAGAAAAAAGTCAATGAGCTATTAAAAAACAAAAACAGGGGCGCCTGGGTGGCTCAGTCGGTTGAGCGTCCGACTTCAGCTCAGGCCATGATCTCGCAGTTTGTGGGTTCGAGCCCTGTGTCAGGCTCTGTGCTGACAGCTCAGAGCCTGGAGCCTACTTCGGATTCTGTGTCTCCGTCTCTCTCTGCCCCTCCTCTAATAATGCTCTGTCTCTCTCAAAAATAAATAAACATTAAATAAAGAGAAAGAAAGAGAAAAAGAGAGAAAGAAAGAAAGAGAAAGCTGCCCCAGTTCCAAAGAAGGTGGACCCTAGAACCAGTCTGGCTGGAGGGTAGGGTCGAGGGCAGGCCCATTGTTGGGGATACTGAGTGAACTAAGCACTGAGAACAGACATGGAGGGTGTGCTCCAAGGTGCTCAGTGCTAGAGGAGAGGGACTGCCCTCCCTGGAGGGGCCCTTGCTGGTCTGCTCAGTCTCTCTCTCTCTTTAGCAGCTGAGGAGTCCCCTCCATCTGCCTGGCTCTGCACAGGACTTGAGCCACCGCAACCTCAAGGACCAGCAAGAAATGGGGGAAGAAACTGGCCACGGCCAGTCCGATTCCCCTCTGGGGTTGTGCAGGTTAACGAATCCTTTTCTGTTCCAGAGATGAAGCCGGAAACAGTCTTTTTCCTGTAAACTGAGTGAAGCCCAGAGAACTCAGCTTTGTGTGATCAGACACCTGAAATCTGGAATGCCGTCTGCTGTCTTCCACAGACCCGGCAGGGAAGAGAAGGAAACTCCTCGACCAAAGAGAGGTAGGGCTTCTCTGGTTCCAGACACCGTGTGCACGGGGAGACAGGCAAAGGGCTGAGCTGCTGATGGCGTGTGGGCTTCTCTCTGAGGCGTTTTCCTAACACCAGACAACTCCCCAACACCCACTGGGCATCCAACAGTTCGACTCCATTCTGATGCTAACCCAGTGAGGTTCTGGAGTGATGGGAAGTTCAGAGTGGGCGGCCAAGAAAGAATTCTTGAAGTCGTCTTTGGTGCAAAGAGGTGACTCTTGATTTCCTTTGTTCATATAATACATACATACACACACACACACACACACACACACACACACACACACACATTTAATGTTTATTTTTGAGAGAGACAAACCCGTGGGCAGAAAGAGCTGCCCTGGGGTTGTGAAGACTGGTTATATACTACAGAGCTGGGGGAGGTTAAAGTTAAGAGGAACTTTCTTTTTTTGTTGTTGTTGATATTTGTTTCAATGTTTGCTTTGTTTTTGAGAGACAGAGAGTAAACACCAGCAGGGGAGGGGCAGAGAGAGAGGGAGACACAGAATCTGACGCGGGCGGGCTCCAGGCTCTGAGCTGTCAGCACAGAGCCTGACACGGGGCTCAAACCCACAAACCGTGAGATCGTGACCTGAGCCGAAGTTGGATGCCCTACCCACTGAGCCAGCCCAGCGCCCCAAAAGGAAGTTTCTTAATGGGGTTTCCATATGTTAAATAAGACTCAGATTACTGGAGGCCTAGCTATTGACAAACTAAGGTTGTTTTCCCCTCTAGCAAAGCATTAACATTAAGACAGTAGGGAGTTACTGGACTTTAGGCTATTGATAAGATTGCCCTTTTCTTCTAAACTGATGGAGACTCTATCAGTTTAACCATTTGTTTTGGGGCCTTTCCTTTGTTCTTGGGCAGCCGGAAGTGACTGAGGATTGTCAGACTTATCTCACCTGCAGGGGGGTGGTTTGGTGGGTGTCAGCTTGCCTTCTGCTCTCTCATCAAAACTCCCAGGATTCACACAGACGCCGCACCTCAAGGGCTCCATAGCCTGTTAGACTGACCCCACTTGGGACAACCAGCCACAAACGGGGTGCCCGGGCTACCCCCACTTTTTCCTGACCCACGATCCCCTCTCAGGTTCAACGTTTGCTGGAACGGCTCCCGGAACTCTGGAAAACACTTTACTTAGGTTTTATCAGCGTTCATGGAACAAGGAGGCCATTACACCGAATTGGCTCTAAAGCCTTGGCGGCTTTCTGTAAGCAAATCAAAATCTAAGCTTGTCACTGCCTCGGGGTTAGAAAGTCAAAACACTAAGGACAGCCTACCTACAAACAGCCCACGAGGCTGTAAGCTTTAAGCTTTAGCCAATCGACCGTAGCCTTACCCTGCTTCCACCTTTGCTCTACCCAAGCCTCTCTGAGCTCCCATTAAAGTGCTCCTAGCCACACCTGGTTTCACACTGCCCGGTTCAAAGCGGTTTTGCTCAAATAAAAGTCATAAAATTGTTAATGTGCCTCACACGTTATCTTTTAATAGTTCTAGTGTCAGGGAACCCAAGGAGATCCCCTACATCCCCTGGGACCAAGAGTCACCAGATGATGGTACCTGCTGGATCCCTTGAGCTCGCTGCTGTGGCTGCCCCGGAAGTGGTGGGCCCATCCTACTTGGATCCTGGTGTGTTAAGAGCTTTCAGGTTATTTGAGCTTTTTTTTTTTTTTCCCAGACAATCCGGAAACCCACTGGAGTCAGACCGAATCTGATTTAGAAACTGGATAGGTCCGGTGTCAGACTGGTTCTGACTTAGAAACCAGCTGGGTCCAGGGTCAGACTGGCTCCAGGGCTGGACTGCTTCTGGTTAGAAACTGCATTGAATCTAGAATCAGACTGGTTCCAAGTCAGAGTGACCTGGGTCCAGTGTGGGTCCTCAGGTATTAACATTTTGTTTTAAGGCTGAACAAGCCGATTAACCTCACCGAAGATAATCTTGAATTACAGTGGCCACAAGGGAGAATTTTTAACCTAGGCTTACCAGTTACGAGGTGCTCCAGGAGGAAAAAAAGGGTCTCAGTCAGGCCCTCACTATAAAGGATAGAGGGAAAATTATTTTTTCTTTCTCTGTAGTTTCTGGTGACCAGGATGAGACTTGCTGGGATACCCCACTCACTCTGGAGCCTGAAGGCAGCATCCTTGGAAAACTGGCAGAAGACAGCAAAGGGTAAGAATTCTTATCAAAGGCAGGGATCCCAGATCCCTACCTGTAGTGCGGGGTCGAGAGAGGAAGGTAAAATTTCATGTTGTCTCTTCCTTTCCAAATTCGAATTGGCAGGAAAAAAATATTGGTTATCAATCCTTTCTCTCCCAAGGACGGCTCTTGCTGTCTCGTTTTGTGTGCTGAGAATTTGGTTTGGGTGCTGTCAGATTGGAGGCTCCCAAAATACGGCCAGACAGAAATGGGGACGGTAGCCCGTTTGTGGCCAGGGTCCTACCAACCGTTGCCAGCTCTCAAGGGGAATTCCTCGGTCTTTCTTTCAGTTTTCTCTAGGAGTGGCTCTGCATCTGGGAGGGTAGTATCCTTTGCATCTTCTTTGGGGACCTTCTCTTGCACCTTCCCCTGTGTCCATGGGGTTGTTCACTATTGCCAGGAATATTTGCTGTTTGTCCCAGGTGAAACCTGACAATGTATTCCAATATGTTCAAAAGGTGTTGTTGTTGTTTTTAAGTAGCTCTAGGGTCATAAGTTGACCAAATTGGAAGCTGATATCCAGAGCCTGTAGGAACTTTTCTTAAGCCTTCTCCCTTAAGCTAAAATGAAACTATATACCCAGAGGGAAAGCCTTGTGGAAGTACTTACTAAAAATTCTGAAGAAACACAACTCTAAATCTAGAGCATAGAATTATTTTTTTAAGTATTTCTTTTTTTTAATTTAATTTTTTTATTTTTAATTTTTTAAATTTTTTTTAAATATGAAATTTATTGTCAAATTGGTTTCCATGCAACACCCAGTGCTCATCCCAACAGGTGCCCTCCTCGATGCCCATCACCCAGCCTCCCCTCCCTCCCACCCCCCCATCAACCCTCAGTTTGTTCTCAGTTTTTAAGAGTCTCTTATGTTTTGTCTCCCTCCCTCTCTAACCCTTTTTTTTCTTCCCCTCCCCTATGGTCTTCTGTTAAGTTTCTCAGGATTCACATAAGAGTGAAAACATATGGTATCTGTCTTTCTCTCTATGACTTATTTCACTTAGCATAACACTCTCCAGTTCCATCTATGGTGCTACAAAAGGCCATTATTCATTCTTTCTCATTGCCACGTAGTATTCCATTGTGTATATAAACCACAATTTCTTTTTCTATTCATCAGTTGATGGACACTTAGGCTCTTTCCATAATTTGGCTATTGTTGAAAGTGCTGCCATAAACATTGGGGTACAAGTGCCCCTATGCATCAGTACTCCTATATCCCTTGGGTAAATTCCTAGCAGTGCTACTGCTGGGTCATAGGGTAGATCTATTTTTAATTTTTTGAGGAACCTCCACACTGTTTTCCAGAGCGGCTACACCAGTTTGCATTCCCACCAACAGTGCAAGAGGGTTCCCATTTCTCCACATCCTCACCAGCATCTATAATCTCCTGATTTGTTCATTTTAGCTACTCTGACTGGCGTGAGGTGGTATCTCAGTGTGGTTTTGATTTGTGTTTCCCTGATGAGGAGTGATGTTGAGCAACTTTTCATGTGCCTGTTGGCCATCTGGATGTCTTCTTTAGAAAAGTGTCTATTCATGTTTTCTGCCCATTTCTTCACTGGATTATTTGTTTTTTGGGTGTGGAGTTTGGTGAGGTCTTTATAGATTTTGGATACTACCCTTTGTCCGATATGTCATTTGCAAATATGTTTTCCCATTCCGGTGGTTGCCTTTTAGTTTTGTTGATTGTTTCCTTGGCAGTGCAGAAGCTTTTTATCTTCATGAGGTCCCAATAGTTCATTTTTGCTTTTAATTCCCTTGCATTTGGGGATGTGTCAAGTAAGAAATTGCTGCAGCTGAGGTCAGAGAGGTTTTTTCCTGCTTTCTCCTCTAGGATTTTGATGGTTTCCTGTCTCACATTCAAGTCCTTTATCCATTTTGAGGTGTTTTTTTTGTGAATGGTGTAAGAAAGTGGTCTAGTTTCATCCTTCTGCATGTTGCTGTCCAGTTCTCCCAGCACCATTTGTTAAAGAGACTGTCTTTTTTCCATTGGATATTCTTTCCTGCTTTGTCAAAGATTAGTTGGCCATAGTTTTGTGGGTCTAATTCTGGGGTTTCTATTCTATTCCACTGGTTTATGTGTCTGTTTTTGTGCCAATACCATGCTGTCTTGATTACAGCTTTGTAGTAGAGGCTAAAGTCTGGGATTGTGATGCTTCCTGCTTTGGTCTTCTTCAAAATTACTTTGGCTATTTGGGATCTTTTGTGTTTCTATACAAATTTTAGGATTGCTTGTTCTAGCTTCGAGAAGAATGCCAATGCAGTTTTGATTGGGATTGCATTGAATGTGTAGATGCTTTGGGTAGTATTGACATTTTGACAATATTTATTCTTCCAATCCATGAGCATGGAATGTTTTTCCATTTCTTTATGTCTTCTTCAATTTCCTTCATTAGCTTTCTATAGTTTTCAGCATGCAGATCTTTTACATCTTTGGTTAGGTTTATTCCTAGGTATTTTATGATTCTTGGTACAGTTGTGAATGGGATCAGTTTCTTTATTTGTCTTTCTGCTGCTTCATTATTAGTGTATAAGAATGCAACTGATTTCTGTACATTGATTTTGTATCCTGAGACTTTGCTGAATTCATGTATCAGTTCTAGCATACTTTTGGTGGAGTCTATCAGGTTTTCCATGTATAATATGTCATCTGCAGAAAGTGAAAGCTTGACATCATCATTGCCAATTTTGATGCCTTTGATTTCCTTTTGTTGTCTGATTGCTGATGCTAGCACTTCCAACACTATGTTAAGCAACAACGGTGAGAGTGGACATCCCTGTTGCGTTCCTGATCTCGGTGAAAGCTCTCCGTTTTTCCCCATTGAGGATGATCTTAGCTGTGGGCTTTTCATAAATGGCTTTTATGATGTTTAAGTATGTTCCTTCTATACCAACTTTCTCGAGGGTTTTTATTAAGAAAGGATGCTGAATTTTGTGAAATGCTTTTTCTGTATCAATAGACAGGATCATGTGGTTCTTATCTTTTCTTTTATTAATGTGATGTATCACATTGATTGATTTGCAAATGTTGAACCAGCCCTGCAGCCCAGGATCCCACTTGATCATGGTGTATAATTCTTTTTATATGCTATTGAATTCGATTTGCTAGTATCTTATTTAGAATTTTTGCATCCATAATCATCAGGGATATTGGCCTGGAGTTCTCTTTTTTTGCTGGGTCTCTGTCTGGAATCAAAGTAATGCTGGCTTCATAGAATGAGTCTGGAAGTTTTCCTTCCCTTTCTATTTTTTGGAAGAGCTTAAGAAGGATAGGTATTATCTCTGCTTTAAATGTCTGGTAGAATTCCCCTGGGAAGCCATCGGGTCCTGGACTCTTATTTGTTGGGAGATTTTTGATAACTGATTCACTTTCTTCGCTGGTTATGGGTCTGTTCAAGTTTTCTATTTCTTCCTGTTTGAGTTTTGGAAGTGTGTGGATGCTTAGGAATTTGTCCATTTCCCTGATGGGGAATGGGTCATTTGACCATTTCCCTGATGTCCATGAACATCAGGGAAGTTCTCAGCTATGATTTGTTCAAGTACACCTTCAGCCCCTTTCTCTCTCTCTTCCTCTTCTGGAATCCCTATTATGCGGATAGTGTTACGCTTGATTGCCTCACTTAGTTGTCTAATTCTCCCCTCATACTCCTGGATTTTTTTTATCTCTCTTTTTCTCAGCTTCCTCTTTTTCCATAATTTTGTCTTCTAATTCACCCATTCTCTCCTCTGCCTCTTCAATCCGAGCTGCGGTTGCCTCCATTTTATTTTGCACCTCATTTATAGCATTTTTTAGCTCCTCATGGCTGTTTCTTAGTCCCCTGATCTCTGTAGCAATAGATTCTCTGCTGTCCTCTCTACTTTTTTCAAGCCCAGCGATTAATTTTATGACTATTATTCTAAATTCTTGTTCCGTTATATTGCTTAAATCGTTTTTGATCAATTCGTTAGCTGTTGCTACTTCCTGGAGTTTCCTTTGAGGAGAATTCTTCCGTTTTGTCATTTTGAGTAGTCCCTGCAGTGGCTCCAAACTGTCTGGAGTAACTTGCGTTGGTGGGCGGGGCCGCAGTCAGACCCGATGTCTGTCCCCAGCCCACCGCTGGCGCCACAGTCAGACTGGTGTGTACCTTATCTTCCCCTCTCCCAGGTGCAGGACTCACTGTGGAGTGGTGTGGCCCCTGTCTGGGCTACTTGCACACTCCCAGGCTTGTGGTGCTGCTTTGATGGGATCTGGTGTATTAGTCGGGGTGGATCCGCAAGGTGCACAGGGAAGGGAGGGGCCCAGCAGCACCGGGAGGGAGGCAGGCAGATCCGTCGGAGGGATGGATCCACAGAAGCACAGCGTTGGGTGTTTGCGCTGTGCAAGCAAGTTCGGTGCCCGGAACTGGTTCCCTTTGGGATTTCGGCTGGGGGATGGGAGAGGGAGATGGCACTGGCGAGCGCCTTTGTTCCCCGCGGAGCTGAGTTCTGTCTTCTGGGGCTCAACACCTCTCCCTCCTGTTGTCCTCTCGCCCTCCCACTCTCGGAGCAGAGCTGTTGACTTTTAACATTCCAGATGTTAAGTCCTGCTGGCTGTCAGAACTCACACACTTCGGCCCCTCCGCTTTTGCCAGCCAGACTCAGGGGCTCTGCCTTGCAGGGCGGGCTGCCCCTCCACCGGCCAGCCCCCTCCCGCCAGTCCAGGTAGCGTGCACCGCCTCTGGGCCCTTCCTACCCTCTTCCGTGGTCCTTTGTCTACACTTGGCTCCAGAGAGTCCGTTCTGCTAGTCTTCTGGCGGTTTTCTGGGTTATTTAGGCAGATGTGGGTGGAATCTAAGTGATCAGCAGGACGCAGTCGCCGCCATCTTCTCCCCATCCAATCCCCTAATTTTTTATTTTTAAGTAAGCTCCACGCCCAATGTGAGGCTTGAACTCATGACCCCAAGATCAAGAGTCACATGCTCCACCAAGCTAGCCAGCCAGGTGCCCCTGGACCAGGGGATCTTTTGATTTCCATCTTAGTTGAAGAACTTCTCCTTGATACAAAATCAAGGCTAATGTAGTTGGATAGGCAGGTCAGTGTCTTGATAGGATATCATTCCAGCTGCAAACCAGTGCTTTGAGGAATTAAAATAACTGTACTCGTCTTACAAATCGAGTCTTTACAAGAACAGAAATGTGGCCATAGACACATTTTAAAGCAAACGTATCCTCTTTACCAATCTCCAGACTTCCCCAGTTCATTTCCAAAGACTTGCAAATATTGTGAAAGAGTTGGATTTAGGAAACAAAAGCCCTTCTTGGAGGAACTTTTATCTTTTCTCTGTGCCTTTGAGATGTCATTGTAGGCACCCAGGGCCAGCTTTGAAATGCAAACTTCAGGGAGGTATTTCTTGTCCAAAAAACAAAAAACTACTCAGATGGATGAAAAATCTTTAAGTCTTTCCCACAATTATTAGTAAAAGCTTTAGCCATCTGAGCAGGTAAACTTATTTTATCTGTCAGAAACACAATTTGGATCCAACTGTTAATTTGTTTGTTTGTTTGTTTATTTATAAAGTACAACTATCCCCACAGTCTATTTTATTTTATTTTTTATTTATTTTTTAATGTTTCTTTATTCTTGAGAGAGAGAGAGAGAGAGAGAGGGAGAGAGAGAGAGAGCATAAACAGGGGAGGGGCGGAGAGAGAGGGAAACACAGAATCCAAAGCAGGCTCTAGGCTCCAAGCTGTCAGCACAGAGCCCAACATGGGGCTCAAACTCATGGACAGTGAGATCATGACCTAAGCCAAAATCAAATGCTTAACAGACTGAGCCACCTAGGCGCCCCCAACTGTTCTTTTATAAACTAGTGAGGTTTGCATTACTGTACTTGTATCCTGGCTAAAATTTTTAAATTAAAGTGATAAGATCTGAGTCTATATACATTTGTGTATTTTTATGTATATATACTATAGATATGTGATATTTTTCTACCCCTGGACTGTATAACCTATAACCAAAATTGATTTGTTAAGAGTTCTACTAGATTGGCTTAAAGACAAATAAACATTTACATAAATTAAGTACACTTTCAGAAATATAGAAATGAACCCAAATGTTTTTTCAATTTAATGGGATCTAGGATAATCGCAAAATAAAACCTAGTTTTAATTTGTTGGTTTAAATAAAACAGTCATATCTTTAGAGTTATCAGCATTGAATATAATATTTTCATTTTATTTAGTTTAATGAAAGTCAGGTTATCTCTATTATAAATTTGTCAGCCAGAAAGATAAGATGATGGTTAGCTGTTTAATGTCTCATGAAATTTTTATGAGCAGTCTGAGAATAGTCCTTAAGAACAATAGATAGAAGTAAGATAAAAGTTTATTATAAAGAAGGTTTTCAACAATAATGAGTCTTTATGGTATGCCTATCTAAAAATAGTTTCCAAAGTCCTTTTGGTAACTTGAAACCTTAAAGTTATACTGAAATAAATTAAAGGGGGAATATTTATTGAATATCTAGATCATTTCCCAAAAAGACAAAATACCAAAACATTAATTACTGAACATAGGCTTATCTACTCTTTGGTTTCCTTTTACAGAGGAACTAAAGATACTCAGGTCTATTAGTAAACATGTTTTGTGCCACATTGAAAAGTTTATTACGGGGAAGAATATACTTCTAGAAATTGTGAAATGTATTTTTATAAATTTGCCAATCTGCAGAATGCTGGTGCAACAGTCTACCATTGCTTTCTTCTTAGTTTTCACTGGAATTAAGGATTCTAAGGACAAAGAGCTCTTATCAATATATGTAGTTAAAACTACTTGGAGGGCACCTCGGTGACTCAGTCATTAAAGTGTCCAACTTCGGCTCAGGTCATGATCTCATGGTTTGTGAGCTTGAGACCCGTGTCAGGCTGTCTGCTGTCAGCTCAGAGCCCGCTTCGGATCCTCTGTCCCCTCCTCTCTCTGCCCCTCTCCTTCTCTCAAAAATAAACATTAAAAAAAAAACCACTTAGAAATAATAAAGATGAGAACAACTGCGTACAAAGAATAGGTAAGGAAAGTAGAATGAGTGTTTGTTCCAGAATTAGAAACAGGAAAAACACCCAGACAGAATCAGAATGGATCTGAAAAAGTTGTAGAAGGTTTACAGGAAACAAATCTTGGAAATGGAATTTTATGTTTGGCCAGACTAACTAAAATGGGAATGAGTTTACTTAAGTTTTTAAAGAATGATTTTATTTTAATTTTTTTAATGTTTATTTATTTTGAGAGAGAGAGACCATGAGCAGGGGCTGGGCAGAGGGAGAGAGAAAATTTTTCTTTTTTTTTTTTTTCTTTTTTAATGTTTATTTGTTTTTGAGAGAGAGATAGACAGAGTGTGAATGGGGGAGGGGCAGGGAGAGGGAGACACAGAATCCGAAGCAGGCTCCAGGCTCTGAGCTGTCAGCACAGAGCCCGACGCCAGGCTCTAACCCATGAACTGTGAGATCCTGACCTGAGCCAAAGTCAGACGCTTAACTGACTGAGCCATGCAGGCACCCAGGGAAAGAGAAAATCTTAAGCAGTTTCCAGCTCAATGCAGAGCCCAACATGGGGCTCGATCTTAGGACAGTGAGATCATGACCTGAGCCAAAATCAAGAGTCAGACACTCAACCAATTGAGCCACCCAGACGCTCCAAGAATGAATTTTATTTATTTATTTATTTATTTATTTATTTATTATGTTTATTTATTTTTGAGAGAGACAGAGTGCAGGCAGAGGGGAGGCAGAGAGAAGGAGACATAGAATCTGAAGCAGAGTCCGGGCTCCAAGCTGTCAGCACAGAGCCAGAAGCAGAGCTCGAGCCCACAAGCTATGAGATCATGACCTGAGCTGAAGTCAGATGCTTACCCTTAGGCTGAGCCACCCAGGCATCCCCAAGAATGAGTTTTAATATCAGAAGTATACTTGTAGAATATTAGAATTTAGTTTTCTCTCTCTTAAAAGGACTAAGTTTTCCTGGACTCTTAGTCTGTGCTTGGTAAGAGATTGTGAAAGGTGTTTTTTTACCTTTTTGGTAACCTACCTGGAAAGCAAAGATTCCATGTCTTACCAAAATTATTTACTGTGCTTCACATTGTCTTTATCGGGTCTTTGATTACATAAGAAAACCCAGTCTTCTCAATGTTAGAAGAACGAAGTTTTGTTCACAGCTGTGTAACCTTCTCCATTCACCTTTAAAATTGTCTATTGTCATGTTAGTGAAATAGATAAATATAACTTCATAATGATCTGAGATCCTTTTTAGGCCAATGTTGGCATCTTTTGGCACTCTGGCAATTTCCCCAAATCATGTTCTCAATGGAGTTTTTTTGATCTCAAAATAACTTTGAGATGTGAGGGTCCCTGTGCACACATGCACGTGTGTGTGCACACGTGCATGTGCACACGAGTCAAGGAGGGGCAGAGAGAGGGAGAGAGAGAATCCCAAGCAGTCAGACGTTCAACCAACTGAGCCATCCAGATGCGCCAAAGACTTCTATTTTTTTTTCAAAATTTTTTTATGTTTATTTATTTTTGAGAGAGACAGAGCATGGGCAGGGGAGGAGCAGAGAGAGAGGGAGACACAGAGTCCAAAGTAGGCTCCAGGCTCTGAACTGTCAACACAGAGCTCCACGTTAAGCTTGAGCTCACAGACTGCGAGATCGTGACCTGAGCTGAAGTTGGACGTTCAACCGACTGAGCCACCCAGGCACCCCGTCCCCAGGACTGTTAAGTTAAGTTATGTAGATTGACACTCCCCAACCCCTTTGGACTCTTGCAAGATTGGAAAAGTGAGGCTTCTAGCGGGAGACTTCAGGATAAGGCAGGTAGGCCCAAGTAATTCATTTTTACAGTGAAAGGTTGGCTCTTATCATCCTGGTTATGAATGGCTGACGTGCCTGCCATATCTCAGTCTGGACCACTCTGGTTCATGCCCAATGTGCGTAAGATAACTGATCAGTTCCTAGAATAGTCGGTAGTGGATTCTCTGACCAGTTTCGTTTTCGATGATCCATGTTTTTTGGCCCAAAGATTGAGCATTCTCGGTTGATGCCAAATCATGTTCATCGTATCGTTAGCACGATACAGATTGATTAGAGAAGTCACCCTCCCTAACATTCTCCATGCCGATGATTCAGCCTGTGGAGCTGCTGTTGTGCAGTCAGGCGGGGCGATCACCGGGATAAATATCCCAGAAACCACCTGGTTGAGTGCTTTTTGTAAATGAGCTCCCGGAGGCAGAACAGACTTGTCTGCGGACCATAAATGAACTAATAATCAACCTGACCGCTTAGAATGGAAGGAGTGGGGAAGACAGTGTGAAAGACCCTCCACAGCTTACCTGTCTCTGGTCCAGTCTTGTGATGGTGGCATTAGCTCCGTAAGCGTTGCAGGATTCGACCACGTAATGTGGACTGAGCCCCAGCACACGGCAGGTCTCCCCCATGGGAGCCATCAGCCACCACAATGATTTTGGGCCAGCCTAGCCCTACACCCTTCCTCATCAAATCAGCTGTAAACTAAGATACAAAGTGAGCAGCGTTTGCACAAACATGTACCCATGACACGGATGGTTTCTGTTGATGACTGAGGTGGTGGCAAGCAAACATACTTGGCTGTTCTGTTTGCTGTTGCTGCTGCTACAAGTATTCACGACGTTATCATTCACATAATTGTCTCAACGCTTAGAATCATAGCTGCAATTTAGGACCTATCTGTTATCCTAGGCATGAACTAAGAGTTGTAGGTGTATGCTGGCTTTCAGCGTCGACAGTTCCATGAGGTGGGTGTTCTTGTTAAGTCCATTTTATAGATGAGAAAAACAGGGATTGGAGAAGTGAACTTATTGTCCAGTATCAAAGAGCTAATGTGGCAGTCCTAACTGAACACAGGTCTCCTACTTCAAAGCTCACGGGGTTTGTTTGGTTTTTTTTTTTTTGGCCACTCCTCCGGTAGGTACTAGGGATGCAGAAGGGAATACAACATAGTGTCTGCCCTCAAACCTAGAAGGTTACATGACTCATTTGCAGAAATAATTGTCAGAGTAGAATGTAATCTTTCGCCCACTTTTAAGTAGCGTTGTCTTTTTATTGTTGAATTATAAAGAGTTCTATGTATATCCTAGCTACAAACCAGATACATGATTTGCAGAGATTTTATCCCATTCTGTTGATTGCCTTTTTTTTTTTAGTGGTTTCCTTTCAAGCGCAGACATTTTAATTTTGATGATGAAGCGTGATTTGTCCATTTTTTTTCTCTTGTTGCTTGAACCATTGCCTAACCCAAAGTCACAAAGACTTACACCTATGATTTCTTCTAAGAGTTTTATAGTTTGAGCTCTGACATTTAGAGATTGGACCCATTTTGAGTTGACTTTGGTACATGGTAGGAGGAAAGGTTCCAAACTGATTCTAATTCATATAGCTATCCAGTGGTCCCAGTATCATTTATTGAAAAGATTATTTTTCCCCATTGAATGCTCTTGGCACCCTTGACAAAAGTCAATTGCCCGTAAATATACAAGTTTATTGTTGGACTCTCAATTTATTCCATTGTTCTATATCTGTCCTCATGCCAGTGTCATGCTGCCTTGATTACTCTAGCTTTGTAGCAACTTTTGAAGTTGGGATGTGTGAGTTCTCTAATTTTTTGTTTTGTTTTGTTTTGTTTCTAGATTGTTTTGTCGACTCTGGTTTCATGTACTTCTATATGAATTTTAGGATCAAGCTTGTCATTTTCTATATGTCTTATGTCTTTTTATTTCTGCCAAGAAGCCAGCTTGGAGTTTGATCCTGATAGCATTGATTCCCTGGACCAATTTGTGGCTTCTGGGAAGGGCTCACTCTGTGTCAAGCCCTATGCTAAGCATTTCACTGGCATTATATCACTGCATCCTCCAAGAACCTTATGATATATATAGGTACAGTGACCATGCCCATTTTATACATGAGGACAGTGAGGCTTTTAGAGTGTCAGAAGTCAGGTTTCTCGAGAAATAGATTCAGAGACAAGATTTTCATGCAGCAGGTTCACTGAGGTGGGTCTGCAGGCTTAACATCTGGAGGGCAGGAGGGAAGCCGTGTTGGGTGGAGAGAGCAGTTGAAATGAGATGCGGTTACAACAGAGGTCTCAGCCAATCCCAGAACTGAGGCAAGACTTCATAGTTTTAGAAATAAACTCTAGGAAGCTAAAGCTAAAGCTTCGTCTCACTAACTGTGTTTAGTGAAAGTGTGGATGCTGTCTCGGTGGTCTGGGCTCATTGAGGTAGAATCTTTCTGATGGCCGTCCCTGCTCCTCAGCTCACCTGACTTCCAGAAGAGGAGCCTGTAAACACTCTCTTTCCCAGCAATTGACATGTGAAATGCAAAGAGTCTGAGCAATTTAATAAGGACTCATCTTTCCTTGACTGTCAGCATGGCAAGCCTACAAATCTTGTACTCTGGGAGCTTTAGGTTGCTTTTCAGGGCACAGCTGAGTCTCCACAATCAATACAATTTAACCATTTGCTCATGTTTTGCCAGAAGTCCGTAATGCGTTGACAAACATCTGATATATGGCTACAAAATTTAGATTTAGAGTTCCAAAGATCGAAATAGAGGATTCTCAACTTGAGCTCCTAAGGCCCCTGAAATGGTTAGTGTATGTGAATATATGTGTTTTATGGGAGGAAGACTCAAGCTTCCCTGGTAGACTTCATAACCCCCCACAAAATACAGGACCATTGGTTTAAAAAAAAAAAAACAAACCCGAACTCTCCCCCCACCTTTTTTTTTTTCATTTATATATCCACTTCTTGGTTTTTCCTGATCTTGCTGAAAATTGGTCTTGGGTTGATAATCTGGATCTCTGGTGTGCCATGAGGATAACAAGATGGAAAATCGCAATCCATCATACTACCATGCATCTGGTAATTAAACTATACACCGGTGGCCCAACTCTGGTCTTTTCTGCTCATCGGAGAGTTGGGCATTGTGCTGAGAGCTTTTGCCTTGCTTTAAAATACTTGTTTGCATTTTCATCTATCCCACAAATATTTCTATACTGTATTATACTAGGCGATATGCAGAGTCTTTGTGGTGTACAAAAGGTTACCTATAATCTCAATAGGCCTTCAGTCTGTTTGAGACTTAAATAGAAGGAAGGGGAAGTGACATTTATTGAGCATTTTTGTTTTGTCAAGAGGCTAAAAGCATATGTTATCCTGTTTGCCTCTCAACAATCCGAGGTTGCTATTGTCCATTCCCTCAACTGACAATTCTTTTTATGAACCAGAAGACCAAGGCTCAGAGAATTTGAAGAACTTATCCTTGGTCACATAGAAAATGAGTGGTGAAGCATATTTAAGAAATGCCGCGCATACACTTGTTCTTGCTTATACATCGGGGCTCTTCCTCTTTTCTCTTGTAAGGGATTCTCAGTGAGTGGTCAAGCAAGACCCTAGAAGTTCCTTTTAACTTTAAGCATGGGAGAGGAGGACTGTTCCTATCCCAGCAACAACAGTATCAAAGGAGGATGAGGGAGAGAAGATAGAGCTGAAATAAGGGCTCTCCACTTTACCCCATTTCCCCACCCCATTTGTTTGAAAGGGAAGGTCAACTCTGACTAGCATGGAATAATTTTCAGAGTTGAGAGGTCTGGGAAGAATAGTTAGGCTTCCTTCTTTTTCCTGGAAAGGAAACTGAAGCGAGGAGATTATCAGTGCCTCTCAGATGATTTAATAGAGTATTCCATCCTTGTGGTCTTCTCAGCCTGCCTTCACATGATAGCATATTCACATGATAGCATGAAAGCATATTTCTGTCCCTGCTGCCTCTGTAGTCCTAACTTTCAAGTCTAACACTATCAATGCATGATTATTTGCTGTGTACTAAGCACACATGCTATGTGTTTGTGGGAATAAAACTACTACGTTCTGCATATGTTTCCACTTAGTGGATTATACTAGAAACACCCCAAAGGTGCATGGTCTGGATAGGGAGACCTCAGAACAGGTCTACCCCAATGCTCAGTGTCACGAAACCGACCAGTGCTAGCTAAATGTCTTCTTCGTGCCATACATTGTACTTGACATATCCACACACCTTATTCCATTTCATCTCCAACGATAATCCTTTGAGCTTGGTCCAAGGATATCCAATTTTTAGTGGAGGACACTGAGTACCTGAGAAGTTAAGAAATTTCTTTTATTTCATCTGGTAATTAGTCATTGGTGGAGCCCACGTGTGAGATCAGGTTGACGAATCCTACTTTCCCCCTCTACGTGGATGCTTGTCCTAGCAGGTTAGCCCACAGGGATTGGGATCTGAGCACCTGGCTACAGGGGAGCTGAGAATGCTCTCCAGGGGCTTGGCTTTTATTCTGTGCCCCTTGGGGAATCCAGCAGATACCCAGGGTGGAGTATGTGTGTGTGGGTATGGGTGTTATCTTCTCTACAGTTGGGAAAATGTGCTCACGATGGATGAAGAACAAAATAAAGCTAACATCCATTGCATACTTACAGACATCTGCTAAGGAGCCTTTGGACATTGTCTACTTCAACTGTCATAATGACCAATAGAGACAGGTACAGACCTACAGATAAGAAGATGAACCTTGTAGAAGTTAACTTGCCCCAGTTAACTAAGCAAGTTTGCTAGTTAACTAGCAAGTTAGGAACCTTACTTTGTACCTAGGTCTGACTGACCTCAGAGCCTTAATCACTTTGTTGCTTTGCATCTAATATCAAGAGCAATTATTCTTTCTGTACCCAACATCCCAGCCTCTGCTAAACTGCAAAAACCTTTTATTTCTGGGCAGTTCAGTTAAGTAAGTTTTATTGCCTAATGTCAGAGCGCTTTCTTTTTTTATAAAGTATTTTTTTTTTTAACATTTATTTATTTTTGAGACCGAGAGAGACAGAGCATGAACAGGGGAGGGTCAGAGAGAGGGAGAAACAGAATCCGAAACAGGCTCCAGGCTCTGAGCGGTCAACACAGAGCCCCGACTCGGGGCTCGAACCCACGGACCGTGAGATCATGACCTGAGCCGAAGTCGGACGCTTAACTGACCGAGCCACCCAGGCGCCCCAAGAGCGCTTTCATTTAGAGAGCTGCCAACTTGAGATAACCTCCCTCTTTAGTTTGTTGTTGGTTAGTCATTCACTGGGGCTGCTGTTAATTTTAATTAGTTGTTTGACCTTTGACCACTATAAAGTTCATCTGATTAAAAAATATTTTCTTAACATAGAAAATTGCCAACAAATACCAAAAGCTCTAGGTCAGCCAGGTCAGACATGCTTGAATAAATAACCACAGAGCTTATAAAATGTCTGCCTATGCCCTTGACATTTGTAGAGAGACATTTATGACCCCAACACAATCTTTACTATCATTGGGTTATTGCTAACATACCGATCTTAACTTGCCCCCGAGCTTTGATTTTTCCAATGGCAAACTTTTGCGCCTTATGCTTTTCACATTTTCTGCATTACTGGTACTACACAGATCTCATCCCAATTAAGATACACACACACACACACACACACACACATCTATGTATACTTTCTCAGCAAAGAAAGCTAATGCCATGTTAATGGTACTCTATAATATAGAAAGGCAACAGAAAGCTTCTGTAGTGGACGGGGAGAGGGGGCTACAAAGACAGCAGAAAGAATGTAAATTAAGCATAAAAGAAGATTTCCACCTTGTTGGAAATTGGAGACGTCTAATGAAGTTTCAAATTGTTATTTGGCAAGAACGTCCTTCTTGGAAGATGCCTAGAAGTAGGGTCAATTTCTTTGGTAATTCTTGGATTTAGGAAAAGACTCTTGGATTTTGTAAGTTTTCTTACAAATCCATATATCCATTTATTCTTTACTTAAATCTCTTGATTGAGCTCTTATTCTTTGGTGGTGTACAGATTGCTAGGCAGAAGTAACTTGGTGGAAAATACTTGAAAGAATCGAAAGGAGGGAAGAATAAGTATGATACTTTGCTTCTGGTCAGAATTTTCTCGTTAAATTTATACACGTGTAGACTGTTTTTCCTCCACTATTTTGAGGTTGAGCTTCCATGGTTATAACCTTCTCCCTACATTGTAAGTTGGGGTGGAAGCTGGTCTCTGGGGGCTAGATCCATGTTACTGGCAAAAGAAAAAGTTCTTAAGACCTAGTCTCTGCTTCACGTGATTGTTTTTCCCTTTCTCTGTAGCTGCACTGTGGTTGTTAAAAATGTCTTTGTTTTTTCTACAAAGTGGGCTGCAACTTAGGTCAATGGAAATCTTGGTTACTGAAATATTAAGCTCTCAAGTGAGTCGGGGAGTATAACTGTCAAATGTGTTTGACAAGCACAAAAGTATCAAAATAAGTTGGTCCATTAAAGTCCACTTACATATATAAAACATTTTCCTCAATTTAAAAGTAATACATCTGCTCATTTTAGAAAGTGTGTAAAAGAGGGAAAACACAAAGAAGAAAATAAAATTCACCCATAAAATCCTTCATCCAGAAGTAACAGCTTATTAACAATTTAATGCATTCCTTTTCAATCTCATGTGCTTGCTAATGGCTGTGTGTCTAAAAATCTACAATAGTGTCTGCTCTGTTGTAAACTTAGTAACTATTTGTGGTATGTGAACAGGATGATTTATGTGACCAGAGTCTGTTTGGGTTTTGACTACTGTGAATGTTCTGTCAGTTATAGCTATAAGCAACATTAATCTCTTCTGAGTTATTCCTGCTTGGTACTTGATTTCCTTTGGGTGTTTGACCTTGAGAGCCTGCTCTCCAGATTTATCTACATAAATACGATAGTACATGTTAAGGGTGCTAATAGCTTAATTAGATAATATAGCCCCATGTTAATGTTAATATTAATTTTAACCTGTAGTATGCCCCCAGAAGGGAGTGGTAGCATGTGGTGTTAGAGAACTGACCCTGAAGCTATGCAGATATGGATTTTAATCCTGACTCATTACCTTCTAACCTTTGCGGCCTCAACAAATTACTTAATCTCTTTGAGCATTAATTTCCCCATTGCTAAAATGACATAGTAAAAACACATATCCTATGGTTATTGTGAGATGAAAATATGTACAAGGAAAAAAAAATCACTAAATAAATTTGAATGGCCCACACTGGGACTCAGAAAATTCTTTTTTTTTAATGAAAAAATTTGTTTTAAGAAAATTCTTGGGGTGCCTAGGTGGCTCAGTCAGTTAAGTGTCTGACTCTTGATTTTGGCTCAGGTCATGATCTCATGGTTTGTGGGTTTGAGACCTGTGTCAGACTCTGTGCTGACAGTGCAGAGCTTGTTTGGGGTTCTGTCTCTCTCTCTCTCTCTCTCTCTCTCTCTCTCTCTTTCCCTCCCTCCCTCTCTCCCTCTCTCTGCCCCTTTGCTACTCATGATCTCTCTCTCTTTCTCTCTCTCTCTCTCTCTCTCTCTCTCTCCCTTTCTCATAAACATTAAAACAATTCTTTAAAGAAGACATGGCTTGGGGCACCTGGATGGCTCAGTCAGTTGAGCATCCAACTTTGGCTCAGGTCATGATCTTGTGGTTCACCAGTTCAAGCCCCACGTGGAGCTCTGTGCTGACGGCTAGGAGGCTGGAGCCTGCTTTGGATTCTGAGTCTCCCTCTCTCTCTCTGCCCCTCCCCCGCTCACACTCTGTCTCTGTCTCTCAAAAATGAATAAAAACACTTAAAAAAAAAAACATGGCTTGTGCCATGTAAATTTTTATAAGTGGAAAAGCCATACTGTTATAAGGTTAAATAGTACCCTAGATTTTTTTTTCCCCAAATGAACCATGCTAAAAGATGACAAATATTAAAATTGAGCATTCAGTCTTCAAAGAGAAACTCTAGGGCTGATGGGCTGATTTGGGTTGCTCATTCTGGCTAAATCTACACCTTGGAAAATTACTGTCATTTTAATCTTCTTCTCCTTGTTCTTTGAATACTCAGGAAATTTCTTTTCTCAGAGCCACGTGTCATTTGATTTTTGAGCATTTGCTTCTAAAAAGATGAGGCCCCTTTTATCCTAAGTTCTTGGAAATCAGTTTGCAGCTGGTGATAATTTTCACTTTCTAAGCCTCTCCTATAAGTAACAGACAGCCATGCCCTTCTACCTGCACTGTCTCATAAAATTGTCACACAAACTTTAATGAAGTAAGGGTATTATTCCACTTTCTAGCTATCTTCAAATGTTACAGAATTGCTTTCTGTCTGTCAAAAAGCTGATTTGGCAAGAAAAGAAGACCGCCGTGTCCATCAATTGTCACTGGCCCCCTGTGGTCAGCTGGTGTTGGAGCTGGGGGTGGTCGAGAGGCTAAGTCAGGGGCGATATATTTTCCCAGGCCTCTCGTCATCTTGGTGCGCAGGGGAAGGCAGAGACTAGGCCGCTGCCCCTTCCTCTCCAGGAGGCTGAGCAGGGGCTCCTGGAAGGCGCCAGTAGTGAAAAAGTGACCATTGCGCCAACAGCCCTCCATGTTGCCGAAATCCACTCCTCTCGGCCAGAGGTAGCGGACATTGGCGGGGTCCAGCGCAATCTGCTGCGGGCGCCCCTGCGGCGAGCCCCACGAGCGCGTTCGGCGGGGTCAGCTTCAGCACCCGCGCGAGCGGACAGCGACAAGTGCCGCGTCAGCCCCACCGGCCTGGGCCCCACCACCAGCAGAGCCGAGCAGGCGCGCTGCCTCCGCGGCCGGTCCGCGGCCGCCCCGACCGACCGCCACCACCAGCAGCCCTGCCAGCCGCGTGCCCAGCACCGTGTCCGGCGCCGAGGCGTTGCCGTTGGGCCCCGTGGTCCCCGCGCCCATCCCTTCCAGGGATCTTGCGCTGCTGCAACCACTACGCTACCCCGGGGCAGGGCCCCTCCCCTCTAGCCTGCACACACCGCCCCCCCCCCCACCCTGCCCCTTGACACCTCTCTCCGGCTTCTGGGGTGTCAGCAGGCAGACCGCCCAAACACGTAAATAGTTCCAGAAGTGGTTGCTGATAAGTATACCCCTTCATCGGGCTCAAGGCCGTGGTCACCCTTAGACATCCTGATGTCACCTCTTGAGACCTTCTAAAGCCTTGTTGTTTTACCCCCCCTGTATTTCAGAACAGGTTTGTCGTTGTTTGTCATTCTGTTCTTTTGGTAACTTTTCAGTTTAATGCCGGTCTCCTCTATGTTTTTGTTCTTTACTGTAGGCCCAGTTCTTAGCACACCTTGCTATTTGTGTAACCCAAATGAGTATACCAGATGTAATAATAATGTTACCTGCTACGCGTGAGGCTTCTTACCAGTGCTGTCCGTCTGGCGCCAGCAGCTGGGTTTTTTTAATTTATTTATTTTTAGCTCAGTAATGAATGTTTGTCACATGAACCATTACCAAAAAAAAAAAAAAAAAAATTGAACTGTTATTTTTTAATCCTCACAGTTTTATGAGTTAAATATTATGGATATTATGAACATTATTGTTTTACTCTGGTTTATTTACAGATTGGTGAAGTATTCAGAGAGGTAAGATGACATCTTCCAGGTCACAAAGCTAGTGAGCACATAAATGCTGGTATTCAAACCCGGGACAGACTGACTCCAAAGTTAGTGGCATTTACAGGGCCTGCTTTTGCTTAAGTGTGTACCAACTTTTTAGAAAGCAACTTAGCGCCATGTTGGAAAGTGTCTAAAGTTATTCTTACCCTTTGATTCAGTAATTCCACTCTGGAAATCTGTATTAACAAGGCAGGAAAATCCAAAGTCAAGAAGAAGAAGAAAAAATCACCACAAAGATGTTAATTACAGCATTGTTTACAGAAAAAAAAATTAAAAGCAAAATTTCCATTTATTTAAATAAATATAAAACATTTATATTTAGTTGTTCAAGTAAAATTCCAATCAAAAATGTGTTTGGAAAATTGCAATCATGTATGTCCTCAAAGAATAACACACTGGAATATTATAGAACCATGGAAAGTACATTATGAAAAGGCTAGGAAAATGGTTATATTTATAAGTAAAATAAAGCAGGATATAACATTGGTTAATGAAGTATTCTCTACAACTTTGCATGGGTGTTGGTAGAATTAGACCCCGCTGGATATATATGCCCAATAAATATTAAATGGATAAATAAATGAAAAAGACTGAGATAAGAGATAATTTCTAAAATGTTTTTTCTACTCTTCAATTTTTTTCTTTAAAAAAAATTTTTTTAATGTTTATTTATTTTTGAGAGACATAGTGTGAGGAGGGGGGAAGGGCAGAGAGAGGGGAAGACATAGAATCTGAAGCAGGCTCCAGGCTCTGAGCTGTCTGTACAGAGACAGACTCGAACTCATGGGGCTCGAACTCATGAACCCTGAGATCATGACCTGAGTTAAAGTCGGACGCTTAACCGACTGAGCCACTCAGGCGCCCCTCTTCAATTTCTTTCTATGGTGAGTTGTTTTGGTCTTATAATGCAGCAAAACTATAAAGATGCCATATCTAGAGTATTTTCTTGCTTATAAATTGTATTTGCAAATCTGAGCTCACAGTGCTGTGAATGACCTATCATTCCTACTGATAGATAAGGTTTAGGGACCCAAAGTTTATTCTTGGAATCCCATATGTCCTAAGTGTAGAGTCTGGGTCTTGGGACTCCAAGTTGCATGACCTTACCTGACCTTGACCTGGACTGCCATGTTCTAGACTCTGAATTAGGAGACAGGAAAGTGAATTCTAGTCCCTACCCTGTCCCTGGCTTGCTGGGTGATTTGGGTAACTCACTTCTCTCAGGGTCTCTCTTTCTTGGACTTTTGCCCTGCTGCTGATCTAAGGTGGCTTTCTTTTCCATTCCCTCTTTCAGTGGAGAGAGGGCTGTCTGAGAAAGGGGTGACCATCATGTCTAATACTGCCCCCTCTGGTCACTCCATCTTCCATCTGCCTGTTTCATTTCCTTCTGTTGCTATTTTCATTATGTCATTTAGTGATGCCGTTTTGTCATGTCGATCCTTCCACATTTTGTGATGTCCTTTTCAGAAAAGACCTTGTTTATTTTTTGTGTATTTTGCCTATCTAGAGGGAAGCTCTGTGAGATTATAGCCTAACCTGGGCAATCAGCCAACATAGACTAGTTCAAATGGAAAAGATAACTCATCTTGTCTTGTGTGGCTTGAAGGGATTGGAGTAGCTCATAGGATTTACAGAAACGGAAACTGGGACCTAAGAGATGATGAACTCAGCATGATGTGAACACACATACACATGCTTATTTCTCCCCCCACCCCAACCCCACCTCATCATTTCCCATCATCACCATCTTTGTTTTCCTTCATTCTGCACATTGCATCCATCTGGAAGGAAAGAATTCTGCCAGAAGCCCTAAATTCACTGTTCCAATGTAGCATCTCCGGCAGAAAGAGTTTCGTTGTTTGGTGTCAGAGGGCAACCACTGGAAAAGATTCTACCTGGCTTTTCTTGAGTTGTGTACGATTCTTGGAACCAGTCACACTAGGAGTAGAATTGTCATCTGTGCTTTCTCATGTGTGTGCATGTGTGTGTGTGTTTTTTTATCATTAGTGTATATTCAATTTGGTGTTTCTCCACAAAAAGTTATTTATTTTTAAGTGTTTATTTTATTTATTTTACGGATGGTCAGAGAGAGAGGGAGAGAGAATCCCAAGCAGGCTCCATGCTGCCAGTGCAGAGTTCAATGTGGAGCTCGATCTCACGAACCACGAGATCAGGACCCAGGCCAAAACAAGAGTTGGCCACTCAACCGACTGAGCCACCCAGGTGCCCCTGAAAAACTTATTTAAATCATTGACCATTTTGTGGTGTTCTATTTAAACTACATAGTAATAAGCTGTAAATCCACATAGCTTCCATATGTGAACAGAAGTACTAATATTTTCTTCTTAGATTCCAATGGATAGTCTTGCTCTCCTCCTGTGTGCTATGTTTTTATATCCTTGAGTGTAGGTACCATAACTTCCTTTTTGTTCCTCCAATATTGCCTAGCAAATACCTAGTCAGTAGGTACCCTCTGAATTTCTGACATCAGATTAAATTCTCTGCTTGACTAGCTGAATTTGTGGCTTCTTCATTCATTGTATGTGCTTTATTTGAGGATATGATTAGTTTTCACTACCCTCAGAGCAGGAAAGACTATAACTTTATTTTTAGTTTAAGAAATGCTATTCAGCAATGCTAGGGAAGAGAAAGAAATCATTAAGCATTGCAATAAGTTCTCCTTCACATCATGAATTTGAGCCTCTCTTATTGATGTTTCCTTTAATTAATTGATTTTTACCTTGTACCTCACTTAATGATATGGATGGCATCTGTGGTAAGTAGAAAAATTGCTCTCAGTATTGTTCTTCGCTCAGACGAACTGTAGATCTTACCCTTGACATTTGAGCTAAAGTGAAACAAACTTTCAGGAATCCATCAGAGATTCTCTGGGCAAGTAACTAAAGCTTCAGGCCCTTGCAGTCAGACTGCCGTGCGTGATCTAGTGGGCGTGGTTTCACTTCACGGTAGAAGTGCTGAAGTTGGGACCTTAGCCCGGACCCATGTGATCTGCAATTTAACAGATTTCCCAGGTGATTTGCAAGCACAACAAAGTTCGAGAAGCACCGCTCTAGAGATGAGAATCAGCTTCCTGGGAAAACTTGTAGGGCCTTGACTGTTGGGCTTTGAATATAATTGATATCTTCAGGAAGCCTAAGTGTTAACCCAAGGGATGACAATGTTAATGAATGTTGATGGCCTCCTACCATGAACTTGTGAGAGACATTACTAATTTCTCAGGCTGCCCTTTCCGCCAGACTTTAGGATGCTTGTCCACATTCTCTACCTAGTCTGGTAGCTTTCATGGAGACAGAAAAGTTGGCCTAAGAGTTAAGACCTATTTATGAATCTTGCCTGAGGACCAATTGTTGTTTCCTAAATAGTGCCCCACAAGCCAAACAGACCAAAGGGAAACCTAGGTTAGGGAATCTTGTGGGTGTGGCTTTGGGATAATTTGTTGGGGAGGTAATGAAATCAAGATCATGAGTTTGGCCTTGGGCAAACCAGATAATTTCTTCATCCACTCCTTTCTGTCTTGCTCTGTCTCCTGTCCATCTGCTTGCTCTTCCTCATGCTGAACTCATTTTGATTTCCCATCACTAACCTTCATCGATTCTTTTGAATTAAATGTCTTCTCTTGCTCTTTCTGGTTGGGGTACTTGGGAGAAGGATCATCTTAGTATCTATAAGTCTCTTCTCCTGGGAACCCAAACTCTGACACTGATTTATATGATCGCTGGTTGTCTTTATTCGCCCTTTTGAAACAATCTCAGACTTATCAAGGTCATCTGTTTCAGGGCACCTGGGTGGCTTAGTCGGTTGAGCGTCCGACTTCAGCTCAGGTCATGATCTCACAGTCTGTGGGTTCGAGCCCCGCGTCGGGCTCTGTGCTGACAACTCAGAGCCTGGAGCCTGCTTCCAATCCTGTGTCTCCCTCTCTCTCTGCCCCTCCCCCAGTCTCACTTTGTCTCACTCTGTCTCTCAAAAATAAATACATATAAAAAAATTAAAAAAGAAAAAAGGTCATCTGTTTGACTAAAACATTAGCCCAAAAAAGAAATCGATTAGAGTCCACTTCCTTGCCCACTTGAACAGGCTTGACATTATCTCAGTTCCCCCATCATTGCCAAGGATGTAGGATCTGAGTCAACGTTTTAGATTCTGCTCATAACTGCATGTGATGTGGGGCATGTCACCACATCTCTCTTTTTTCACTTTGTTCTTCTATGGAATGAAACAATTCTGGAGCCTAACTCCCAGGGTTGTTCTGGAGGTTAATGAGAATCATGTAAACTTTGGCACAGTACCTGGGATATGATGAGAATGGAATACCATTAATGTCTACTAATTTCATTGTTGTCATAATCTTTAAGGAGATTCTGGTTGTGTTGGAAAGAGTTGGTCAGGGTCAACCAAAACCAGTTGTAGGTACAACTTTCCCTTTAATATTCCCCTTCTCCCTCCAGACTTTAAGTCTTTATTGTCATATAAAGTTATTCTCCTAAGACATCTAAATCACCAGTTCAATCAGATGCGGGGTATTTCCTCTCCCCAAATTGTGCCAAGTTTGATATAAACCAACATAGTTTGAATAACTATAATCAACATCCAAATACATTCACATCGATCAGAACTCAGGCTTTATTATTATGCAGTAAAAGAAACTAAAACTTAATTCCAAGCACATGTAATTGATGTTTGCAGAGAAGGATATTGCTCATAAGACATATTTAAGGGAATATTTTAAGGGAAAAATATTTTAAGGGAAAAAATGACACTTACTTGAAGAACATAATATACTTAGAATTGTTGGATTCTAAGAAGCCCATTTCCCAGAAGCCTAAGCTTTGTAATTTCTTATTAGGCAATGAGGTTATTTTACACAATCTGGTTAAACTAGTTAATGGAAATAGCATTTGACAGAATAAAATATTGCATAGATATATCATTCCAAAATAGTACTATTGAAATCCAATGTTCAACCTCCAAAGATAGATTGCCCCTAATAAACTTAAATATATGCTTGTTGAAATATATGTAAGTATATAAAGTATATAAAAAAAGGAAGCTGACATATTTAATATCAGCTCTCCATTTCATCCAGGAGGATAACGATACGAAAGCAAGGGAAAAGTAGACATATTTTCTTTTTCCTATTTTATTTCCTCATACAGTCTGCCTTTGGGTTACTCATTCAAGTCAGAACTCGTAACATAAGGCTGGGGCTAGAAGTTGACCAAATATGCTCCTTTTCAGATCATGACTGAGCATTTTCGGAGTCAGCGTGTATATATGGTGGAGGAAGAGGGTCTTGAAGAAAAGAAAGTTAACTCAGAACACTTCTGAGAAATCTGTATTCTGAAGTGGCAGACACAGTACAAGTCCCACCAGGGGATGCAGCCACTCCGAAAGGTTAACGGGCCAGCAAGGGGCTGTGACTGGGATGGAACAGATGGGGCATCAGGCGGAGAGGTTTCTAGATTATTCCGCACCCTGAATCTCTGATTTAGAGAGTTCTCATCAATAAAACGTCTGCTAAACTTCCAAGAGAAAATCTTCTAGCCTAAGCTCATTTTTCTGGATATTGTATTTTTAACACAAACCTGGTTTCTGGATGAGGGAGAGGGCCTAGGAAATTGGGGAGGATTTGAGAGCCCGTTTTGCGGAAGCCACATTAACAGTGTGCACGTAGGTGGATCATTATTTTCTGATCTGTAGCCCACAGAGGGCAACATCACAATGAAACGTGATAGCGAAATTGGATATCTCTTGTATTCCTACGGGCACAGATGCCCATGTGACAATTCTGACTTCCTCTTGTGAACCATCAGCCTA
The DNA here is from genome assembly GCF_023721935.1 of Panthera uncia. Classification (NCBI taxonomy): domain Eukaryota; kingdom Metazoa; phylum Chordata; class Mammalia; order Carnivora; family Felidae; genus Panthera; species Panthera uncia. The sequence goes on along the minus strand of NW_026057589.1, from coordinate 16,170,334 downwards.
TAAATCGTGACCGAGCTTGCAAAGGGTGTATTAAGGGATGATAAACTCGCATATGTACCTCTTGGTGCTACGACAGACCTCGTCACTCCATCTGCCCTCAGCTGACTGGGAGAACAGAGCACAGTTTTCGCGCTTACCGCCATTAGGCTGTGCACGGTCCCAGTTGAGGAAGGAGATGGTGACTCCGTTGACATCAACAAACTTGCCCTCGGTGACCATGTCATTGATGCCCAGCCAAAAGTCATTGACACCTGGCAGGCTTCTTTTACCATAGTCTCGGAGGGTGTTGATCTCGTCAGAGTTTCTGGGGATCACCAGGGTTCCTCCCTTGGAGATACAGTCTTCGTTAGCTTCATGGAAGTGCTTCAGGCCTTCCGAAGCAAGGTAGCATTTCTTGTGAAACTTTGTGCCTCGGAGACAGACTGTAAAGATGTGAAATTGGATATATTAAGAGGCTTTTTGAATGTTAGACATCTAGGGCTGGACTTGGAAAACGGCCATTAATATCTGTGGAATGAATGATATGTGATGATAATGCTGAGTTAACATTTATTGGAGATTTTGTATGTGTCAGACCCTATGCCAAGCACTTTATAATAATGAACTTGTGTCATAATCACAGCAGTCCCATGAAATGAGATTGTATTGCTCTTGTCTTTACATATTGAGGCTTATAGAAGTTGTTATTGTAACAACTTAGTATGTAAAAATGTAACTTACGTAGTATAGATGATCACAATTACATAAACCCACCTCTGTCCCACCCCACCCTCAAAACATGGTTTTTAGTCTCATGCTGCTTTGATACATACCTACTTGCTAGTTTGTATAGCTCCATTGTGTGCTGAATTTCCTTGGAACTTTTGGGACTGGTATTTCATAATGATTTAAAAAACAAAACAGACAAAAGTCTGAGCTGACATATGGAGAGACAGTGGTTTTGTTACGTAGATAACTCAGCCCTGGTAATATTGTTTAGGTTATCCAGGATAAACCAAACATAAAGATAGTTTTAGGGCAAAGCATTAGAGGGGTGCCTGGGTGGCTCAGTCGGTGAAGCGTCCGACTTCGGCTCAGATCATGATCCCACAGAACCCCGCCTTGAGCTCTGTGCTGACAGCTCGGAGCCTGGAGCCTGCTTCTGATTCTGTGTCTCCCTCTCTCTCTGCCCCTCCCCTGCCCACACTCTGTCTCTCAAAAATAAGTAAATGTGAAAAACAGCATTAAAAAAAAAGCATTGGAGAACCTCACTCTGACAGTTACTAGGTGTGTAACTGTTGGAGAAAATACTTAATTTATCTGTGCCTCAGTTTCCTCACATATAAAATGACGATAATCATAACGGCACCTATCTCATAAATTGTTGGAGGATTAATGTGTTAATGTTTATGAAGTATTTACAGTGCCCAATTGTGGGTAAAGCATTAATAAAACCCTTTTGCTTCCTGCATGGGCATTTGACGTTCCTTTAACTTTTGAATTCTGTTCCTGGAAGCCTGATAAAAGGAATATGTCAGTAGTAGTATCAAGTAACATTGCTTATGGTGAAAATAACCTTGAACTGGTAACATTCAGCTGGCCTGGGAGTTATAAATCCTTGATAGGAAGCCATAACTGTAGTTTTCCCTGAAAGTGCTAACTCTTGTAACCGGACAGGTCTCTTGCAGAACCCTTGAAATTGTTCTTCTGGAGTTGTTATGTGAGGTATTTGGATCCCGGGGGTGTGAGTCTTGTGAGCAAGGGCTGTTCTTGAACCCACCCAGTGTGGCTCCCTTTTCCTTTAGCCTGGGAGCCAAGAAGTGTAGCTCTGGGACAACAGCTTGTACAGCTGCATCCACTGCTTGGGAGCCCTAGCCCCTTGCAAAGAGGAGTGTCGAATGCTGCCCTCTTTTGGCAAAGCTGTGGTTCTAACCAATGTCCTTCCATTTGCATCTGATGCACAGCGTGGCCCAAGTGAGTCCTGTGATCCTGTATTTAGTTGAACCTCAGCAGATCTCCCAATGGGCACGTAATAAACATCTGATGAATGCTAATTATTTTCGCCCATTAATACTTGCTTCAATTCTGTTTCATTGCCTATCAGAGAAGAATTATGAACACACTTTTAAAATGCATTATTGACACGCCTGTTTTTATTTCTATACCAGCCATATATAGGAGAAGGGAGTGGAAAACCAAGCTGATTTCCCAAAAACAGTTGTCTCCCCTGCTTTTGAATCCTCTCTCCTGGACACACCTCTGGCTTGTCAATGACTCTTTCAAAACGATGTCACCTAGGGGTGCCTGGGTGGCTCAGTAGGTAAAGCGTCTGACTCTTGATTTCAGCTCACAGTTTGTGAGATCCAGCCCAATGTTGGGCTCTGCACTGACAGCACTGAACCTGCTTTGGATTCTCTCTCTCTCCTTCTGCCCCTCCCCTGCTCATATTCTCCCTCTCCCTCTCCCTCTCCCTCTCCCTCTCTCTCTCTCTCTCTCTCTCTCTCTCTCTCAAAATAAGTAAACATTAAATAAAAATAAAAAGGTTTCACCTAGGACTTGACGTGTACTCTAGGTATGGCTTGAATTGCTGGCAAATCACAATTTCTTTTCTTGTCTCTTTTGAGACAAAGCATCGATGGGGATGGGTCGGGTCTTACCTGTCTGTAAGGCTTGCATTTCCTTCAGGGCATTGACTTCTCTCCAGAGCTTTTCAACTTGAGTCTTCAGGTCTCCATCCTTTTCTGGGGGATATTTTCGAGGGGGTGGGGGTGGGGTAGGAGGAATGAAAAGTATGTGATTAGAGTAAGATAAAAGTAAAATAAAATAAAACTTTGGGATCCAGAATGTAAGGTGGGGGTGGTCTTGATGAAACTGACCCCAGTGTACATGAAAATTAACGCATGAAAGGAAGTCGGCCAGGAAGACGCATAGAGCTTGGTTGTGCTAATAAAACCAGAAGGTCCTCCTGTGAGACAGGGCTGCTATGCCTTGCCAGCCCCATCCTGTGGGACTCGCCCTCCATCAGGCATCCAACCTGTTGACTTTCAGAGCATCTTAGAGCAACGTATGTCATCTCCGGACGCTTTCCTTTGGGTTCCTCCCAACTGGAACACAGTTGCCCCAACTCTTGTCCATTTCCTTATTGAGCTGAAATATTTTTTCTAGACACCTCTTCTCGTTATTTTCTCTGTATTAGCATCTATCAGGCTAATCTCTTTCTTTGAACCTTTTACTTTTCTTGAGAGGACTTAAATCCATAATTATTTTTTACTTGCACTTTCATACGTCTTCCTGTCCATGGTGCTCCTGATGCTTAATAGAATGAATAAACAAGATCCTAGGACTGATAGGGACTGCCTTAGATATTGACAGTTTGAGCTCTTCAAAGGCAGGAATTATAATAAATTGTAAGAAATAATAAAAAAAAAACAATATTGAGAGCCAGCATATACTGTGCACCAGGAGCTTAATTCTTTCAATATTCCCATGAAACAGACACTATCACTATCCTCCGCTCACAGAAGAAATAGAGGCACAGAAAGCCGAATTAATCTGCCATACGTCAGCCAGCCGCTACGGCGCAGCTGGGATTTGAATCTCTCTCCCTCCAAGTATGTTCTCTTCACATCACTCTGATCTGCTCTTGCACAGTAATTCCTGGGCCCTGGCTCATGGCCTTAGAGGAGACGCTTGAAGCTTGGTATGAACTGTCCCCAGCTGCCTCCTTATGTAGATGCCATATGGGGAATCTGTGTTCTGTCCTGGATTTTTCAGGATGGTCCCAAATCTACGCACGCTGATTCATCCTCCTCTTAAACTTGCAATCTGCCAGCCAGGTGGTCCCACATTTGGGTTAGGAAAATGCTTTCTGGGGTACCCGGGAGTAGACCCCACCTCCTTTTCACTTGATAGTGCACATCAGTCCTCAAAGCATCCAGTAGCTCAGCTCAGAAATACAGTAACCCCTGAATTTGCTCAAGGAGGCCATTCAATCCAGAGTAAATATAAGGGTGCATTCAGAATGCAAGCCCATCGACTGTTTGTTGGAGGCCAGGTTTGCAAAGAGCGCGGGAGACTTGCTTCCAAGTTTGAAGTTGTCAACCATACAAATGTCACAGCCCTTCCCTCTCAGCTTCCTGCTCCATTCTGTATAACTAAGTGCCCTCCACAGGGAAGCTGTAAACTGTAATTAACATGAAGACACATGAATAATATGCTCCTGAGAGTCCATTATGGCAATCATTATCCAGGTTGCTTGGCTTTGCTTTCTATCCTTTGTGACAAACGTGGATGTGTTTTGTATACACTGAATGCAGGGAACAGTTATTTCACTGTAAAAAATATATTTTATTCATTTCTATGACACATAATTTATTAAGACCTATGACTTAAATACCACGGAAATTTTGTTTTTGGAGTTAAATCACTCAATAACCCTTTTGAGTTAAAAAAGAAAAAAAAGAAAAAAGCTTCCTTTCATTTTCTTGATGTTTTTCTCCAAAAGTAGTTTCAGTACAGAAATGCAAAAATAATTCCTGGGAAGCAACCAGGAAACAAACATAGGAGTTCTTCCTCAATCTCATTAACAACCAGAAAAGGAATATTTGTCAACCTTATTAACCATCAAAGAAATGCAAATTAAGAGACGTGTTCTGTTTTGGGGTTAGGTTAGCAAAGCTTCAGCCGATGATGCGATGTTAAGCTGTCCAGGTGTGTGGGATGGTCACTCTCATACTCTGAAGACCAAGGCGGCCTGGGTTGATGCCATTATTTTGGGAGACGATTGGAAAGTGTGCTAAACCTGCGTTTCCTAGAAGTGTATTCCTAACGTCCTACCTTAGCATGGGGTCCACATATGTGTTCAAAGCCATTCACCTAGGCATTGGATCAAAAAAGATGGATTGAAAACCAGACAGAAGTTCACCAAGAGAGAACAGAGTACATGAATCACGATCCAGCCTTGCAATGGAAGATTATGCGGCTGTAAAAGGGACGGACGTATGCCTTATGTGGATAGCCAGGATCCAATAGATGAAAGAAATTAATACCCAATGCTTATTTGTTTAAAAATATCAAGTTTTCATTGTGCATTAGAGAAACTCTGGTAATATTATTTCCCGACAGGTAACAGTGGGTAATTCTGTGGAGAGGGTTGGGAGAGAAACAAATGGCTTTCCCTTTTGCATTTCTAAAGTTTGGTATCATTCCCAGGTACTTAAAATATTTTAAAATTGTACGTGTTAGTGGAAAGAGAAGTGTTCGGTAAGTTCACGCTTATTGCTTCACTTACTGGTTTAGAATCTGCTTTCTGACCTAACAGCAAAAATTCCTTGGGGAGGCTGATGTTTACGAGGTGTCCCCAGTCAGTAAAAAGGCACACAGAAAGAAGCATGAGTGAGCTCTTGCGAGTGGGTGGGGGTGGGTTGGGGGAGCTCGGCGCCACCTGAGCTGAATGGCTTCAGAAACGCCCCCACAGCACGCGCGGGCACACACACACACACACACACACACACACACACACACAGGTCCGCGTGTTCACACCCCATCCCCCACCCCTCCCCCCATGGTCACTCCTTTGCCATTGCCTCCCAGTGGTGAAGAGACTCTAGCAATGAAAGTGCCCCATCACACAGTGTCTTTGCTCTCCCTGTTCTCATCTTCACCAAATGCTTTATCATTCGTGAGAAGTATTTTAACCTTCCATCCAATAGAGGGAACAGGAAACTTGAGTATTTTATAAGGAAAAGAGATTCCCCCTGAAGAAACCTTGCATCAGATCTAAATCTTAGAAATAAATGCCCCCTGAAAAGGGCACTTTGTAATATATTCAGAGCAGGACACAAGACAAGCCTCCTTTTTACCCAACCCACTGGCCATGCTGTGTGCCAAATCCAGGCTTGAACTCCATGGGTACCCTTGGTATGTTTTGTTACTAAGGCAGTGAACTTGAGAAGGAAATAGTGTCATTATATTCACCCTGAAATATCCTGAGAGGAAAATGAAAATAACTCAGGGGATGAGCTAAAACATCACTCTGCTTCTCTCTTGATACTTTTTTCCTCTTGCTATGGTTCAGCATATTGCAAATAAATTACTGTTGCCTTTGTTCTTTGCGGGATTTTTTTTTTTTAATTTTGAGAGAGAGAGAGAGCAAGGGTGGGGCAGAGAGAGAGGGGTACAGAGGATCCAAAATGGGCTCTTTGCTGACGGCAGACAGCCTGATGCAGGGTTCGAACTCACAAACTGTGAGATCGTGACCTGAACCAAAGTTGGACGCTTTACCAACCGAGCCACCCAGGTGCCCCTGTTTTTTTCTTTCTTACCTCTTCACTCAATTCGAGCCACCTAGATTTGGGGATTGCTAGGAGACTCAGTTCTGCATTACAGTGTTTTCGAACATGATATGACTTCGCATGAAGAAATATTTTTAAATTTAAAAAGAGGTTCAATTTCTCTCTGATGTGAAAAGGCTTAAATGTGTAGCATAGACTGTCCTTATGTTGTCAGGGGTATGAAGACATACGTACGTGATAACCAATGACGAAACAGAAGCCATATCACAATAACTGTGTCCTTACCTACACATTTAATAAGAGTATATAGCTCTCTTACAAATACATTTGAACAGTTATACAATATCTAAGAATGAGACGGTATACTCTATTAATCAGTCTATTCTACTCGATTCCTCATTCATAATACCAGATATCCACGTATCTATGTTGACTCTAAAGAACATTCTGTGTGGCTGAGCTCACTTGACAAAGGATGTACAATACAGAAACTTTTTCTGTTAAAAACAAAAGGCCTACTGCTGATTCTTTGAAGTATCAAACTGTCCCAGAGAATTAAAAGGTCACTCTGTTTTCTGAAATGCCATATCCACATGATGGCATGGCACGATCACCGGAGACAGTTTTCCCGGCAGAGCTGGGAAATGAACACTGCCCAGTCCCTCCCCACACTGAGCAATCCTAGAATTTTGCTGGAGTGAAAAGCCCCATTACCTTTCACTCGGCGTTTGCTGTGCTTCCTGGCTTTGAATTTGGATGTGTGGCTGGTGGTCTGGTCCAGGAGTAAGGTGATAACCAGGATGTAAATTACAAGCCCGTTCTTTGCCATGGCTCTTGAGTAAGTCTGATGACCACTCTGCCAGTTCCTCTGGAGTAGCTAAGAGACGAGTGGACTGGGCAGCCTCATCTTGCTCTGGAGGGCATGGGCCAGCTTTATAAAAGTGCGTGTGAAGGTTGGCTGGCGTCCTGCTGACGAAATGTTTCAATTCCTCGGCTGGCCACAGCATAAGGTGGCCCCTTGTTCTTGCGTCTCGGGTTAGACTTTTTTTTTTTTTTTTAAATATTCCGGTTACATTTTCTACTTGACTTGCCTTTTCAGAGTGTATGAGAGTTAACTAAGAGCTTAAGGGTTTTACCTGCTTTCTTCTTTTCTTTTTTTAAAGTCCAGGAAGTTTGGAGTCTCTCTGTGAGGACCTCAGTTTTTAAGCCCTTGCTTTGGACCTCCGAAGTTCACTTAATGTTCTAGGAAACTCAATTCGGTTTTCAGGGCAAAAAAAAAAAGGCACGCACAAAAAACTAGGAAAGCTACTGCGTGTGTGTGTGTGTGTGTGTGTATGTGCACGTGCGCGACATCAGAGTCTACACATGCTCAAGTGTCTATACAGCTCCAAGTGGGACTTGGGAATGACTCACTCACAGCGATGGCTAGAGTGGAGAGTCCGTGATAAAGGAGAAGGCTTTCTATTAGGATTTTGTGGATTAACCAAGAATTGTATTTGGGGGAAACACACCTCAGAATGAAAAGAAAATTAAGACAGTGACTTATTTCCGTAAGAATTAATGTAGAATATCCAATTACAGCTATTTTGCAGACCCCCATCGGCCAACACTTTTTTCCTTGAAATTACCCCAAATGCTTAAAAAATACTTCCGAAGGGAAGATAGAAATTAACAGAAGAATAAACTGGAAGACTCGGTATGATTATTCTTACCTTAACAATGGGCTTTTTAGGACAAGTACCCGGGACCAGATAGGCTTTTGTATGAAAAGCAAGGGACTTCCAGACTTCCATTATTTATTTATTTTCTTTCTTCCTTCCTTCCTGTCTTGCTCGCTCTCTCTTTTTTCAGACAATACAGGAAAAATCAAGGGGTGATTGATTCCTTCTGGATCTTGGGAAAACCAGTCTAATCTGTCTTCATTGCCTTCGTGTCACAGCCTCTTTGTACCCTTCCCACGTATTGACACCAAAGTAAAATTGCTTGATAGAGAAAAGTCTGACATAATTTGGTAAGTGTGAAATAAAGAATGAAGGTTTTACTTATAATGCAGGCTCCTCATACTGATTTGGGCAGTCTATGGGTGGGTAGACATTTGAGGGCATTGTGGAAAGAAGCTGAGCAAATTTCCCATTCTCATTTCACCTCTTTATCAGCTGTGTGACCTCTGGCAACTCACTGAACCTGCCTGGGCCCGTTCTCACACTTAGGAATGCCTACTTTACAGGGCTATTGGAAAGATTAAGTGAATAGCGGCTATAAACACTTAGCACAGTGCCCAGTGCTTAATGATAATAACAGTAATAATATCTGTAATATCCTTACCATTAATTATAACAGTACGTACAATTTATGGAATACCAGATCTCTTTTGTCTTCAGAGCAAGGCTATGGGATAAGTATTCTATTTATAGATCATCGAAGCTGAGCCTCAGGACAGTTAAGTGGATTTCTTCATCACTCAGATGCCAGTGGAGTCAGAGTAGAATTTAAAATCTAGTTTGGGGGTACAAATAAAAAAAGTAAATAAAATCTCATTTTGATTGACCCTGGGAGGTCTCTCCTCTGACCTGGCCTGAGAAAAAAGATGCTTTGATTTGAATAGGGAAAAGGATCAATGTCTTATAACTGATCTTATGATTGATCGAAAATACTTCTGGCCAGCTTCTCAAATCCTTTACTCTGAGAAGAGATTTCAAGCTACAGAATGGTGGGGGAAAGCTAACGATTTCTCTTGGATCTTTGATCTGTGCTGTGTTCGAACTAGACTTGTAACAAAAGGCTATCTTTTTCCTTCAAAATGAATCTGTATTGTTTTGGGCTCTTCTTTTCCAGGAAAACCTCTGGCATTTTTTTGAATTTGTTTTCTTGGAGCCAGACTCTAAAGCCTATGCTTTTGTCCTTTTAAATTAATACACTTTATTTTTTAGAGCAGTTTAGAGAAGTTAGAGAAATTAATTAAATTTAAATTAATACACTTTATTTTTTAGAGCAGTTAGAGAAAAGTGGGGCAGAAAGTATAGAGAGCTTTTGCCCTGCCCCCCTCCCCAGTTTCTCCTATTATTAACATCTTGCAAAAAACAAAACAAAAAACAAACCAAAAAAAAAAGTCCTGTGCTTGTGTGGGATATTTGTTGTAATTGATGAATGAATATTGATCTATTGCTGTCAGCTAAAGCCTACAGTTTACATTAGGGTTCAGTCCGTGTTGTGCGGCTCCTTGGATCTTGGTAAATAAACATGTAATGTCACGTATCCACCATTACAGTAGCACAGAGAAGAGTTTCGCCGAAGTCCAAGCTTTTTGTTGTAATGAAATATTTCAGGGGCGCCTGGGTGGCTCAGTCGGTGAAGCATCTGCCTCTTGATTTTGGCTCAGGTCATGATCTCATGGTTTGTGGGTTCGAGCCCTGTATTGGGCTCCACGCTGACAGCACAGAGCTGCTTGGAATTCTCTCTCTCACTCTCTCTGCCTCTTCCCTGCTCTCTCTCAGTAAATAAATAAATAAATAAATAAATAAATAAATAAATAAATTTTTAAAAATGTTTAAGGATTGACTTCTTCCCTGCCTACACTGCCGAGTACTCCTCAGGACTCTCCCTTGGCCGCTCTAACTTCCTCTACTCTCTCCCTTAAATGATCTTAATCCTTCTTGTGGCTTTAAATTCTCTGTCTGGGATTCTCCCACATTTACCTCTCAGTTTGGGTCTCCTCCTTCAGATTCACTGTTGCAATTGCCCACATGACGATGTCTCGGAGACATTTCAAATTCGTGATGGTTAAAATGAAATTCTGGGGGCACTTGGGTGGCTCAGTCGGTTGAGTGTCCGACTTCAGCTCAGGTCCTGATCTCACGGTTCGTGGGTTCGAGCCTCACGTCGGGCTCTGTGCTGACAGCTCAGAGCCTGGAGCCTGCTTCGGATTCTGTGTCTCCCTCTCTCTCTGCCCCTCCCCTGCTTGTGCTCTATCTCTGTCTCTCAAAAATAAATAAATGTTAAAAAAATTTTTAAATGAAATTCTAGATTCTTCCCCCATTAACCTCCCATGAATTTAAAAAAAGTCTCATTCCTCCCGAGGCTCCCTGGTACAGTTAATGTCTCCAGCCCATTCCGGGGGCCACTTCTGAAACTCTAGGCGTCTTTTTGCCCCCACCCCACCCCTCCTTTGCCTGCAGTGCCCTTCCTCATGACCTTGTCAACAGCAAGTGCTGTGGTCTCTGCCCGCACGTGCATGCTTCCTCTTTCTTACCTTCGTCCCATCGGAAGTCACCAAGACCTCTTGTCCTGAACACAGCTCAGCCACCCTGTTCCCTTCCAACTCAAGCGAACGCTCCACATATCACCAAAGGGATTGTCACTCTCTGACCTAAAACCCTCCAAATCTTACCATTGTCCTTATGATGAAACCCAGGCTTCTTACCTTGGTTTCTGAAGACCTCCTGCCTGGTGGGACCCACCTGGTTTGTCCTCGTGACTGTCCATTTGTGGAGGTCTTTTGCCAACTTTGAGCCATATCCCGTTCTCTCTTTCCATCCCCACTCTGCTTTTCCACGTGCTTTTTCTCTGTCACTGTACCCAGTCCCTTCCCAACCTTGAACTGTTGGTGTGAGTCCAAGTGAGTCTGACTGGCGCCTTCTTGTCCTCCAGATCTGAACTTGAAGATCACCTTCTCAGACATATCTTCTCTATCCTCTCTGCATAGTCTAGGGAGTCCTACTCTGTTTTCTCCATGAAGGTATCCTTCTTCCTTTACAGCCCTTCTCATACTTTGGTACTCATTTAAAAATGTATTTACTTAATTGACTGCCGGGTTGGATGTCTGTCTCTCTGGCTAGGCTGTAAGCTCCCAGAGGGCAGGAGCTCTGCTGGATTAGCTCAACTCCACATGCTTTGCACACTGTGTTTGCTCAATAACTATTTACTAATGTGTGGTGGGATGGTTTGCTTCTGCTTCCCTCCCTTGCCACCTCTGCTCTGAGGCTCCAGCAACCAGGCACTTGACCAAGGAAACAGCAACTCAAGTCTTGGAAGAGTGAAGGGACAGACTCATTTGGCATAAGAACATTTGGAGTCATGCTAGGAAATCAGCCCGCTCAGCACTGGGGAAGCTCGGATTGGCTTTCAGGTGCCTGGCACTGAGGCCAGACAGGGATGGGAGCTTCCTTTTAACTTCTCTTCCTCCCACTGAGATTCTAAGTCCACTTCATCCTCCTTTAGGGAAAAACCAATGGAAACTAAATGGCTGCAGGTTTGGCTGGGAGAAGATGGGGGTTGGATCTGAGAATACTCTTAATGTAGGGGTTTTTGTCCTTATCCCAAATGCTGATTGACATCAGACATGGCCTTCCCCTTTGGGTGAGCCTCCACCCCCCAAAACCTCAACAGAAATAAGAGGGGAGAAGATGGCAATGATCTGGGAGAAAATCACATCACGGACTACACACACACATCAAGGGTATTGGGGGCAGGTGGCCTTGTCCCCACCTTGTTCTTGGGGAGGGCAGACCTCCTCGCTCAGTGTTCTTGGAGGCTGAACAATCCCTTTTTTGTGGGGCATGATGATGTCATCAGCTCGTCCCCTGGGCTGGACCAGGCCTTCTGAAAGGGCTATTTAAGAAGTGCACATTTATAGCCAGGGAATAGGAACTATAAAAATATTGTCTTTAGTCAGAAAGTGTTTTGGTGAGGATTTAAAAACTGTCACCAGAGTTTAAATTTCCTTAATAAATTGCTGTTTACAACATGTCTCCTGACCACCCTGTGTAACTGATGTGTTTATTCCACCGGCTGCTATTTTAAAGTTGCGCTAAGCCGCTGTTTTCCAGAGTGTCTAACAAACAAGTTTATCTGTCCTCATCGTTGTTTGTCCGTTAATACTCACGGCTGAAATCTTTGAAGGCTGTGTTCAGGGGTCAAGGGCAGAATTTAGGGGGAGTGATAGGGCAGAACTCATTACAGCAGGGTGGAGGTTGAAATGCTTGAAGGAAAGATTGGTTATGGATTGTGTACAAATTGTGTCATTTATATTTAGGCCTATTACTTGCAGCTGTGACTGGCAAAAGTGTCAGGGAATTTGAAGAGAAGGCGGTGGATGGGGGTTAGGGAGAGAGTTCAAAGACCTTGCTAAGATGGGATAACATTGGATATAGGTAAGGAGCAAGGACTCCGAGAGTCTGGGGTTAAGATTTTAGATCTGTTACTTTTTAGTTGTGTGACAATGGTCAGACTTTGTCATTTCTCCTAACTGTAGCTTCCTCATCTGTCTTAACAGAATGTTGAGAAAATTAGAACATGTGTATAAAACATGCAAGCCACATCTTGTCATAATACGTCATCAATCAAGGGAACTTAGGCTTCCCTAATGACCGTGATATAGATGCATGAGGCATCATATCTCTATAAGGTCCTCAGACTCACCCTGGCCCTGACCTCAACCTTACAGGTTTGGTCCTCTTTGCACCCACACTGATCATACTTTATCATAGAACTTCTAAACATCTTGCACTGTTTAGTCTCCCTCACATTTTTTACCTGGGACACAGATCTTGCCTTATTCTCTCCTGATTTTCTAGACCAATAGTTGGACCCACTGTCCAATAGAACCACTCAATAGCCATATGCGGCTAACCACTCCCATATCAGATGGCATAATTTTAGTGTCTAATGCAATGAATAATGTGTAGTAGACATTTAATAAACGTCTATTCCATGAAGTGGTTCAACCAAAAGGATTTAGAGTAAGGAGAGTGGTGATTTAGATTCAATTAATCTCATCCCAACTACTGTGCTAGGATTTTTCATATAAAGCCTATAAGGAAGGCATTGTTATCCCTCTTTTATAGAAGGTGGACCTAGACTTAGGGAGTTAAGTGGCTTTTCTTGGAATCTTCAACAGCTGGTCTCCTCAGCTGAGGGGTGGGCCCACCCCGCCCAGTGGTGAAGGGATTTGGGGCTCTGTGGGCTTACCTACAGGTCAGTGTGACATTTTCTGGTAAAGTCAGGGTGGTGGGCTTAGAACAATGGCATCCCAAGTTTGGGAGAGACACATCTCTGCTTTGACCGCTTCTCATGATGGAGAATTCACTCCCCACGAAGGCAGCCAATTCTGCTACTAGAAAGTTTTGCTTTACCCAGAAGACCCTACCCCTAGCTCTCTCGTGACCAGCAAGAAGAGATCACAGCCCCCAGTTTAGTCCATGAAGGCGCCCTGACATTGCTGTGCCCTATCAGCTCCGTTTAGACTTTCTACCTTTGCTCTGATTTCTTTGGGTTCTTCCAAACTTAGTTACAACAACCCCTGCCTGAGTTTCTTGTGTTCCGCTCCAGGCCTGTGGCAGCTACTTCTCTGAGCTGGTTTCTAGTGTGTGATCTCATCTTGAACTAGCTCCATCCCCTCTTTCAGACCAAGTGTTCTTCTGGCCCCATTCCACTCTGCCTTCTTGTGGGGCCTCTCAGTGGCTGAAGCTACCGCATCCTTGGCCTTGAACGGGCTGATACCTCACCGAAGTCCTCGCTTCCCACAGCAGCCCATGGTACCGCCAAGTGTACAAATGACATCATGTGGGTCTGGGGTTGAATCGGGGCTCGCTCGTTTACCGGCTATGTGATGGGGGCGAGCTCATTCGTCTCTCTGAGCGCCCCATTCCTATCAATTGGGGGTCATAATGACCATCTGCCACCATTATTGGGAAGATAAAAAAGGCTCCCTGGAAACAATCAATACAGTGGCTGATACAGAAGGGATATTTCATATGTGCACTTTGTATTGGTAAGTTAATTATCGTTATCACCGTCATCATTACAATAACATCCTAGCCCTTCCTGACTTTGCTCTGAAGTCATCCCTCTGCAGCCACCCAGCTGCCTATCCCCCCCCCGGCCAACCTTCCAAGCACTGACTGTAGTGAACAGTGCATTTTCTTAAGGAAGCAAATATTCCATTGGTCTCTTTTTCCTACGTGTACCAATGTTTCAAATTTATTGTGAGTTTTGCCTGGCCCTGCTGCCAACGTGGTCCAAAAATATAAATAAGTCAGTATTCGCCTCCCTTCCACCGAGAGCAAGGGCAGCCCTTGGTGGAAAACCTTCATAATTCCTCTCTGTAGGCCTCCCGACGTTGGACACAGTGGAAATGGTTTTCAGCCTTCAGGTAACAACAGTGAGGTCTTTGTTCTGCATCAGAATTCAGAGGCTTACAGACTCTGTGTGTTCTTGGAGCAAGATGACTGCAGGTTTCAGAGTGACCCATTGGGAAAATCTGCCTTTCTGGGGATTAACTAGTTTTCCAACTTTTGAGTCCATGACCGTTTTCCTAGTGGAAATTTAGTGATAGAACTAACGCCATCTTGTGTTCCCTCTTGAGCTGTCTCAAGTAAACAGTCAAGCTATGCCATCTGGTTTAGATAGCATAAAAGGGGATTGCCTTTTGGTCATCTCTCCAGAAAGTGCTTCCCAAGGCTGAGACCCTGCACTGCTACAACCTGATGGGTAGGCCAAGAAAATTGGTCCGCAGACCAAGGAAATCTGTTCCTCATAAAGAATAGGAATAGCAATCAAATAGATGAATTGTATGGATAAGGCATTGCTTATATTTCCTTTGGATCTGAGATGAATGAAGAGACATAGAAGATGTGGAGGGTGGAGGGATCAAAACAAGTTTGGTATTGGACAACATGGTCTTAAGGTTTTCATGGGACACTCAGCTGTGTTTGTCTAGCTGATGATAGGAAATAGTCGTTGGACACTTGAATGAGGTTAAAAAAAAAGAGTTGTTTGAGAGAATCAATAATTTACTCATAGGGAATCAATGATACGTCAACAGTGGGAACCTAATGATGGGTCTGAAGCCAGGATACTCATACGGGGAAAAGAGCATCAGAGACAAATCCATGGGGTCTCAGATACTTAATGGGTAGGGAGAGACAGGAAAGGGACTCAGGGGTTGGGAAAGCTAGAGAAAAAGTGTATTTCCCTTCATTGATTTTTCACACATTTTGAAGGTTCTTGGGGAGGAGAGAGGAGACAGAACTGGCAGATACGCCAAAGAAGTAAAACAGGAAAAAGCCTGAAATAAACACTGGTCTTGGGAGTTAGAAAAATGACTGCAGGCAATTTCTGCAATGCATAAGACATGGAAACCAGATTGCAGTGAGTAAAATAATAAGTAGAGATTGAAAAGTTAATTTTTCAGTAGGCTTTTTTTTAGGTTCACAGCAAAATTCACGGGAAGTCGCGGAGATTTCCCATATACTCCCTGCCCCTACATATATGTATGTCTCTGCTTGCATTTGAGGGGCAGGAGAGTAGAGGGGGTGTGTGTGCAAAGCAGGGGCACATCTTGTCCCTCCACAGTCTCCTGCCCCAGGCTCTGCTTCTACCCCATCGTCTTTGCAGACCCACAGTCTTGCATATGCCTCACTTTCAATGCAGGAATGTGCTGGCCACGGGGCCACACACATCTCTGCCCATGGGCTGGTGGACAGAAGATGTTCCCACCGCAGGCTCTGTGTGGAAATGGCTGGGGTGTGGGGTGGTGGTTAAGGCAGAAGGCTTGGTTAAGAGACCACCTTGGTTTGAGTCCTGGCTTTACGACCTCTCAGCTGTGTGCCCCAGCTATGGTGTCTCCCACGTCCGAGGAAGAGAAAGTGTAACAGCAGTACCCAATTCCTAGGTAGAGGCCAAGTTAGTGAATACACGGGAGATGCTGACAGCAATGCCTATCCAACGGCAAATGCTAGCGGCTCATTAAATAGATGGGAATGGTGAGTAGTTCGAGCCCTGGGTTGAAGTTTTCATCTGGCGGGGGGCAGGGGGTTGGGTGTCCATTTGGTGAGCTGTCCAAGAACCTGTGCTGGGAACCTGGCCTCCTGACTCCTCCTTAATACCGTGGGTGGTGGGAGGCAGGCTGACGACTTGGAGGAACCTGCTGTCTGTATTCTGTAGAAGATTTGCGTGGGTCTGCAATAGTCACAGGTTTGCACCTGTTACTTGGCCAATAAGTTATCACACATTGTTTCAATGGATTAATAATATTTCATGTACCTTCCTTTACCAAACTGGCTCCAGTTGTTTAACTAATTTCCAATTTTTCCTTTATTATACACAATGTTGAGATCTACATCTTTGTGTATCAGTTTTTTTTTCTGTACTCTAGATTATTTTTTTAGGACCCCCTGTTCTATAAATGGATTTGCTGACAGGCAGCATATTCTAATGCTTAACAACATAGAATGGAATCTAGGTTGCTTGGTAGCAAATATAGGCCCTGCCACCAGCTCTTGGATCATGGGCAGTATTCTCAACTCCCCCATACTTTGGTTTCCCCATCAATAAACTAGGGGGAAATAGTAGTATTTAAAATAGAAGCTTGCTGTGGGGCTTAGATTAATACTTACAAAGTGCTTACTTAGAACAACATTTAGCCTATAAAAAGCATTAGTGATATTTGATATTACTGAGCCAAAAGGGGATGGATATTTTAAGATTCTGGATACATCTTGCTAATTATATTCAATGGGAAAAGTGGAGACCTTAGCTTGTCTCCTTCCCAGAGGGAGGGAACAGTGATGGGGGTGGGGGGGATAAGAGAAGGGTCAGTTTCGGGACGCAGCGTGGACCACGTGGCCTAACAGGCAGAGTCACTAATTCTTAAAAGGTTTCCACATGGGAACGTCTGTGTCTTTCTCTTTGCTTCTTCCCATGAGCATTTCTTTTTATCTCTTTACTTCTGTGTATTATATACAACTCATGGATGGTGGTAAGGTGGTGGGTCTGGGCTAAGACAGATACACAAGCTCCTAAATTTGGGGCAAGTTTCTGTGTTCTAGCCCAGTACACTGTGGGGTGCTCTCTAGTGGAGTCTGGGAAAAGCTCTGTACTGGCCATGTCAGTCCTCACGTCCCCTGGCCATTGTCCTTCATGAAGGAGGAGGTTTCGGTGGACCAGGGCAGGATTAAGATATTTCTGTACTTTACTGACCATAATATCATTTAATAAGGCCTCAAATGAAAGCCACCATCATACATAACTATTTCAAACAGATGCGCCCATTTTCCCACCAGGAAAAAAAGTATGTAAGAAACAAATTTCAATATTATATCTTTTCTTAGAGATGTGGAGAGGTCCCTCAGGTTAGGAAGCAAGATGGCGGCTTACTGGAGTGCTGTGTTGGTGTCTAGAAAACACTGCTCTTTTTCTCAAAGACAAAGGCCTTTAAGGCTTTAGAATATGAACCAGCTTTTCTTTGCTTTCAGGAAACCACTAGCACATCCATTTTGAATGTCTGGTAAACAGGGAGGGAGTCAGTGTTTTATGAGTGTCTGCTTTTCATCTCAGGAGACTTTTTCAGCTTCTTGCTTTCCCCCCGATGAGCAGAGAGGGGCCATCCAATTTGCATTGGATGCTGGTTTTTGCTGAAGAGTTCCTTCCAGTAGAAACCAGACAGGAAATATTCCCAGAGCCTGTTTATTTGGGTGTGGAGACAGCAAGTCCAGGAGACAGGCTGATGTCTCTGAAAGACCCACATTCACCACGCCTGCTTCCTTCTATAATTTATTTCTGCCCAAGGAGTCTAGGCCACCCTCCAAAATATATACCAGATATCTGGGATTGCAGTTGAAAAACCCACTACTTGCCTTGAGTAGGCCTTGTTGGAAATAAAGGAACAAACAGTCCTGGCTTGGGTCTCTTGACAGTTTAGGAGTAAGTAAAAGAACTATTTCTCTGACCAAAAATTGAAAAAGGATTACTCAAAGGGGATTAATCTATCGGACTTCTAAGCCATCATTAAAATTCTGCTGTAAAAGGATACTGAGCGACATGGAAAATGCCCATAGTATATTTCTAAAGGGGGGAAAAAAGCAGTTATAAACCAGAACTTACGGGGCAGGAAGTAACAGGTATATGGGTATGCGTGAATGTGGGGGTCTGTATAGACTAGGGATAAGTCAAAATACTACCAATAGTTACTTTGGGTGCTGAGATTATGGTGTTTTTTTTCCTCTTTGGTTTTCTAGGCCTTCTCCATAAGATATACATCGTATTTAAAGGTAAACATTTTATTGAAGGATAACATGCACAGAAATGTGCCCAAACTGCAAGTAGACCGCTCTCTGATTCTTCATAAAATTTAAATCTGGCCATGCTACTAATACCTAGATAAAGCCAGCAGAAAGTCCCCAGTGCCCCAGAAGCCTCTTGAGCCCTGTCCTCGTCACTATTCCTTAAAAAGAAAACCACCACTGTAGCTTTGCAAGATGTCGACTCAGCCCGGCTCAACCGTTTCCCAGAATTCCCTTCCCTGTATTCTTTGGCTTATGGTGAGGCACCAGATTCCCCTGAAAAATACCCACAGCATCAAAGCAGGAGGCCGTGAGAGATTGATCAGGGTTCTGGTGTGTGCTCATGGGTTCTAGCTTATTTTCCTCCTCTTTCACTTCATTTCCGTCTTCTCTTCCCCATTGCCGACCCAAGGACCTCAGACCTGAAGACCACAGCCTTACAGAGACTGCTCAACTAGTTTTCACTATTGATTGAGGTCAGATCCCTGCAGTAACCCTTTTAATACGTGTATGTGTCTGCACATGTGTATATCTCATAATGGCTTTGCTTCTCTGGTTGAACCCTGTCTGATGACAGAATTAGAGGGTGGATGGTGGCCCGTCTTCAAGATGGCTCTCAGCGGATGGTCCTCACTTGTTGGTGTTCACATCCTGTGTATTCCCCTCTTATAATGAGCAGGACTGACCGGGGTCACTAACAAGATGTTCTGGAAATGGACTTCCAAGATTAGGTCATAAAACATATCACAGCTTCTACTTCTACTTCTCTGTCTGCTTTCTTGCTTTGGAAGAAGCCAGCCGCCATGTCGTGAAGATATTCCGTCAGTCCTACGAAGAGGTCCACCCTGAGCCGACCCACTCAGCTAACCCACTCCGAGATTCCTGACCCACAGAAACTATAGGAGATAATAAATGTTGTCATTTTGAGTTGCTAAATTTTGTGGTAATTAGTTACAGAGCATTACACCCACAGAATTCTGAGGAGGTGCAATAGGTTTATTTAAGGCCCCTAAGGTTTGGGGTGGTTACCCACAACAGATGTAAAAAACCTTTCTAAAATCCTGGCAGTCATGCTATACATCTGAATCAGTTAGGGGGTATTCTGCTGTATGTAGCAGCACTGGGAACAAATTGGGCTATATTTTTTCTCACATAATAAGAAATCGAGAGGTAGATGGTTCCAGGATGGGCTCAGTGGCTCACCATTAGGTATGGGTCCAGCGTCTTTGCAATTCCCTCGGCCTTCTCAGTTATAAGTTGGCTAGAGTCGCTGCAAGCATCACATCTTCCCAGCACACTTTGAAAACAGAGATGGGGGCTTTGTGGAAAGATAGCCCTCACATGCCTTCCTTTTATCACATGAGGAAACTCACTCTCAGGTGTCCCCTAGAAGATCCCCCCTTAATGTTTCATTGGCCTGAATTGGGCCATAAGGTTATCCTTAGAATGGCAGACCCACTTTCTCTGACATGAAGGGCACACCACCAGATTCTTGACCAAAACTGGGTCTGTCAGCAAAGAAAAGTTTGGAAAGATGGCTCTTGGGTAGACAACCAGTAGGGTTTGCCACAAACTCCATGACAAAATCTGACTTCCAGACCTTCCCCCTCAATCGCCAAAGGACTTCTGTGGCTGTGTCTTAGTTTTTATTTAAACTCCTGGCAGTGTACAAGGTTGGGTTCTATCTCTTTGGAACACCAATCACTGTAATTTGGGTAGTTTGTTATTTATCAATGCCTGTATCTCTTGCTAGACCACACATCTCATGATTCAGGCCTAAGGATGCACAGGGGACTCTCGGAAGTTCATTCTCCTGCCCTGCTCTGCCTTGCTTGTTCTGTCCCCCTATTTCTTTTTCTTTATTTTTCTTTTTCTCTTTCTTTCTTTCTTTCTTTCTTTCTTTCTTTCTTTCTTTCTTTCTTTTCTTTCTTTCTTTCTTTCTTTCTTTCTTTTCTTTCTTTCTTTCTTTCTTCCTTTTGAGAGAGAGAGAGCTGGGGTGGGCAGAAAGAGAGGGAGGAGAGAGAGATAGAGAGAGTCCCAAGCAGGCTCTGCGCTGTCAGCACAGAGCCCAATGTGGGGCTCAAACTCAGGAACTGTGAGGTTATAACCTGAGCCAAAATCAAGAGCCAGACACTTAACTGACTGAGCCACCCCCTTTCCCCCTATTTCTGATCAATAGGAATCATTGTGAGAAGTAAACTTTTCAGTTTCCCACTGAATTTTATTTGTAAATCTGTCCCAGGAATGTTCAGTTGACTTGTTGGGCATAACTATTTAATAAAGCAAGATGCTGGGTGTATAGCAAATGGAATATTCCACTGTTAATGAGAAGCCCCATAACAGGGAAATTGGATTTCTCCTTTACTTTATATAACTGACAAGCCTTGATTAAATATTAATTGGACTCTCCTAGAAACAGGGCCTGAGTTTAGTGATATAATTGTGGCTCATGTTCATAACTTAGGAGTCACACTCCTTAACTGCTTCCTCTGGAATAATAGTGTCATTTCTCCAAGGCTCATCAAGTCAAAGAGAATAGATAGAGAAGGGGACATGTGTCAGACCTGGTTTGCTGGACTGGATGGAGGCCACTGCTTAGTTTGACAGGAGTATTGTCCCTGTCTACATCTCTCTTTCAGATTTGTCCATTTATGAATATCGGTCAGGTCCTGCTATGTACCAGGAAGTGTTCTAGGTGCAAAGATATAACAGTAAACCACACAGACAAAATCTCTGCCTGCGTAGAGCTTAAATTCTAATGTTTTCTGACCTACACTTTTGAGAACCATTACATGTATTCTCAATTAATGCTCACAACTACCTGTGAGATATAATTTATTATCTCCGATGATGGACACAAACTGATTTTTTTCCCCTTCTGCCTCCGTGTTTTTATCCTCCTAGTTATAAAATCTCAGCTGTAAGAAACGAATTGTGGGGCGCCTGGGTGGCTCAGTCAGTTAAGCGTCCGACTTCAGCTCAGGTCATGATCTCGCGGTTCGTGGGTTCGAGCCCCGCGTCAGGCTCTGTGCTGATGGCTCAGAGCCTGGAGCCTGTTTCGGATTCTGTGTCTCCCTCTGTCTCTGACCCTCCCCCATTCATGCTCTGTCTCTCTCTGTCTCAAAAATAAACGTTAAAAAAAAATTAAAAAAAAAAAAAAGAAACGAATTGTGCTTTGGATGGAGATGAACAGCTCCCATTTCAGTGTTCTGGAGGTGGACCAGTAAACCAGATATGACCAACCAGAACATCTTATCTCCAGGCCAGAGTTCTCTCTAGGGCTTAATCACCGGAGCTATCAGCGAGACTTGATTTCCCCCTGTTGAGATTGCTAAAGAGATAGTCACTGGCCGAAAAATATTCACATGCCATCTATGCATCCACACAGACACCTAACACACACACACACACACACACACACACACACACACACACGAGAGAGAGAGAGAGAGAGAGAGAGAGAGAGAGAGAGAGAGAGAGAACCAGTCTATCGACATCTTATGAGGTTCTGTTATTTGTGCTAAAGTCAAATGTCTTTCAGAACCGACCTGCTCTTTACTGTTTATCTCTCCCATTTTCCTCCCTTTCCCTCTCTTCGCTCTCTGATTTTCAGCAAATATTTATTGAATACTGTCTAATTTCTTATTGCATAGAATTGTCTAAATTTTATGTAACACATTACCACAATCTTAAGAGCCTTGTTTATTACAAACCTAAGCTTATTCTCTCAGTCTTCATGGGTCGGGAGTCAGGGCTCAGCTGGTCCTCTGCTCAGGGGACTCTATCAAGGCATCAGCTGGGTTATGTTCTCATCTGCAAGCTTGCTTGGGGAAGCATCTCAGGTTGTTGGCAGAATTTGCTTCCTTGGAGCTGTGTGACTGAGGTCCCATTTCAGTGCCGTTGGCCAGGGGCCGCTTTTGGCTCCTCAAGGCCACCCCCAGCTCTTAGCTCTGTGGCCCCTCACAGGCACCCTCACGCCATGGTCATTACTTCCTCAAAGCCCGCAAAGGAGACTGTTTTGCTCCAGTTTGCTAAGATGGAGTCTCATACAATGTAACCTGACGTAGGGAACGACGTCATCATGTTTGCCATATCCCATAGGTTAGAAACAAGTCACAAGTTCTGCCCCCGCTCAAGGGGATGGAATTATGCAAAGGCGTGATTCATTGGGGGTCACCAATGAGTACATCTGCCGCAGTACTACCTTACGTAGCAGGCGCTGGGCACCACACCAGGGCATACCGGAGTGCAAAAGAGATACGGCTCCTTCCTGCTTGGAGCTTACTTTCTTATAAATTCGGAGTTTGTAAATTATATAAGCCAATGAAATGCTGCCTCTTCCCCAGTTTGCTTTGTTTTTCCCCTTAAGCTAGTTTGAGGTTTCGGCAGCAGAAAGAATCCTAGCCGACACAACTCCATTTTGTAGATGGGACGAATCTGCAGGTGGTAGGATCCTGTCCTGGGGCTCTTTCTCGGGGCCCCGAGTCATGGAATGGGGTAGGACTTTGGGGTGAAGTGTGGGGGTTGACACTGGTTTGGCTCCACTGTTTACAAACCGTCTGACCTCAGACACTTGACCTTTTTGAGCCCCAGTTTTCTGATCTCCGAAATGAACATAGTACCTGTGCATTATAGGCCTATCTTGGATGGTTCAGATGTGACAATGTTCTGAGCATAGCTGCAGACCTAGGTAAATATTGCTGATGTACTTGGAGACCAGCATCGAGATCACACCACTGGGGAATGTTTCTGTACCAGTTGGCGGCTTACCTGGACCTTCCCAAAGGAACCGTCCTGAGAGGAAGCACTCTGACTTTTCTGAGCATCTTTGCTTCTCTGGCTCTTGACACACACACAACTTGCTAAGTGAATGCTGGTTAATCTTCCCCGGATCTTGTGTGTTCCTTCATCAAAGCATTCACGGGAGACAGAATAATGGCCTCCCAAAGATGCCCTGATCCCTGGAACCTGGGAATATATGAAGTTACACGGTAGAAAGGCCTTTCCAAATGTGTTAAGGGTCTTGAGATGGGGAGATTGTCTTGGGTTATCTGGGAGGCCAGTGTAATCACAGGGTCATTATAAAGAGAGAGGCAGAAGGATCAGAGGTGGAGGGAAGGAGATGTGATAATAGACGCAGGGGCCTCAGTGATGCTATGGCCAGGAGGCCATGGAATGTGGGCGGCCTCTAGAAGCTGAGAAAGACAAGGAACAGATTCTTCTCTAGAGCTTCCAGAAGGAACGCAGCCCTGCTGACACCTTGATTTTGGCCGGTAACACTCTTTTACGAACTTCTGACCTCCAGAACTATACAATAATAGATTTGTGTTGTTTTAAGCTGCTAAATTTGTGGTCGTTTTTTATAGCAGTAATTGGAAATTAATACAGGGCTAGTCTGATAACAGTATTATTTGACATGTGTGGCTGCAGTGTGGGCAGGAATCAGCTGCTATCAGCACAGCAGAACCAATCTGTAAGTACTTGAGAATTTTGCAAGGTCACTGTCACACTCTCGATAGCATGGAGTTGACCATGTTGGAATTATTTACAGAAGTCAGCAGCTATAAGTTATAGCTTAAAAAAGTTCTGGAGAGCTGATTTGCCAGCATACCACTGCGGGCAGGTTTCTGTGTGTGATGGGGAGTGTGGGGGGACCTGGTCTAAGTGGAGAGAGATGTGTGTGATGTATGGTGATTCCAGAGAACACCCAAGGCCCATGACGGCGGGGGCCACATCTTGGCCATCTCTGAAGCTGCTTCTTCCCTATGCTTTGCACATTGTACGTTCCCAAAATATTCATGAAATAAAAATTTGGAACATGTTATCCTTTAATGACTGGCCCAGACTAGGATCAGTACCCCAATCTTGCCGTCATGCGTACTCTTGTCTGACCAACCATCCGGGGCACCTCGAAACAGTAGAAAACCATGGGATTTTAAATCAGCGAGAACCTGAATTTGAGACACTGCCTTGTCACTGATTAGTTACGTGACCCTGCAAAAGTAGCCTTTGTGAAGTCGAATTTCCTCATCGGCAAGATGGAAGTTATGCTTGCACACTGTTGCGTGAAGGTCAAACACAATAATGGATGTGGAGGGAGTTTGTCAACTCTGAAATGCCATATAGAAGGGCACCTGGGTGGCTCAGTTGGTTGAGCGTCTGATTCTTCGTTTTGGCTCAGGTCATGATCCCAGGGTCATGGGATCCAGCCCCACTTTCGGCTATGCACTGAGTGTGGAGCCTGCTTAAGGTTTTTCTTTCTCTCCTTCTGCCCCTTTTCCCCGTTCATGTGGTCTCTCTTGCTAAAAAAAAATAATAAAATAAAATGCCGTATAGATAGAGATCATTATCATGTCGAAAACTGGGTAAGAGCCTCATGATCTAAAACTGTGGTTTCCCGCTTAGGGTGGTGTGTGTGTGTGTGTGTGTGTGTGTGTGTGTGCACGTGTGTGTGTGTTTGAGAGAATACATAAGAAATAAATATTTGGGGAGTTTTAATAAATACATTTACAGTGAGGGAGCCCACCTGAGGCTTTCTGAATATGAAATTCAAGGGCCCTTCCGGAAGGGGACAGGCAGAGTGTCCAAAAAAGCCCCACGGGTGATTCCAATTTACACTCCCTGTTGCACGGAGGGAAGATGGGGGTGAGTTTTCCGAGGTATCTGCACAGGACCTTGAGTAAGTCACCTCCTCGCCCTGCCTCCGGAGCTCCGTTTCACCATTGGTAATGACTGGACTTAACGAAATGATTGCTAGGGTTCCTCCCAGAAAATAAGAGGCTTATTTACCTGCTGAGCCCGGCAAAGTACGTGACAGCACACAGGTGCTTGACAAAGGTCTGCTGGATACTTCAGTGACTGAGAAAAAGGAGGGGAGGCAAAGGGAAACTAGCGGCATGTCTTTGACTGACCACCAGGTGGCAGGAGCATCATGCTAAGTCCAAGCTCTGCTGCCTGGCTGCCCTCCAGGGGCAGGGGTGGTTGACCGCCCCCTTCCTTGGCCTCGAATGTCTTTCTAGGGTAAGGTTTGTCATGAGAGTATGGCGGGGGGAGTTGCAGGAAGCAAGGGGGCCTCTTTCACAAAAAGCCTCACACTGAGACTACGAATTTCACAAGAGGCCTCACAAATGAATTTATCTCCGTTGTCATAAAAATATACAGATAGGGGGCACCTGGGTGGCGCAGTCGGTTAAGCGTCCGACTTCAGCCAGGTCACGATCTCGCGGTCCGTGAGTTCCAGCCCCGCGTCAGGCTCTGGGCTGATGGCTCGGAGCCTGGAGCCTGTTTCCGATTCTGTGTCTCCCTCTCTCTCTGCCCCTCCCCCATTCATGCTCTGTCTCTCTCTGTCCCAAAAATAAATAAAAAACGTTGAAAAAAAAAAATATACAGATAGGATGGATAGAAAAAAAAGACTTTCAGGCCACTCTAGATCTGTATATTTTTTAAATTTAACATTTCTTATATTCTTTGGACAGTCTCAACAACACGAGTGGCAAGTTTCTCCCCACTTCCTTACCTCCCCTCCCCCCCCCCACCCCCCCAAGAACTGCACATTCACCCCTGCCCTTCAGAGCCAGGTGTGGAAAGGGCCTCAGGATTGAAGCGATCCCGGACTAAGCCTCAGAGCTCATGCCCATTGCAGGAGGGGCCGGGCGCCTAAGTGGGGTTTTTCAAAATGCACCAGAATCACCTGGGGCTGGTGTGTATAGAAATGCCGATTCCTGGGAATCACCAGACTGCGAATCGGATTCCCCGGAAGTGCTTTAGTCTGGCCGGCAACCAGCTGCACGTGATTCCCACGTACATCCCAAGTGTGAGAACCACTCCGTTGGGCTATCTCAGGAACCTTTCTGGGGCTCCCATGGGCCCTCTCATGGGTCCAGAGATGCTCCAGTCACCTCCAGCTTCACACACATGCTCACACACCGACAACACACACACACACACACACACACACACACACACACACACACAGGTTGTTTTATGGTTTCTTTTTTTCTGGATGATATGCACGATGATGCATGGTCATTGTACAAATCTATGGATTATAAAAGCAAATAACACAGGAAACAGAAATCCTCTGTAATGTTGTAGATCAGAAAGACCTACGATGTTAGTAGTTGGTATATCACTGCTTTCAATCTTGACCCCTCCACTATTTAGGTATAAAAATAAAGCAGGTTTTTTTCCCCCCTGACAAGCTTCATAGAAGCAAATATGATGCCTACCCCTAAAGAGAGACTTTCAAAGATGTGTAACAGAAATCTATGATGCAGGTTATCACGTTAGCGGATGTTCCTGAAAAATGCTCCAGAGTCCAAGTTCAAGGACATCTTCTTGGGACAAGATTTTCTGCTGTATAATGAGGCTTAAAGTTTGTGACATATATATTTGCCCTTGTGCTCTTTCGAGATTTCCTTCCTTTACTAAGGCTGAGGTTGCCTTGCTATGCCCATGAGTTGATGGTGTTTGAGCCCTTCCTTCAGCCAAGTGCTGAACTAAGTGCTTTATGTACATAATCTCATTTAATTCTCCTGGCAACTCAGTGGCCAGCAGCCATTAGTATCCTCCTTCTATGTATAAGGAATGTGATTACGGGGCACCTGGGTGGCTTAGTCGGTTAAACATCCGACTTCTGCTCAGGTCGTGATCTCACAGTTCGTGAGTTCGAGCCCCGCGTCGGGCTCTGTGCTGACAGCTCAGAGCCTGGAGCCTGTTTCAGATTCTGTGTCTCCCCCCTCTCTGCCCCTCCCCCACTTCTGCTCTGTCTCCCTGTGTCTCAAAAATAAATAAACATTTTTTAAAGATTTGTTTAAAATAAAGAAGGAATATGATTACAATTACATGAGGTGATCACAGGACTGGCCTGAGGGCCCACAGGTAGTGAAGTTGTGACAGGGCCAGGATTTCTGAAATTGAAGTAGCTTGTCTTTGCAGCCACACTCTTGGTCGCTACATTAATGGGGCCATCCAACTGTTTTCATTGCTTGCCCAAGAGAACCTTCTTAGGCATTTGCTCTTTGTCTTAAGGAAGAACCAACTGTGATTTGCTCATTCTCTAGGATTTCCCATTTAATTCTCTCAACAATGGTGCAAGATGGGTGCTCTTATTCGAGTTTTGCAGAAAAGGAACCGGTAGCTGGAGAGCGAGACAGGTACAGTTCTAAGCAATGATTCCTCTGAACCCTCCCCCTGTGATGCCCTCCCCCCTAGTAGCCACACCTTCGTATAATCTCCTGTCCTTGAATGTGGGCAGATCTTGTGATTCCCTTTCAATTAATGCAGCAAACGACAAAGGTGAAGGGATTTTGCGGATGTGATTGGGGTCCTTGAGCAGTTGATTTTGAGCTAATAGGAAGATGACCCTGTGTGGGCCTGGCTGAATCAGGTGAGTCTATAAAAGAGGGTCCAGGCCTTCCATCGAGCTAGAAATACTGTTCTCCTGGTCTTGAAGAAATACGCTGTCATGTGAGAGGGCGTATGAACATGTAAGTGTGGTAAAGGACCCTGGGATCCAGAGAGAGGACAG
This sequence comes from Panthera uncia, assembly GCF_023721935.1. NCBI lineage: Eukaryota > Metazoa > Chordata > Mammalia > Carnivora > Felidae > Panthera > Panthera uncia. The sequence continues at coordinate 16,142,474 of NW_026057589.1, read as the reverse complement.
CCTGCTGATGACCTTGATTACACCCCTGTGAGGCCTACGCAAAGTCATGTCCAGAATCCTGTTCCATGAGAACGATGAAATAATAAATGTGTATTGTTTTGAGCCCCTAAATTTATAGTGATTTTTTAATGCAGATTGGTCTTCCCTGCCTTATACACCAGACCCAGTACCGCAGGTTCAGCCCACAGGTGCTCCTTAGTTCCAAATGACAATTGCCTGTGGGATTCTTCGGTATCTTTCTGGAATTCATACGCTACCACCCTCCCACCCCTAAAAAGTTCGGAAATGATTGGTCATGTGGATTTTTCTGGAAGACCCCAGAAGATCTAGGTCCCACTGGTGTCGTTGAGCCCTGTGGCCCGATAGTTAAGCCACACGCCTTCTAAGCCAGAGGTGGTGGGTTTGGTCTCAGCCATATTTATGGTTTCCACCCTCAGCAAATAAAAATACAACCTGGGTGCCCAGTTGCACTTGTATTCCAGGTCAACGACAAGTAATATTTTAGTATAAGTCTATCGTATGCCATATTTGGGACATACTTATGCTAAAAAGTTATTCGTGCCTGAAATTCAGTGTTAAGTGGGCATCCTGTATTTCAGCCGGCCGCCCACCAGCAAGGTGCCCCTTTTATTTCCCGAGAGGCAGCACAGCTTAGTGGCTGATGAGGGTCTAGCCCATGGACTCTGGCGGTAGGCTCGGATGTGAATCCTGGCACCACGCAGCTGGCTGTGGAATCAGAGTGAGTTATTTCACATCTCCTTGCCTCGGTTTCTTCATCTGCAAAATGAGTGCATATAGCGAGAGGAGTAAGTGAAATAATCCATGAAGAGTGCTTTTCGGGGGCTTGCCTTGGTGAGCGATCCATAAATATTAGTGGGGACGGTGCTGGGAATCCCTAAGGGTGTTCCCAGCACCAGAGCAAAATACTCGGTGGGCAGGGCCGTGGTTTCCATCCCGGCACTCTTTGGTACCAATGAAATGGAGCCCTTTCAGAGTACTGGGATCACTTTGGGGGACCGTTTGGGGATGGCGTTTCAATTTGGGGACTGCAGATGCTCGGCAGCGAGTGATAAGCTACAGAAGTGGCTGACAGATGGTTTCTCTCTCCATCTGAGTTTCCTAGTGTGGAGGAAACAAAACTTCTGTCGATGATTCATTGTTGAAGCCAGCTTTAGCCAGCATTTAAATAGAAACGGCTGGCTGTAGAAAACATCGTCACCACCCAGAAGTGAGATCCGTTTCAGAACTGTGGTGCGCAAAGTGCATTTCTTGGAGACGAAACCAGGGTATTCAATTATATACACTGGCATGTCTTCGTGTCTTCACAAGAAAGTCAGGCTGTCCTGGCCGCCCGCCTCCGTCTCTTCCAGCCTTGAGAGCATTTTTCCCTCAAGCTGGATGTTCACACCGTTGGGCCACATACATTAAGAGCAGTGCCCTTTCAATCTTGATTATGGTGGCAAGGAGACAGTTTTCATTTGAGGTTGGCATGGATGTCTTTTAAAATCTTTCCAAAACTGGCTGATCTCTTTTTTATCAATAAAAAACTGACCTCAAGCCCAGAGACTCCCACAGGCAATAGTTGTTACCTAGACTCTAATAATGTTTTATTATATTAGTTTTTTTAGTATTCTTGTGGTAACTCAAAAAAAAAATTTTTTTTTACTATTTTTTAGAGAGAGAGCATGAGTGAGCAGGGGAGAGTGGCAGAGGGAGAGAGAGAGAATTTTTTTATATATATTTTAATTCTTTTAAATGTTTATTCATTTTTGAGAGAGAGAGAAACAGAGCATGAGCCGGGGAGGGGCACAGAGAGAGGGAGACACAGAATCGGAAGCAGGCTCCAGGCCCTGAGCCGTCAGCACAGAGCCCGCTGTGGGGCTCAACCCCACAAAGGGCCAGATCATGACCTGGGCAGAAGTCAGATGCTTGACCGACTGAGCCACCCAGGCGCCCTGAGAGAGAATATTTTTAATGTTTGTTTGTTTGTTTGTTTGTTTGTTTGTTTTTGAGAGAGAGAGAGAGAGAGACAGAGTGTGAGTGCAGGAGGGGCAGAGAGAGAGAGAGAGAGAGAGAGAGACAGAGGGTGAGTGCAGGAGGGGCAGAGAGAGAGAGAGAGAGAGACAGAGCGTGAGTGCAGCAGGGGCAGAGACAGACAGACAGACAGACAGACAGAATCTGAAGCCGGCTCCAGGCTCTGAGCTGTCGGCACAGAGCTCGACACGGGGCTCGAACTCACAAACTGCGAGATCATGGCCTAGGCCGAAGTCAGAGGCTTCACTGACTGAGCCACCCGGGCGCCCCCAATCTAGCCATTTTTAAAGAGTACACTCCCATTTTTGTTTCTGTTTGTTATTTGCTTTTTAAGATGTTCTTCAGTTTGGATTTGTCTGGCATTCCCTCATGAATAAATCCAGTGATGCATATTCTGGCAGGAATATGACAGAAGTGATATTGTGCCCTTCTCGGGAAGCAAATGATGTCGGTTTGTCCGTATTGATGATATTACCTTTGATCACTTGGTTAAGGCATTGCCTGTCAGATTTCTCAACTGTAAAGTTATCATTTTTTACTTTGTAATTAATATGTAATTTGTGGGCAGGTATTTTGAGACTAGATGAATAACCTGATTTTATCAAACTTTCACCAATTAGTTGATTTTATAACACTTCTTTTGTATTAATTAGCATTCAACTGTAGTAATTTTTTATTGGTGGACACATAGATTTTTCAACGTTATTCATGGTTTATAATCCATTACTATCATTATTTATGTTGATGTGCAAACTACCCCATATTTGGGCCTTGGGGGGTCCCTAACCTGCCTTCGTTATATTAATGTTTACGATTACTTTCTTTTCATGGCAAGTAATACAGATTTTCCGTTTATAGTAGCAATAGAATTTTTAAAAATTTATATGCTTAAAAGTGAGTCTATTTAGGGGCGCCTGGGTGGCTCAGTCGGTTAAGCATCCGACTTTGGCTCAGGTCACGATCTCACGGTCTGTGAGTTGAAGCCCCGCATCGGGCTCTGTGCTGACAGCTCAGAGCCTGGAGCCCGTTTTGGATTCTGTGTCTCCCTGTCTCTCTGCCCCTCCCCTGTTCATGTTCTGTCTCTCTCTGTCTGAAAAATAAATAAATGTTAAAAAAAAAAAGTGAGTCTATTTAAAGAACAATATTGATATACTTAATTATATCATATTAATGATACAATTATATGTAATATATGGATATATATAAAATATTAAGAAAAATATTAATGATGCTTTGGGTCCAGGTATGACACAATTCACAAAAATGTTGGTATGCAACATTTGAGAAATACTGCTCTCGTATTATGCATAGGTTGGCTCTGTTTTTTTGTATTTCAAATATTTGACCATTGTGTCCCAATTAAGAACTTGCCGTGTTTCCAAAGTGCTTGTATTCTGGCAGGCACACTTTGTCTCTTACGCTCCCTCTTTTACTTGATGTGCCATAACAATCCTTCGCCAGGCTTTATGTCCTGACTTTCCTTTGGGAAATCGAGAATGTGGCCAGGAAGATGAACTATCCCTGTCACAATCTTACCAAGTTATTCGAGGCCCAGTTCAAAGACCCTCTTTTAATTGGGTAAGGTTCTTTAGTGGATTGTAATAAAAATCAGGTCTGGCTTGCTTAAACTATATATATGGGATCGCCTACAGAATGCAAGACAAGTCTCAAGATCTAGGCTTGGGGAAAATAGAAACATGGCGGCTTTGGGGATCTGGGTAGTAGGGAGTCATGGGAGGCTCTTTAGGGTCCCGCCACCAGGGTGATGCGCTCCATTCGCTTTCCTGTGTTTGCATCTCTTCCTAAACTTCAAATTACTAGAACATCCATTTGGCTTTCCCTGGGTCATGAGTTCCATTTGGCTAGAGGAGGGAAGGGCACCTTGATTTACCAGACCCCTGAAACAACATACAAGGTGGCGTCATTCCCCGCGGGAAAAATCAGGGGCAATTGACAAAACGCGTCACAATTACAAGTGCTTATTATGTACCAGGCACTCACTTATACATTTAACATCTATTGACTCATTTAATATACACCCTAACCCGATAACATTTTAATGTTGTCATTCCCCCTTTACAGAGGAGACAACGAAGCAAGAGATTAAACACAGAATTTGTTTAGGGTCATACAGCTGGTAACCAGATGAGTCAGGAGTCAAACCTAGTACATATACCTTTAGAGCCCCTGCTTTCTGACCACTGAGCTGTGAGTAGGGTGCAGTCAATTCTTGGCAGGAAAAGACTTTGAGTGTCCATCCACTTCCCCTCCACGGAGACTGTCTTATCCACTGCACAAATGCCACCTCTCCCAATTTTGCACCCTGGAGCCCTATGCATCTCTCCCTTTTATGCTGCTAGCCTTCTCTGGTTGATTGGGTCCCTGTCTCACTGTGTCTTCTCAACAGTGGGCTTTATGCCAGCAGTGGCCAGGCTGTATTTACCTCTGAATCCTATACAGTACATAAAACAGGTCCATGCACATAGCAAAAGCTTAATAAATATCTGTAGACTGGAATTGAGTCTCCTTGATAATATTTACCTTAGTAGAGATAGATAGATAGGTAGATAGATAGATAACTAGATAGATTAGAGAGAGAGAGATAAGGACAGATTGCTCCTGATTGAGAATGGGAGCTTTTGATATCCTCTTAATTCATCTAGTTAAATACTGGGTTCAATTTGATGGTGGGCTGACTTCCTATCTTGCTAGTTGATTAATCTCAAAGGGTCATTGGGACATCCAGACTTCTGCCCCCAAACAAAGACACTTGTCAGACCATCTCTCAATGTCGGCAGTCCACTGAGCATTAGCTTGGGCTCAGTAAATAGGGATTTATGCTTGTTTTTGCAAAGGATGAAGAGATCACATGTATTGCGATATGTGCATTGGACTGATTCCCTGCTTCTCAGCACAGCTTTTTAATTTATCAGGCTGCTGGGCCTCCTCCTGCTGGCCTTGGATAGAATTCTCCAGAGTCAGAAAAAACAGCAATAATTTCTTCTTGCTCCCTGGGCAGGTTTTTGAAAAACTGAGAAGGGCTGGCTTCAGAAGTCATTTTAACTGACACTGGCTTGGCTTCTGGATAATTTTTTCCAACATGTTAAGTGGTATTGTGCGTTTTCAGTGACTTGGGCATTAGAGAATGCTTTGCTTGATTGCTGGGCCCAAATTCTGGAAACTCAGTTGCTATGTGTAATGTTGGGCATTTTACTTAACTTTTGGGCTTAACTTGGTCATCAGTAAAAGGGGAATCGTATCACTTACTTTATAAGGTTGTTGTAAGTACTTGGCAAGTTAATACGTCAAAAATGCTATTTTCCCCACAGTAGCCCCCAAGATAAGGATTTGTCCCCAAGATAAGCCCCCAAGATAAAGGACAGGTCATTTATTTAGGTCATGTTGGGGCACCTGGGTGGCTCAGTCGGTTAAGCATCAGACTCTTGATTTGGGCTCGGATTGTCATCTCACAGTTCATGAGATCAAGCCCCACATCAGGCTCTGTGCTGACAGCGTGGTGCCTGCTTGGGATTCTCTCTCTCCTTCTCTCTTCCCCTTCCCTCTTGGTGCTCGTTCTCTCTCTTTTAAAATAAATAAATAATCATTTTTAAAAAATAGAAGGTGTTGTCAAGAAGCAGGAGTTGGGGAGTGAGGAGAATGAGATCAGGAAGGAAACACAGCAGTATTCTTAGCAATGCCCTATAAGGGTGTGCTAATGAGTAAGTTACCACTGTGGGCAATTTAGGTTTGACCCCACCAGGGACCTTAGAGATTCTGTGGGGAACATGCCCCAGAAATGATGACACCAAAGGGGAATCTGGGCATTTATCCACTGGCTCCCCTCCTCCATGGTGGAAGTGCCCACCCCCCGGCGGGTGTTAGCCCCTCCCCACCATAGTAATTGTGGGTTACCTTAGTGCACTTGTGCCCTATGGCCCTGGAGTTCACCTGCAGGCCCAGAGGAAGACAGACTAGTCCAAGTGCTTGAAGTGAGATGCTGTCAGCACGCCAGGAACCGTCCACAGCTGCAGGTGAACTCTGGTGCACCAAGACGATATGTCCTGGGGCATCAGTGGTGACTGCCACGGGGACCTAAAACAGTATCTGGTGCCCCGGTATTTCATATTCCGTAGCCGTGGTGGACACCGTTTTAACCGCCCGGCTTCCCTCCCTGTGGGGATCTATCCCTCCGTCGCTTGACTTGCTTCTGGTAGAGCTGTCGATCAGGTTGCCACTCCCACCATGAGCAGGCTTGGGGGTGGGCACATGATCCGGGCTGGCCAATCAGGATGGCCATCCCTCGGCCATTTCCGTGATTGGTTTAGGATGGACATGTGACCCAAGCTGGATGAATCAGAGCCTTCCTGAGAGCACCTTGAATCCCAGCCGAGTTAGTGGAGGGGAAGGGCCTCTTCCTTGTCGGGAGTCGGGGTGGGGGGAACGATCGCCTTGCCTGGAGGACGTGAAGGTGCACCTGCTGGCCTCCCATCTTTCCCAGCCGATTAAACACGGGCAGGCCACCTAACCTCTCTGGAATGTATGGTCCCTATCTGAAAGCAGGACTGATGCCTCCTTTCCAAGGAACCGTTTTGATTCAATGAGGGTGTGTGTAAAATGCCTGGCAAACAGCAAATCCTCGGTAAATGTTAGTTTTGTTTTGGTGGTTTGCCTTGATTTGATTTCACTCTATGGAGATCTCTGAACGCTAAGCTGGGACGGTTTTATGAAAATGATTCCCATTTTTTATGCGCGTGTTTGTGAGCCTGCCATGTGGGTCCTACATTAGTTCTGACTCTGGGCTCTGATGGGTGGTGATTTCCTGTCTGGGGACCTCCCATGGACGAGTGTCCCGCAGTCCTCAGGAAAAGCCTGCATCCCCAGCCCCTCTTGGTCTTCCCACTCCTGGAAGAAAGATGTGTTCTTGCTTTCCCACTCATGCCAGATTAGTAGCTACCTTAATTCATGATCAAACAGACTATGGATCGCCCTTGGGGGACAAACCAGAGAACTACTGTATCAATATGCCCCCGTCCCAACCTGTTCTGCCTCCAGAACTGGACCAAGTATAATGGTGAAGTTTATTTGGGCAAGATATTCCATGGTCCTCTCTTACATGAGAACATTCTCCAACAATCCCTTGATTAAGCCCTGTGCTTTTAGTACAAAATGCAGAACCCTTGAAGGGACATTTGTGGATTTCCATAATCCAGTCTTGTTAATCTTTTGTCTCTCTCCCGGTGCATGCAATAGCGAAATGGACCATTCTGTGAACCTACCCTGTGCTTCCCCACGGATGTGCCCGAAGGTAGTTAGTTACTTGTTCTGGAAAGCTCTCCTTACCTGCTCCTGATGGACATTATTCATCAATAATGGCACTTTTGGGGCGCCTGGGTGACTCTGTTGGTCGAGCATCCAACTCTTGATTTCAGGTCAGATCATGATCCCAGGGTCATGAGATTAAGTCCAACATTGCACTCCATGCTGAGTATGGAGCCTGCTTAAGATTCTCTCTCTCTCTCTCTCTCTCTCTCTCTCTGCCCCCTCCCCTGCTTGCACACAAGCACACTCTCTCTCTCTCAAATTAAAAAAAAAAAAGCACTCTTTACCACTGCCCACATAATCTCTCAGTGCCAAGGCAGGCTTTACGAATCAACTGCCATTTGCATAAGAGATATAATTTGTTTGTTATCGCATCATTAAATTGTAAGCTCTTGGATGACAGAGGCTATGTATTTCTTATTTTTCCTAAGACACTAAAAATAGTGTGTTGGGAACATGCTGGGTATCTGATTAATGTCTGTTGAATGAACAAAAAACCTTGTTTGAAAGCATTTACCATCTGGCTTCCAGACTGGAACTTGTGGGTCGTGGTTTCAATCTGGTTACACATACATGGTTAAATTTGATCTTCGTAACAATTCTGGGCCATAGACAATATGATTATCCCCATTTGAGTAGGGGGAAGCTCAAATGCCAAGCCATTTGCCCAGATTTGATCCCTGATTTGCAAGACTCCAAGGCTTATGCTCTTAATCACTGACATGCGGGTGCATATGCTTGTGATGTGTTGAGGCTTCGGTTGTTCCTGAGTCAGTTGCTGTTTAGGTACCAATTTGAATAACTCAGGGGACGTCTTTACCAGCATCTTTGCTTGGCTGGTTATAGGAGCTCTGCTCATTCTGCTCAAGGCAGAGAATGCAAAAACACTTACGTCTTCGACAATCCAGGCTGCTATAACCAAGTATCTTGGACTGGGAGGCTTCTAAACAACAGAAATGTGTTTTGTACAGTCTGGAGGCTGGAAGTCTGAAGTCGGAATCAGTGTGCTAGCGTGTTCAAGGTCCTGGGAGAGCCTTTTTCTGGTTGCAGACTGCCAGTATCTTTATATCCACACACAATGGAGAGAGAAAGAGAGAGCAACTCTCTTGGGACTCTCATTGGGGCAGTAACCTCATTCATGAGGGCTCCACCCTTGTGACCCTACCTAATCCTGATTACCTCCTGAAATCCCACCTCCCAATACCATCACACGGGACAGAGGGAGAGTTACCGCATGAAATTTGGAGTGACACCCACATTCAACCCGTGACTGAATTTCTTTCCCCACAAATACATCTAGAAGTGAAGTATTGAGATCTACATATTCTCTAGTGTTAAAAAACAAAACAAAACGAAACAAAGGAAGCTATTGAGTCTTTCCCAAACATCCCATTCTTCCCTGCGTTAGCAAATGGGAGTAGGGAAAAGAAGCCAAGGTTGATCGTGCTTATTCTGTGCCAGGCACTACGCTGTGTGTGTTGCGTGCATTATTCTCCTGAACACCCATTCATCTTAAAGACTTCACCCAAGCATCACTTCCCGGGGGTACCCTTTCCTTGATGTCCTCTCTGTCACAGAGTTGACCCTTCTCTACTTTGTGCTCCCACTTGGCCCCTAACGTGGCCTCTCTGAAGCTGTGTGGCATATACCGGTGTCCATTTCTGCTCATTCTCTAGACCCGCCTGTCTAAAATGGAAGTTGCTAGACACAGGTGCTCCTGAACCTTTGCAGTGTGTCCAGTCCACACTGAGATGTTCTGCATTAAAATACACACCAGACTTTGAAGCCTTAGTATGAAAAGTGGAACATAAAAAATCTCGTTAATAGTCTTTATGCTGACGGTATGTCGAAATGACAACATTCTGTATTTGGGGTCACATGAAATATTAAAATTAAATTTTTTTTTTTTTACGTTTGTACTGTGACTGTTAGAAAATGTAACCTTGTATGGGGCTCATCTTCATATTTTTCCTAGATAGCACAGTTTCAGACTGAATTTCTTGAGGAAAGGTTTGTGTCTTATTTTCTTTCTATTACTAGGACCAGAACAGGCTCGTGCACCCAGTAAGCGTTCACTAAAAACCTGTTGAACAAACGTGTGTCTTCATTTAACATGGAGTCCCAGGTCTTCTGGTCCCAGTGATGGGACCTGAAATTTGGCAGAAAGACCCCAATGAACTAACTCATCACAGTGGAGGTTGCGGAAAGGGGAGCATTTTGGCTGTCTCCTCTCAGTAGAAGCCATATTCTTCAAGTCAAAAGACCAATTAACAAAACACAAAACAAAACAGAAGGGATGCTGTGAGCTAATGGGACAGCCAGAATGGGGGAGTAGTTAGTAAGCCTGGAATATGGTTGATGGAAAACCTCAAAAACTTCCCCCTCTGACTTCAGAAGAAAGAGCAAATTCCCTGGAACAGTACCAGCAGGAGCTGTGGGAACTTCCCTGGTCCATATCCCCTCGCTGCTTCCATGTATCCTAATGGCTTCCTGTGGCTGTCCATCTGACAGCATTGTCTGGCCACAGCCACATGGGTGGTTCACACAAGGGCAAGGTCAAGAGCGTCGGGGAATCAACACGCGGGTGGAAATAGCCCTCTACAATGATGCGTGGAAACTGATGGAGAAATGGGACAACTTGCTCACTTTTCAAATGGGACAACTGGGGGACCTGTTCACCTCTCCCACAGCGGTAACCTGCTTATCAACATACCCTGAACTGGCTTCTTCCCTTTCCTGTTTTATATTCCCCTCCCCTCTCCTCGCCAAAGCTGTCCTTCTTGGGATCGTTGTTTCAGTGTCTGATTCTGGAGGACCCGAACCAGGGCAGCGGCAGTCGAGGTGCTTGATGTCTAACTGAGACCCACACTTTGACCCATCTCATATCCCTCTTCCCGCTGAACCCCGCCTTTACTCTTGGTAATCACCTCCGTGCCCCAACTTTCATGCCACACCACCACACATCTTCGTTCCTTTCCACAGAAATCCAAGATTATCGAGCGGCATCCAAGACCTCCAAACCCGGTACCAACTTCCCATCATGCCATTCTCCTGCTCCACTCCATCCCCATGTGTGTATTTCAGCTACACTCTTCTCTCTACTCCTCAATATGCCCTCAAAAGTCCTTACCTCTTTGCTTCTACACACATTTCCCCACGCCCCCAAACGGCTTTTGAAAGGTTTACCTCCATTACCACCCAAACCTCATTCACGACGCTGAAAGGAATTTTGTTTCCGGCCGCTTGACCTCTTCCCCATTCTCAGAGTTGTAAGTGAAGATGTGGGTTTTAGTTTAGATTCCAGTTTTTGTTGCTGGAACTGTGTTTAAATGTGACAGTGCACCAACACTGGCTAAGTGAGACCACGAGATTTATACGGAGTACATGAACATTAAGTAGGAATATATGAGAAAATTCTTCGTGGAGGCACTTTGAGAGAATTTTACTGACAAGGCAAGTAACTTTCTACTTTGTAAATTCAGGTTTAGGTATGTGGCATTTTATTGACATGGAGCTTAGCTCTGTTTTTTTGGCTTCCTGCTGAGAACACCTTAAACATACTAAAGCCTCCCTAATCATGAATTCCTCTTTCATGAAATCTTAGCCTTGGGGATTTAATTTGTGTATCTCTTTGGTAACCTTGAGGATATTGGATCATGAAAATGAAAGTGGTTGAGATGTGTGAGTTTTAAAATCAGTACTTGAGGGGTGGTTCAGTCGGTTGAGCATCCGACTTCAGCTCAGGTCACGATCTCATGGTTCGTGAGTTCGAGCCCCACATCAGGCTCTGTGCTGACAGCTCAGTGCCTGGAGCCTGTTTTGGATTCTGTGTCTCCCTCTCTCCCTGCCCCTCCCCTGCTTGCACTTTGTCTCTCTGTCTCTCTCAAAAAATGAGTAAAAACATTACTTTTTCTAAAAAAAAATCACTAATTCACTGAATATTTCATTGGAGGACCAGAAAAAAAAAAAATGCTTCTTGATATGCATAGTATTTGCTGCAAAGCAAAACAAATTTACAAGCATGTTCTTGAAATCAGAGGAAACAGAATACCTGAAGAGTTTCTGGGGAACAAAGGCTGGTAATTTGAAATGCATCTTATCTCACCCTTATTTAAGCCAGAAGCATGATAGGGTGGTTAAAAGCATGGATTCTAGCTTGGATTGAAATCCTGGCCCCACAACTTACTAGCTGTGTGATCTTGGGCAAATGCAAAATCTTAATCTTCACTTTTGTCACCTATGGAATGGGTGTAATGATAAACCCTACCTCTCCGGGCCCTTGGGGGTTATTATATATGTTATTTAATTATGATTTTTATCTATACAGCTTTCTTAACAGCATATAGTAGGTGCCTTATAAATGCCATTATAATTATTGCCATTATTATTATACGATGTCTTGGACAGTTCTTTTCTTTAGTGGTTTTACTTTCTTGCTTGAGGGAACTTGAATGTTTTTTCTTTAAAAAAAAGCCTTTAGCTCGTCTTATTTTGACTCCTGTTTTCTCTCTACAGTCTTTAGTTTCTCATTTGAAGATTCTTCTGTCACATATTTTTTTTTTCTTTTTTAGTCACCCACTCCTTACATTTTAATAGTGGCGATGTTTTCCCAATAGCCATGGATGTGGGGTCACTGACGCCAGGCTAGGTTATGCTATGCTGAATACTTTATTTATATATTTTATGTAAACATAATTTGCTTTGTAGGCACAATGTAACAAAAGCTCTAAAGCCACAAATACATTAGACAATGTTTCAGTTCACTCCAACCAAGTTTAGATGACAGAGAAGCCTTCACAGTTCCTTTAAGGCAAACTGAGACTTTCTTTACATTTCCTTCAGAAAACCAATCACGTGACAGGAAGAAGGTGCTTAAAAAACGAGGGTGCATTAAAGGGTTAATTTTGGTATTTATCCTGTTCTTCAGGGCACAACCTGACCTTGATAGTGAGACTCTAGTTTTCCCTTCTCACTCTGTATTCCGAGGAGGCAAAAGGGTTTCTTCTTTAACCAACGGCCATAATTTGACTGTATTAATCTTGCTAGTTGAAAAACAGATTTGGGGAAGCATGATTTTTTTTTTTTTTAAATGCCTCTCCTCTGGACAGAACAAAGGCCGATGGTGGGATTCTGCGAAGAGAGTTCTCGCCCCCCTCGCAGAGGACAGCCCTGATGTGGCCGGTGGCTCTTTGTTACCCCAGCCCTAAAAAATGCCATTTCTGTCCAGCTCACCAGGAATGTCACTTGGGTGGTTCTCCTTAAAACCTCATTGTCAGCTTGGTTATGGGAGAAACATGACCAATAATACAGCATTTTGCGAAAGTTTTGGGGGTGGGGAGATAAACCTCCACATGATCTTTCTACATGGCCCAGAAATGAAACACCGGTGAGTCTTGGGGTATGAACAGAAGATGTCAGCGTCTTCTGAGATACCGTCACCTCCCTGCTCATCAGATGGCGGCACCCTTTTTTGCCTTCATATTTTACAAGTACATTCACAACGAGGAGAAACTCCCTTCAGATAAATATTTGGCATAAATAAGTCATCATCACAAGCTTGGGGTAGGAAAAAAAAAGAATGTGATTAATGAGGTGACATTTGTTACAAAAGGACTTTGGAAATGAAAAGGTAGTTGCTGGAATGCATTCATTCCCATCATTTGGGGAAAGAGTTGGGTCGACCCTAAGGCTCACTGGTGGAGAGGTGGGGCAAGGTGGGAGCCCTCCAAGGTCTTCCAGAAAGCAAAGTGACTTGGGGGGGGGTTGCTAATCTTGTGGGCTCCATGTGTCTCCAGCTTGGTTTGTGAATGAAGGAGTCACCCTTTGAGCCAGAAGGAGTAGGAGCAGTGAATGAGGAGCCCCCTTGTGGAGACACTGAGACTCTTCCTCATCCGTCAAGGGAAAGGTTCGCCTCAAGGCATGTCAAGTATGGTGGGGCTGGGTGTGGGGTTTCCTAGGAGTTTAGGAGCTGGAAAATCGGACAAGGGTGTGCAATCAAGTAGTTTGGTCCCCGATTACCAAAAAGCAGGGGCCCTACAAAGAGTCTGCACCGTAATTTTATATTTCAGAGGAGAGGAACTGCACTTTTGGGATCAGATACTGAACGTCAACCGTCTGTATCGCTAGAGTTTGTTACATGTCGGAACATGCTTTGGCAAGAAAAGAGACACTCACTGATTTTCTTTTTCCCCAAATATGGTCTACAAGGGAGGTCTTCCCCGGGGGAATCCTTGGTAAAGGTAGCTGCTCACTACCAGGAAATGGAAATAGCAAAATCGGTAATGCCCGTGGCAGGTGTGCAAATGTAGGCAGATCTCGGTAATGACCTCTGAAACAGTCCCACACGTGGTGAGTTTTCTTACAATTGAAATAAAATGTACATGGTGGGGGAGGGGAGGATTTTGCTCATGAGACATGGTTTCAGAGGAGAAGTCTCTGTGGCTGGTCCTCAAACTCATGCTGTTGACCCATCCTCTATCCTGAAAACTCCACGTCTGTTTTCCTGTGTTGATGGTTAAGAACCAGTGAAGGGATCAAGCATCAGAGGCTGAGAGGAGAGTGGTTCAACCTCTGGATCATTAAACAACTCACTGCATGTAAGGAAGTTGCCTCTTGAACGGGGAGAGGGAAAAGACTGTTTGGAGACATCCTAAATGTATGGGCTCATAAAAACACCTCCCGGCCTACCCTCTTTCTGCCAGCCACATTGGCAAGCGCTCTTGTCAGAATCATGGGTGGCTGGAGGCAAAAAGTGTCACTGGCCTGAAGCTTCCCAGGATCTGGACACTGCTCTTAAGATAACACCCTTCAGTCGAAACTTGTCTTTGCCCACGTCTGGTCTTGTAGGCACTGGGCCTGAGGGCTTGTATTAATTTGCAAGGCTGTTCTAAGAACTGTCAAGAAGGACCCAAAGATGGATGGTTGTGAAGGAGGGGAGAGGGGAGAGAGTAATACACAGGTGGGGGAGGGACTTAATACTGCGTGGGATGGGATTGGCACTTAATTTCAAAAACAACAGCGATCAACAGCTTTTTAGCTCAGCTGACTGCAGACAAACACAACACACAGTGGGCTACAGCATTTGTTCACTGGGGCACAGAAGGACTTTCTCCACCGGCTCCTCTTGTTCCAAATCATCCTCCGTGTTCTCCTGCCAGGGTCCTGGGTTACTGGATGAAGGGCATCCGCTCCTTGTTCTCGCTGTCGCCCTCGTGGTCCTCCTCCTCTTCCCCCGCCTCGCTGGTCTCTGTGCTGTCGTTGGCCATCTGCAATTCAACACAGGGCGTTTTAGAAGGTCTGCGATGTCTCCTCCCTTCCTGGAGCATCTGAGGAAGCCCCTTGGGAAGGCCTCCTTCGAGGGCTAAGAGTTAGGGTTGTTTCCTTCCCCAGGAGGGCAGTGTGGTGCCAGCTGTTTTAGGGTGGGGCCCCTGACGTAAGGATCTGAGTGCAAGGATTGGGAATTTGGGAGATGATTCCAAGGAAGCGCTGGTAGGGAGGAAGGAGACGAGACAGAAAAGGCAAGGGAACTGGTATGGAATGTGTTAATAAGTAGGCTCCTGATGTGGGCAACTGGGGCTCAGTCCTCTTGGGGACCACTGGGAGACAGTGAGGGGTATGCCCCTCACAGGTGTCCCGCATATGCGGCGGGGGGAGGAAGCCAAGGAATGGCCAAGGTGGGTATCTCCCTGGCCTCTCTGGCCAGTTCTGTACGTGCTGGCCACACATGCTTCTGGGGCTGGAGGCTCTCAGTCAGAGGGGCCAGGTGCTGGGGGATGCCCTTAGGCACTGAGAGCGTCCACTGCACGGACTGGCCGGGGTTGAAATCCTGGTGCTGTCACTCCCTAAGAAGCCAGAACAACCATACTAACAAATGTGCATTCGTGTCCTTTATTGTCTACACAGAATGCCGTGTCCACAAATGTGGACTTTGGTTCTAGCTAGCTAGCCATCATCACCAGTCCCTGGTGTGGTTTTTATCCCTCTCTGAGCCTCCCTTTTGTGGATGGTTACAACGGGAATAAACCCACCTGCCTTACAAGGCTATCATGAGGACCAAGTGAAACAAAGTAACATGATGTATTTGAAGCGTCCAGCAACGGGCCGAGTGCATGACGGATGCTCAAGACATCCTAGTCCTGTCCATCAGCAGCCCCCTTAGCGAACTGGGCCTCAGATTTCCACTCCTAAGCCCCAGTCGACGTCATTTGCCCTGAAGCCCAGATCTCCTAAACCCGAGTCTTTGCCTATGCCCACCACTCATTCTTTCAAACAGGAATTGGGCCCATGGTCCTCGGGCCTCCCCGCGTTGCCTGTCCTGGAGCTGGATTGCCCTCTTGGCCGCAGGCAGTGTCTTCTTCCTGCAATGCCAGCCCGCCACTCCCTCCCCTAACTGGTGCCTACTTTGCTTTCAGCGCTCAGCCCGCTTCCTCAAGGAAGCCTTCCCAGACTACCCTAACTGGAACGGTCCCCCCTCCATGACCAGCTCTTCTTTGTAGCACAGATCAGCAGTGTCCCATCTGGACGGATGGCCTCTTGACTGCCGTCCACCTGCCCCGCCACGGGAAGCGCAGACACCGTGGAAGATGACCAGGTCTCCTCTTGTCTTCCTGTGTTATCCTTTGCAACTAGCACAGTGCCTGGCACGCAGGAGCGTAGAGTAGAAACTCTGAGAATAGCGAGTGAATAATCGTGAGAGCTCTGGGGGCGCCTGGGTGGCTCCGTCAGTTAAGCATCCAGCTTCATCTACGGTCATGATCTCGCTGTTCGTGAGTTCGAGCCCCGTGTCGGGCTCTGTCTCTCTCTCTCTCTCAAAAACAAATAAACATCAACAAAAATAATCACGAGAGCTCTGCCTTCTTAGTATGTACCCCAAATTCACCAGTGTGCCAGGGGACTCAGGCACATTACCCCTTTCCATCTTCTCAAAAAGAAGCAGCAGAAACAGTAACTACTGCCCCCTGTGCAAGGTGGGCAGGCTCTGTTTTCCCGCAGCGCGCAGGGACACCCAGAGGTGATGTGCCCGGGGCAGTGGCAGGGCGGCAGAGGTCGGCAGGCTTCAGAGAAGGCTGCCACTGTTCTCAGGGGCGCCGGTCAGGCCGGGGCCAGAGCTGCGCCCCGACGCCGTGGGGTCTGGAGGAAGCAGCCCGGTCTCTGCTGTGACCCTGGGACCCGTCCTCAGGTGAGCTCAGCTCCGCCCTGGCTCAGCCTCATTGAGGGAAGGCCCTGAATGAGGCCCTGAAGTCTCCTGAAGGCAGGAGAGCCTTCACTCTTGGCAGGCACTTCGTAGGCACTCCTGCAAAGGCACTTCCAGAGCGCTGCCCGAGCCCCTCGTAGCCCCAATAGTTCCTGGAGGAGGGGGAGTACCGTGCACTGTACTCAGCGAGGCAGATTCAGGGCCCTCGGCTTGGCCTGAGCTCTGAAAGTGGCCCTTCTAATAGAAGAAGGCCCCTCTGTAGGCCCCTCACTGCCCCCACCCCCAACAGCTGCCCAGTGGGAAATGATGCGTTCCCGAGGGGCCTTGACCCCGTGCCATTTCCTTTCGTTAGGCGCTTGCCGTAGAAAAGATTGCGCCGGACCCGTCTTGGCTCTCACGATGCCCTCTGTTTAGCCTGACTACACGCTCCTCCTCCTTCAGGTCTCGTCTCCATCCAGGCAGGCCGTGGCCTTCTCCCCACAGAGGCCTTCCAAACACCACAGATCTGAGTCGGCCACTCACCACATCTCTTTGTTTCTTTCGGTCCTAAGGTAGAAGCCCTCCTGGGATTCAGGAACCAGCACCATGGCAGGTCCTGAGGTCTCATCCTCAAAGTTGGGCTTTTCAGCCCAACTGGTGAGAATCCCCTGTGGTCAAACAGACCTTCCTGTTTTACCCAAGGGCCCAGCGGGACCTCCTGTGTAACAGTCACAGGCAGGAAGCTGATGTCAACTATCTTGCTTAAAACAAACTGTCCAGGATGGCTCTAGATCCCCTCAACTGATGGGGTAAAACAGACCTGGTCATGTGTCTTAAGAACAACAGAAGTGCACAGAAGACCCGAGAGCCCAGCCCTCGCCTCCTCCCTAGCCTCAACCCCTCATCTGCCTTCAGATACTTGCTGTCACACCCCTAGAACTTCATAAGCACTTAACATACGATGTCCCTATACTTATTGGTCATTTGCACTTTGTGAAATGCCCTCTCATGAAATCACCCTTCATTGAGTGAAATGACCATCCTTCCCGAACTACATTATGGTTACAAAAGCCAAGGTACACTTAAAAAAAAAAAAAATACACACTAAAACATGCAAAGATTTTAGTTCTTTTTTCTTTTATAAATGCCCGATGCAGGTTCAAGACGCAACGGGTGAGAAAGCTAAGAAACAAAAAACCCCAGGTATTTTCGCTGTTAATCCTTTCCCAGAACTTAGTATGCATGGGACAATGCCTTATGTGTATCACTCTAATTGACTTGTGAGACCTTCGTTTGCAGACAGGGCTACTGAAGATAGACAGGCGGGATAATCGCCCAGGGTCACACACAGGAGAGGAGAGCCAGGCTCTGAATCCACGCAGTCTGATGGTGCTCTGTGTGTCGTCGGCACACTACATCGCCCCCTCCCACCACCGGTGGCCCCAGCAAGCAGGTTGGGGAGTGACTTTGACACGCTTCACTCCTGGAGGGATCCCTGGGCGTAAGGGTACCCTCAGGAGGCATCTCGGAGGCAGGTGGCATCCTTCTGTTGAGAATGTGCGTGACTCTATTAGATTTTACCAGGAATTCCTCTCACCTGTGGCAACCAGGAGGCAGCACCTGTGATAGGCAGGTTATCCCTATCTTTCCTGACTGTCCTTAAATTGCTCTTGAAATGCTCGCACTGAAGCATTTCCTTTCCTTCTCAACACGCATCCCAGCGGTATGACTAATCGCCCATTTGCATGGTTGTTTGATTACACAGGTCTCCTCCGCGAGCCAGAGAGCCGCCTGTATTTCCCTCTCCCCCACCTGTGCCTGCGTCTGATAGACCCTGCCGTGCTGAACTGAACGGATCCCTCTGCGTTTGACTCACCAGTGGAGTCGGGGTCTTCTCTACATCCAGAATTAACTTGCCGATGTTTCCTCGGTCGTGGATCCGCTGCATGGCCTCCTTCACCTGAGCCAGGAGAAAAACGGAAGCGCTGATTGGGTGAGAAGTTGCCCAGGTGGAAAAGCCAAACCAGCCGCCGCCCACGTGGGGGCGCTGTGGTTCAAGGTTAGCAGCCAAGCCAGAGATGCTTTGGGACCCTGGGTGGAAATAAATTCTGATTGTGTCGCTCAGGAACTCTGAGCTTGTGCAAGCAACTTGGTCCTCTGGGTCTAAGAAATGAAAGTGATAGTCCTTGTAATAAGACGACGAAATTTTCTTTAAAAGGTGGGGGGGGGGGAGTTGGTGGGGAGGAGGGTACCGTGAGGTTCCAAGAAAGACATCAGTCAGAGTAAATTCTGACCGGTAAAATTATTTTTCTCAGAGTCACTTGTGCCCTGCTTACCAAAGTGTTCTATAACTCTGATTCGTAGTTTAACTAAAATGATCCATTGCCCAAGCTAAACTATATTCAGGAAAATTCCCTTAGGTTACTCCTGGTTATTGCGTGGAAATTTTGTTTCTACGTAAGTAGAGTTTTCTCCAGAACTAGTATTCTGCCCGGAGAAGAGGACCTAGTTTTCCTTTCAAATGATACGGGCTTACTTAAAAAGCAAGCGTGGCCCTGATCTGATTTATGCTTTGAGCATTTCACTCTCTGACTGTGCGGAAAATGGGCTGTAGGGGGCGCTGGTGAGGATTAAATGAGATAAGCAAAGGGCAACCATGCCCAGTGCTTGGCATGAATAGGCCCTCCACATTTCTTAGTGAAATCTAAATGGAAAGACAACATCTCTTGATTTAAAAAAAAAAATTACAAGAGATCTGGCCTAAATATTTTTTTCCTGAAGTCTCAGATTTTTAAATATTTTTGTTCACTCATTCAAGTCCACAAGTATTCATGAAATGTCCTTATAGGCTACATGGCATAGTTTGTTTGTTTGTTAGTTTTTGTTTTTGTTTTTAGTTTAAAGTAAGCTGAGATGTCTGTCTTTGAGGAAACCTGTCTTCCCATTTGGATAAAAACTTGAACCATTAAAATGTGTATACTCTAATTGCTTTTCTGGGACTTAGCCTAAAGACATAATTCAAATTGTAGGGGAAAAAACTTACCACACAAAAGATACTCAATCACAGCATTGCTTTTAACGGTAAAACACTTGCAGCCACTTCTGTATCACAGAGTAAAGGAATGGTTAAGTAAACCGAGACTCTTAGATTTATCTACAGAATGGAAATACTATGTTGCTATTAAGCTGCTAATTACAAGGAAAGTACAGCAGGGTCAAATGCCTTTGTAATGGTGCTAAATGAGAAAATCGAGACGAATATTTTTATTTACATCCCCATAAAAGCGTGGACATCCTAAAATAATCAGAAAGGGGTTCAGACACATGATAAAACATTAGGAGAAATGAGTGCCTTTTAACTCCAAACATTGTTATTTGGCAATATGTTATCAAAGCAGTATGTAATGTAAGTTAAATGCATATTTAAACGTAGTCTTTGGAAAACCTAGTATCGGTTAGAATCAGCCCTTTTATAGACTGGTAGTGTCATATGATTAAATTTCCTGACCCTGATACACATGCCAGTAGATTTCTTTTATTTCTGTGGTGAACACTGCTTTTCAAAATGCTGTCATGTCTGGTCATCACGACTATATACCGAGAATGTTTAAATACCGTGGCAGACAACCTCCAGAATGGTTCCCAACCTTCCTTTCCCCCTGACACACACCCTTTCTCCCTCGAATGTGGGCCAAACCTGCTGACTTGCTTCTGACTGTTGGAAAACAGCAATAGTGATGGGATGTCACCTCCAAGATTAGGTTATAAAAGACTGATTTCTGTCTTGTCGTCTCTTCCTCTGACTCTTCGTGCCTTCTTGCTCTGGTGACACAAGCTGCCCTGTTGTAAGCTGCCCTAGGGAGAGGCTCACACGGCAGGGAACTGAGGCAGACCTCCCACCGACAACCGCTGACGAACTGATACCCTCGGTCCAAAAGCCCACGGGAAACTAGCTCCTGTCAACAACCAATGAGAGAGCTCAGAAGCAGATCCTTCTGGAGTTAAGCCTAGAAATGAGAACGCAGCCCTGGCTGACACCTTGGGAGACCCTGAGCCCAAGGACCTAGCTAAACCCTGCCCAGGTTCCTCACCCACGTAAAGTGAGATCACAAATATTGTTTTAAGCCAATAAGTTCTGGGGACATTTTGTTATGCAGCAATAGATAACTAACATTCTTTCCTTTCATACATAGTTCTTGTAAGATATATGTCATACCCATTTTACAGCTAAGTACCTTGATGCTCAACGATCAAAGCAATCTGTCCAAAGACTATGTGGCTATCAGTGACAGAACTGTGGTTCAAACTCAGGTTTGTCAGACTTCAAAACTGATGCTTCCTCCCCCTGCGCCCCGCCCCCGTTCCACCCAGACTATGTTGTTTCATTTGATTCTCAAAGGCAGAGGAAGGTGGTAGGTAACATCTCACATAATGATTTCCCAGAATTCAGTTGTTTATTACCCTGACAAGCCATTAAGCACCTGGAAACTCCTTGGAGATTCGGAAGAATTTTTGTGCCATTTCTCCAGTAAGATAGAGCCCAGGGACACTGAAAAGCTGTTTTCTTTCCAGTTAAAGCTTATTGTGATACTAGAAAAAAGCCCCCCGAAGGGCTGGCTCTAATCTGCATATTTTTTTGGACAATTTCCTTCTGAAATGAACTGACTCCTTGAAGTTCCTTTTGAAGGGGATAGAGAAAGGGTTGGGAATGTTTCTGAGACATAACTGAACTAGTCTGATCCCCAGTCATGCTGTTTGAGTTTAACATCCTCTTAGGCTGCTCTTGGAGATGTGAAAGAGCCCTTTTGATGACAGCGTAGAAGGAAAGAAATGGCCATTTTCTGATCAATTTTTTATCAGGCGAGGCACTTTACACACGTTGCTTCCTTTTATCTGCACACCACAGGTTCACAGATGAGAAACCTAAAGGTGAAAAATCTAAGGAATCTGTCCCCGGTCCCCAACTGAAAGGAGTTCGAACCACTTGGGAACTGAGAGAGCAGTTACCCCTTTACAGGACTCTGGACAAAATCCAGGACAGGGCTCTGCTGTCTGCACCCCGAAACCGCCCTCACATAACTCCATCACGAGGTAAAGTCTGCAAAAAGAGACTTTGCTCCCCAAATACCAGTTCGTAAATTGAGGCACCTCGGTAGGTGACAGTGACCAAAAGATGGTGGTGACGACTTCCAGAGAGCTCCTTGTCTCTCTTGTGGCTACCATTTTTGTTCTTTGGTTTTTTCCTAAGGGACACTTCTGCTCCAGACCTTTTCCCAGCGCACTTGACGATGGGAAAATCCTAGTAGCCCCGCACTGCGTAATGCAGAAGCCACAAGTCACATGTGGCACTGAGCACCTGAAAACTGGGGCCAGCACAGACTTCGATGTGCTCTGCGTGTAAGCCCCGCGGCCACCTTCAAAGCCAACGAGCGCAGATACACTCTCTCTACGAATTGTTGACATCAATCACGTGGTGAAACGTTAACATGATAAATACTCTGGCTTCAATAAAACAGACTACTAAAGTTAACTTCCTCCCCTTTTTACTTCTCTGGATGTGGCTACTGCAAAACTGAAAACGTGGCTTGTGGCTCACATAGTCATCCTGCTGGACAACACTGGACTGACTTCTCAGGAACGGACGTCTGTTGTCCTTTCCTGTGTCACTGCTTCGTCTTACACCTCCCTCACTCCTGCCACTGGACGCTTATCTGGAGGTTACTGGGCTTCTCAGCTTTGTGCCTCTGTATACACAGGGTTCCTTCCTGGAGTGTCCTGGTCCTGGAGCTAACTTGGATTTGTTCTGGGGCTCTTGCTCTCGATGTGGACCCTTCTAGGAAGCTGCTACTCCCCCGCCCCCACTCTTGCATTTGGGGCCAAGTCTTCTTTGGGCTCCCTGGGCACCTCAGGCCAGCTATAACATCACCCTTACCCCCAGCTTGGCACTTGGCCCTTCTTCTCTCCAGTACGTTAGGCCAGCGCCGTGCAGTGGAGATACGCAGCGGGCTACAAATACACTAAAATTTCTCTAGTTACTCACATTAACAAATGTAAAAAGAAACTGGTAAAATCAATTTTAAGAATATATTTTCGGGGCGCCTGGGTGGCTCAGTCAGTTAAGCCTCCGACTTCAGCTCAGGTCACGATCTCACGGTCCGTGAGTTCGAGCCCCGCGTCGGGCTCTGAGCTGATGGCTCAGAGCCTGGAGCCTGCTTCTGATTCTGTGTCTCCCTCTCTCTCTGCCCCTCCCCTGTTCATGCTCTGTCTCTCTCTGTCCCAAAAATAAATAAACGTTAAAAAAATTAAAAAAAAAAAAAGAATATATTTTCTTTGACCAAATCTATCCAAAATATTATCACTTCAGTATATGCTCCACATAATAAGGTCTTCATGAGATATTTTATGCTCCTTCCTCCTTTCGTACTCTACGTTTCTGGAATCTGGGGTGTATATTGTTCTTACAGCGTGTTTCAATTCAGATGAGCCATGCTTCATGTGCCCAGTGGCTGCACATGGCTCATGTCTACCATATTGGGGAGTGCAGCTCTAGATGGTGGGACAGTGGCACCAACCTCAGGGACCCCAGTGCACGGGTGTATCGGGCATATGATAGCCTCCAGGATGAACGGATGGATGAATAGGCAAGTGGTATGTGGAGAGAGTGAGAGGTCATGCGGCTGAGCCACACGAGAGGTTTCTGTCTCACCTGACGCTCATCTCAGAGCCCTCGGCCCAGGCAGCTGCCTGTTGGGGGCCTGCTCGGTGCTGCCCGGGTGTGCCAGTGGAGTCTGTTTGTAATCAGGGCCGTGGCCTCTCACACCCAGTCTGAGAAGCCACCACCAGCTGTGCGGCTGGCCAGATCTGGTCTTGGCAGCTGGAATTTCCCGGGCTCGGGATTCTGGGCATACTCAGGCTATCTCAGCCAGAGCTGATCTCCCCTCCAGACAGTGGGAGGAAATTTGAGTCATATGATTAAAACACCTCAAGCTGCCGAGATCCTGAGCACAGAGGCTACCTGAGCTTTTCTGATACTTCTTTCCTGTCCCTGGGAGGCCACGTTGGTACCATCCCAAGTGGATGGCGGCAGGTGGCAGTGAGATCATCACTGAGTCCTACGCTCTGCTTTGCTGTCATTCCAGCGAGGTGCTTCATCTCTGCTCCTCACTTTCTTCATATGTTAAATGCTAATAGCTCTCTTCTCTCCATTCATTGATGCAGTCAGTCACTCCTTCAACAGCGCCAAAGCCCTGTTCAGGAGCTGTGTATAAAGTAATGGATGGTGGGGCGCCTAGGTGGTTCAGTCGGTTAAGCGTCCGACTTCGGCTCAGGTCATGATCTCACGGTCCGTGAGTTCGAGCCCCGTGTCAGGCTCTGTGCTGACAGCTCAGAGCCCAGAGCCTGTTTCCGATTTTGTGTCTCCCTTTTTCTCTCTCCTCCCTCCCCCACTCATGCTCTGTCTCTTCTCAAAAATAAATAAATAAATGTTAAAAAAAATTTTTTTTTTAAGTAATGGATGAAATCAGTAGGATCTCTCTGTCCTGAGGTACCCACGGTTTTGCTTATTAAATAGGCTAAACATAATGAAAAGAATCTCACAACTAAAAAACTGTGTTCTTAATTTGTTTATTTAGCCCCCACGGATCGCCACCCATCAGAGTTGACCCTGGGCCATTGTTGGTTCCTGCTCCAACAAAGTCTACTGGCATTCAAGATGGCATTCAAGCATGGCCTACGGGGAAAATGTAATGGGTTCAGAACATGTTTGCAAAGGAGCAGTACTTACAGTTATTCTTACTTCTGTCTGCAATGGAACCAGGAGAGGTGGGGTTTCTGAAAGCCTGGGAAGACAACGGTGAGTAAACACCTACAAGATCCATGCCGTCATGAAGCTTATGGTCTAATGGGAGATGCAGACCATCAAAGAATGATTCGAACGAATGCAAGATTGACACTTACTAATTCTAAGATGGTGTTATGAGAATGTGGATAGGGGGTTTGATCTGTTTGGGAAGATTAGAGAGGGCTTCCTTGAACAAGTGGCAGTCGAGCTGGGGTTTAAAGGATGAGTACGAAGGAGCTAAGAAGGAAGAGGGGCCTTTCGCAGGAGAGGGGGCAGAATGTGAATGGAGAGACTGAAAAGGGGGCCAGTGGGCGCAAGGACAAAGAGCAAGAGTGAATGTGAGGCAACGTGCTGGTCAAGTTGGTTGGGGCCTTTGGTACTATATTGCAAAGAGTTTCCAAGGATGCAGGGGCCCACAGTGACCATACAAATCTAGAATATCTTTCCACCTCCAGTCACCTTCTGAGTAGTCAGTTTTTTCACATGTGAGTAATGAAAGTTAACAATGCTCAATCTTTGTTGGGATCTCATTTAATGTTTCATGATATTCAATTTCCTTTTGAATGGTGTGAAAGCACAAAGTCATTAGGGTACAAATGACACCACTTAATAATCAAAGCATTTGGCCTGTGCTATGAATAACAATAAGCCTAGCCACCCAAAACAGGGGAAAAAATGAAGATGGGTTATTCCATGGATCACTGTGCCTATTAGGTGATAAATTAAAAGGTTTGAAAAGGAAGAAATGAGTAATACTATAATTAAGAAGCATATCTACCAATGTCATCTATGGAAGATTACTCACATTTACAACAGCCATCTTTGGAATGGCTTAAAATACAAAGGGGGTATTGAAAAGTAATACATTGCAAATAGACTTGGAATCTGGAATTTCTATGTTTTGTCAAATAACTCTAGGAGTCTAAGTGAGTGAGCCCTCAGATTTTGACCTAGATGCAAGAGTGACTGAAAAAGTAAAATGTTAAGGAACATAAACTGGCCCACTTGGGAAAAGAGAGAAAAGATTCAAACAGCCAACTGTTTTTTTGGACGAGTTGCACAGGTGTCTTTGCAATAATGCAGGTTGTGGACTACGGTGGAGAAAGGGAGGTGACAAGGGTGCAAAATTTAAGGAGGCACCCACTCTCAGGGTCAGGCAGGCACTGGGTCAGCACCTGAGAGGAAGCCCCTCCTTAACTTTTAACCCTTGTCACATCTCTTGCCCCACCCTAGTTCTGGTCCTCAAGGATGGCCATTATTTTTAAAGGAAGGGGAACACTAAGTAGCTTTTAGAAGTATCTGTTTGGCCACTGAACAGCCAATGGGGATGCTCCAAGAGGATTTTTCAAGGGGCCATTAGTAGGAACTCTGGCTTAAAAAAGGTAAAGAACATTCTGCGTAGGAGGAGGCAGGAAGGCAAAAAGCAAGACGGTAGAATCTAGATGGAGTGCCTGGTCCTTTTTCCTTCATGGATACTTGGATGACACTGACTCTTTTGACCATGGTCACGAGGGGTTCAAGTGAATTAAATATTGAACCAAAAGTTAGAATGTTCTGCAGAAACCTGCAGTCCATAATCAAGCCCAACTATATATTCTTACCTATTGTATTTTGAACTAAAGCAAGAGATGAAAAACAATCTAGTGAATTGCCTCCAATGTTTGTTTTATTTTATTTAACAATGTTTCCCAGGGCTGGATTTGGATGGTTGAATAGAAGTGAAGTGGACACTCAGTGGATGCTTATTCCAACATGAGAGTGAGGTTCTGGGGAGGAAGAGAAAAAAGTGCAGGAGATGGTTCCTATGCCATGAGAAACGTATCTGTTGTACAGTCTGTAAGAGAGACATTTGAAATGTGATGGGGCACAAAAAAGGAAGCAGCTGGGGAGGGGAAAAGGATGAAAACCAAGGAAGTGACTCTTTGAGATTTGAAGGTCAAGTAGAAGGCTGTCACTCAGCCAACAGAAGGACATATAACTAGTCCGAGGAAATATTGCGCACCTCAGAGAATGAGTCGCTCATGGCCACAAGAACACGGAGGGTGATGACGAGTTATTTAAAATGCTTGTGAGTTCCTTAAGCTCCTCAGGTCTGCTGGACAAGGGTAAAAAATAACCTGAGCTGCCACCGCTCGGGAAAATTCCACATGATGGTGGTAGAACTTGCAACATATAATTCTGACTGGCCCTTGCTTTGCATCTTTTAGCAAAATCCTCCAGCCGGGAGATTCCATATTTCTGCTCAGAGGACTCTGGTTCCTTATTAAGGATGTAATTATCTTGCTTCCAGATAATATGGTTTTATTTGCTCACTGATTGATAACTACACTGTTCCATGGTGGCTGAGGGCTTTCAGCTGGAGCTACCAGACATGAATTTGTGGGAAAAGGTTAGAACTATAAGGAGGCCAAAGAGACCCTTCAAAATCTTGGAAGTTCTCTGATGGGCAGCCATGTTTTTGAAAGAATGACAGCCAGACGTGCTGACCTTTAGAAAATTACCATTTAGAAGGCAGAGGTGACGTTTCTTTAGGCTTGGAGAGAAAGGGCCCACTTGCAGGTGTGTGGGGGGCAACCTTAGAACCTAAGGGAATTGAGATGTGTTGATTATGCCATTGACATAGCTGTGGTTTCGTCAAGGGCGAGCTGCCGAGGGTGCCAAAGGAGACCGGCCACCAGAGACAGATATGTCTGGGACAAGTTGTCTGGATAGTAAAATGGCCTAAAGTAAGGAGCGGAAATAAAAAAGGAGTTGTGTTGGTGTTTGAGGTGCTTACCAAGTGCTCATGTTGAAAGCTGGTTCTCACTGTGACTGAAGGGCGGTTTCTTGGGGCACCTGGGTGGCTCAGTCGGTTAAGCGTCCGACTCTTGGTTTCGGCTCAGGTCATGATCTTACAGTTTGTGAGTTCGAGCCCTGCGTCAGGCTCCATGCTGACAGCGCGGAGCCTGCTTGGGATTCTCTCTGTCACTCTCTCTCTGCCCGCCCCCCACCCGCTCTGTGTCTCTCTCTCAAAAATGAATAAACAAAAAAATTTTGAAGGGGAGTTTCTTGAGGATCTCCCCACTTAGAGAGGAAGGACAGGGCATGGCTAGAGGCTCTGGACCTGGCACCATATCGAGGAGAGTCACCGCTGTCTATACAATGTGCTGGGAGAAGGCAAGAGTCTCAAGGAAGGAGCTGTATCTAAAAATCAGGTAAATGTAAGGGACAAGGCAGAGGTGGTACCACCGTGGGGGGGAGGGGGGGCATCACTCATTATCATCACAGCAGCTGACATGACAGACACTTAGCAGGTGCTGTCACTGGGCAAAGCATGACCTCACTTCATTGCATCAACCCTGTGAGGTAAGTGGGAGTTTGTCAGACTGTCAATCACGGGTACATAAAAATATTCTCCCCTCTCTTCCGGAGTCCCTGTTGCTCATGGAGGAGAGCTGGGAGGAAAGTAAGGTTTCGGGAGAGTTAAGCGGCTTGCCCAGTGGGGAGGAGCCGGGCTTCAAACTGAGCCCCGCGTAACTCCAGGTTTCATGCATATTTGCTAGGCATGCACACGTGGGATGGAGTGGGAGACAGGGAGGGAGGCTCCGGGGCCCTGGGCACCACATTGTAGGACCAGTAGTGGGCTATTGCCTCCGTACTTGGTTATGTACCTTGCTTGTCCCTTGGTTGTAACACTTCACCCATTCTACTTTGAAGCCTTTGTCAACCTAGAACTATTGACATTCTGCGCCAGGTAATTCTTGGATGTGAAGGGCTGTCCTGTGCATTACGGGGCCTTTAGCAGCATCTCTGGCCTGTCCTCTTTCAACCCAAGTGGCACTTCCCCCTTTGACAAACAAAAATGTGTCTAGATGTCCCTTGGAGGGCAAAATCACCTCCTATCAAGACCTATCATATTGTGAAAGCATATTCCTCATTGTCCCCTCTCCATCCCTCCCACTGGTCTCTGGGCTCAAGGGCAGGCACTGTCTCCCTCCTTACCCACATGACCTTGACCTTGGACAGAGACCGGCCCACAGAAGGTTGTGTTCTGCTCTATCCCCGGGACTAGGAAGAGCATGCGGTACGCGGCAGGTGTCCAATAACAGAAGAACATGAGATGGTCTCTGACCGCAAAACGTTCATTGGTTATGTTAGGCTTTCTCAAAGTGTGGACGGCAGGCTGCCTACATCAAAATCACAGAGTGCAGCTTTTAAAGTGGTATGTTGGCCTTGCCTATACCTGTTTGTTGAGACTATGGAGACACTCCATTTTAGGTGATTCAGGGGCTCTGAAGTTTTAGACCCTTGAGCTTAACTGGTTCTTTGTTTCACAAATATTGACCGCCCACTGTGAGTCAGGCACTGTGCTCCTGCCGACTTGTGACAAGGGACAGGAAAGACCAGCCCCCTGCTTGGCTAAGATCTCTCTCTGGGTGAGCCTGTCCCCCTTTGTCACATCTGGGTAGAGCCTAGTTTAACACTCGGCTTATCTATCACTGCATGTTAGACAGTAGCAGAGGGCCGCAGCCACAGCCCCTCCCATTCTGGGGCATCGGGGAAGGAATCCGCTCTCCGCTTTGGCTCTGTACCCTTGTGTAGACATCAAACAACTTGATTTCGGCTCAGTGCGTCAAGAGACCTTCAGGATACTGTTTTACTATTAATTCAACCCATTCACTGGCTCTGTGTGGCCCCTCAAAGGACCTAGCAGCTGAGTTTCATGTGCTCATGGCCTGAGGGGATCATCTCTGTGGCGGAGGGGTCATGGGATGTGCGTGCATCAGTCAGAATCAGCGGGTGATTGAGCAACCCACAACCTATGGTACAATGAGCCAGATCTTGCTGCAACCTGAGCAGGAAAATCAGCAGCAGAGTTGCATGCTGGAAATGCAGTGGGAGACTTATTTCATTTTGAGGAAGGAAACTAAGATCTAGTGTGACCCATCTAGTACAGATGCGTATCTTTGAATAAAGAAATGCAAATCAGTGCTCTGCAAAGTGAAAACCAGAGTCCAGAAATGAAATTGTATTTGACTATAACTACCACCAAGTAAATAGTTATTTGCAATATGGATGAGACCCTGGTAATAATACCTTGAAAAATCACACCCAGTCTATGGCTAAACTATTCCTTTTTTTTCACTTAAAAAAAAATTATGGGGGCGCCTGGGTGGCTCTGTTGGTTAAGCATCTGACTTCAGCTCTGGTCATGATCTCATGGTTTGTGAGTCTGAGCCCCACGTCTGGCTCTCTGTTGTCAGCACAGAGCCTGCTTCAGATCCTCTGTCCCCCCTTCTTCCTGTCCCTCCCTCACTAGTTCTCTCTCTTTCTCTCTGTCAAAATAAATAAACTTAAAAAATAATAATAATAAAAATTAAAAAAACACGAACACATGGTAATATTTGGGCAATGTATTCATTTCCCAGAGCTGCTGAAACAAAGCACATCAAAGTGGGTGGCTTAAAACAACAGCAATTTTTTTTTCTAAGTTTATTTATTTTGAGAGAGAGAGAGAGAGAGAGAGAGAGAGACAGACCAAGCATGTTTGTGCATGCGAACAGGACAGGGACAGTGGGAGAGGGAGAGAAAGAATCCGAAGCAGGCTCAGAGCTTTCAGCACAGAGCCCGGCGTTGGGCTCAATCTAAACCGAAATCAAGGGGCGCCTGGGTGGCTCAGTCGGTTAAGCTGCCGACTTCGGCTCAGGTCATGATCTCGCGGTCCGTGAGTTCGAGCCCCGCGTCGGGCTCTGGGCTGACAGCTCAGAGCCCGGAGCCTGTTTCAGATTCTGTGTCTCCCTCTCTCTGACCCGCCCCTGTTCATGCTCTGTCTCTCCCTGTCTCAAAAATAAATAAAACGTTAAACCGAAATCAAGAGTTGGGTGCTTAACAAATTGAGCCACCCAGGTGCCCCAACAACAGCGATTGTCTCTGGAGGTTAGAAGTCTGAAATCAAGGTTTGATGTATTATTAGCTGCCATAATTTATAAGGAGACACATCCCTTCATCCATTATTTAATTACCAGCGATAAACAATCCATACAGGAAAGGCAGGAAAAATAATTGATTTTTTCCTTAGGTTTCCTGGTAGCTACAGCTTTTCAAAAGAAGCGAAATTAGGGGTAAGGCCTGGCACGGTAAGGTCACCTCTTCTGTTTCTTGCTGACATGAAACGGAGAAGGAGTAGCTGAATATTCAGAGTGATCACATCTATGTAAAATATATATTAATATAAATAATAGTAGGTTATATTCTGAGTGGTAGGGATATGGCTAGTTTTCATTTTCTTCATCATCTGTGTTTTAAATTTTTATTTACTTATTTGGACCTCTTTATGGAGGTATATTTGACATGTAAAAAGCTGTACATAATTAATGTTTACAACCTGCAAAGTGCGCACTCTTGAAAGCGTCACCATCTAAATTAAAGCCATAAACCTACTCATCCCCTCCCAAAGTTTCCTCCTGTTCTCTTCAGTGTAATAATTATGTTTTAATTACGTTTTATGGTAAGAGCACTTTCACATAAGATGTGCCCTCTTAGCGGATGTTAAGTATAAAATACGTACCGTGTTAACCGTAGGCACCATGCTGCACAGCAGCCCTCCAGAACTTATTTCTCTTGTGTAACTGAAACTTCGTACCCTTTGACCACCGCCTCCCCAGTCCTCCCTCCACCGGCCCCTGATAACCACTGCTCCGTTCTCTGCTTTGGTAGGCGCGCCTAGTTTAGATTCCACGTATAAGTGAGACTATATGATTTTCTGTGTTTAGAAAAATGACCACAGTGAGCATGTGTTCATCGTATTGTAAGTGTGAATAGTGATAATGAGTGTGCCCCCTAGGTCTATTCATGTGGCAGATGGCAAGATGTCATTCTTTTTTACGGCTGAGTAATGCTCCACACCACACCTTCTTTATTCATTTATCTATGGGTGGACCCTTGAGTTGCTGCTGTATCTTGGCTATTGTAAACACAGGGGTCTAGGGGTACCTATATCTTTTTGAACTAGTGTTTTTTATTTTCTTTAAGGAAATGCCCAGTAGTAGAATTATTGGATCATATGGTAACTCTACTGCTAATTATTTTGGAGGAACACACAGGGTATAATGCTAGGTAAAATCAGTCAGAGAACGACAAATACCATATGATTTCACTCACGTGTGGAGTTTAAGAAACGAAACAAACAAACAAACAAACAAAGAGACAAACAGAAAACCCAGCGTCTTAAATACAGGGGACAAGCTGCAGCCAGTCAGTGGGAGGTCTCTGCTCTCTTCTCCCTGTGTGTGTTGTCTCCCCACCTCAAGCCCCCAGCCCACCCTGGACGACGATTTTCCCAGCCTCCTATCTGGTCTCAGGCTCCAGGTTTTCCACACCCCAGTCTGCCCTCCTTCTGCTGCCAGAGCCGTGATTACTGACGGATACTGTTGTTTGTCCTTCATGTCCCCGCTGCTGGGACCGTGCTGTCAACTCAGTAATGACAGTGATAATAATAGTGATTTTTGATGGCCAATGCTGACCAACTTAGCGCGTGATCTAGGCACATGCTAGGTACCAAGTGTTTTTCGTGGAATATTCCATTTGGTCCTCCTTAGAACCCTATGATGGATGTGCTGTGATCATTCTCATTTACATACCCAGACAATGAGGATCAGGGAGGTTAATTAACCTGCCTGAGGTCACAGACATAGCAGCTAGAAGAGCTAGGATTTTTGGCAGAGACTGTTTATGAGATAGCGACAGGTGAGACCCTTATGTCTGGGATTGCCCTAAAATACTCCGGACGAACAGTGGGGTGGGGAGGGAGCGACAGAAGGCAACGAAGTTGACCAAACGTTAATCGTCGCGGAAGCTGGGTTGATGGGCATGTGGATGGGGGAGGACGGTCAATATTCTACTGACACTTTTGAATATGTTTGGAATTTGCCAAAAAGCTTATAAAAAAGGAATGCTGAGCTCTGCTCCCCAAACGACAACTATAACAACGGCTGCAGCCTCCATGTGCTCAACCGCTACACCATCGTTAGGAACCCGGTACGCGTTTGATGACACCGTTACGACCGAGGGCTTTGGCTTCCTTGGAAACTAGGAGCTAGAGAAGCTCAAGGTGCTACTTTCACCTCCCCAGATGGAAGAATGTATCCTTTGAACCAGCTAGCCCAGCTCTGAGGAGGTAATGACCTCCAGGATTGACCACGTGCCAGGCTGCATTCAGGAAGATGAGTACACAGAGCCCCTGCCCTAGGCAAGCCCGTGGCTGCCGAGGAGGAAGCGCCACCGAAACGCTCAATTCCAGTAGAGCGTGGGAAGAGCTATATTGTAGGTATGAATGAAGAGGCATTCGAGCCAGGAGAGGAAATGACTCAATTTAGAGAAAAATGGCATTTGTGTTGGGTTTCGAAGGAGAGGGAGGCGTCTTCCGGGAAGACAAGATGCGTGTACTTGAGGCAAGAACAGAGTCCCGGAAGGGGGTTGTGGATCGTTCAGGGAACTGAGTGTTAGTGAGGGGGACGCTGTGTGCTGAGATTTGACGGTTGGGCTCTTTTGTGGGGACAGCGCGTGGGAGAGGCCTTCACTTGGAAGCCATGGGAGGTGTGTCCCGGCAGGCGGGGCACTGGACGAGGACAGGAGCTCGGAGAGAACTGGGAATTAGAGACACGGGTGAACTAGGTGATGCTGGTCAGGTGGAATTGACAAGATGGCCGTGGGATGTGGAGATAAGCTATTAAATCCCACTTCACCTTTAAGACCATGTCAGGTCATTTCTAGAAGCCGTATCATTCCCCCAAGGGTAGAAAGAGCCTCTAAACACTGACCTATGTTTTGAAAGATTCTCCATCAAGCAGAGATGAGATCTGAGGTAATTTGATTTCTCTTCATCCATTTTAATTAGCTTTGGCAACAGATGACCTTGCTGGCCCCGGAACCTTCCTTATGTCAGAGTCTGTGTGACGCTACAGTCTCATTTCTAATTATCTGTGCCCGTTTGCCGAAGTTCGCGGGGGCATTCGGGGGGCTAGTCTCTTCTCTCCTGCATCTTCCTCGCTCGTCTGTCAGCTGAGTTTTCTCCTCTAAGCACCAAGAGAGAGCTATTAGCCTTGGGACTGGGTCGCCATGGCAACGAGACGGCAACCAGACTCAATAGACAGGGGAGAAGAGTACGAAGATGGGAGGTGTTGTGAAGCAGCCTCCCATTCCCGCCCCGGGGGCCACTGCCTCAGCCAACTGGTTGACGAGTAGGGGACAGAATGGCTGACCAGTCTTGCTCCAAACTGGGGTTCGCTGGGCGGTCAAACTGGACTGATGCCCGAGGGGTGGCTTTTGGACAACAACTGCTGGGGGACAGTGGATCTGGGAAGGTCCCCGTAACAGACGAAGGGTCCGGGGGAAGGTGGGGAGGAGGATAGCAATTCACCCGCACTAATAAAAACCTGAGGTCGTATCCACACCAAGCAGTATAGGAAATGTTTGTAGAGTCTTTAAAACGTCTTTAAAACACCTTGCACAACCTTGCAATTTCTCTTAGTAATTCCGCCTCTGGATATAACTGGAATAATAACAGGAAAAAACCTTATGTTCAAAATGTTTGATAGGGGCTGAAGCAATCAAAATGAGCACCTAGATGTCCATAAAAGGGGAAACAGCTGAGTGAACACTGATGTACTCATTTGTTGGACTATGATGCAGCCATGATGGCTTAATATGCTTAAAAAGAGTCTCTGAGAGGGGCGCCTGGGTGGCTCAGTCGGTTGAGCGCCGACTTCGGCTCAGGTCACGATCTCGCGGTCCGTGAGTTCGAGCCCCGCATCGGGCCCCTGTGCTGACAGCTCAGAGCCCGGAGCCTGTTTCAGATTCTGTGTCTCCCTCTCTCTGACCCTCCCCCATTCATGCTCTGTCTCTCTCTGTCTCAAAAATAAATAAACGTTCTCTGAGAGGGGGGAAAAAGGTATCCTGCAAAGTTTTTTTATGCAGTGTGATTATAATTTCCAAAAAATGTCAACCTCCCCCGAAACCAGAGAATAGTAAAACCAAACCCCGAATGCACAAAATGAAAATACTGGAAGAAACAAGCAACAGAGTACAATTGATGCTTGAAAAACACCGGGGTTGGGGTGCCAACCCCACTCCCCACCCCCCGGTACTCCCCACGGAGTCGAAAATCGACGCATAACTTTGCGCTCCCCGCAAACTTAGCTTCTCATAATCTACCGCTGACTGCAAGCCTTACCAATAACATAAACAGTCGATTAACGCATTTTGCGTATGTTACATGTTTCATATACTGTATTCTTACAAAAATGTAAACTAGAGAAAAGAAAATGTTATTAAGAAAATCATAAGGAGGAGAAAATGCATTAACGGTACTGTATTGTAAAAAATCCGTGTGTAAGTGGACCCGCACAGTTCAAATCCACTTTGTTCAAGGGTCAGCGGTATATACAAGGGTTATTGTTGGGTGACGGGAATACAGATGGGTTTTTTTTCCCCTTTTTTTCTTTCTTCAAAGGGGCATATTTTTAAACGTCTCCACTGAGTATGTGTTATTGTTCCTCCTAGAAGAAAATCATTTTTAAAAGCTCTGCAATCTGGAATCAGCCCTGTTTCCAAGTGAATGAGCTGATAATCTTCATATATACAGGTACCACAGGCCACTTATTACACTTATTTTCAGGCCCTTCTATCGTCAAAGCAATTCTAGGCATTGTGGGAGCTACAAGACCAGATGATAGGACAGCTTGGCCCCGTGGCTATGACGGGCTAGATCTGTTAGCTTCCGGATGGTATCCTTGAGCACTCTGAACGGACTTTGACTAACCCAGACAATCTGTATGAATACACGGCAGACAGTCCCGTGTATAATGCGGAATCTATAATTAGACTCGTCATTTTTCATTACTTGGGATTCCATGCAGGTTTTAAAAGAAATCATCCCATGGATGAAGAAGGCTTGGGAGAGCGTTCAGTTTATCTCTGCGTGTGTGCAGGTGGAATTATGCAAAACCTGCCCCCGTGAAGGTCCCATCTGCCTGGATTCTTTTACTTTCCCGCTGCTCACCAGTCTGCAGAGTCTTGGCACAAAAAGAGAGGCAGGGACACCTGCCTCCCAGCCACCCACAGCTGTGTAAAAAACTGAAATAGATCCAGAACAATAATGCGGACAAAAATAGCTATTTGAGCTCTGATTATGTTAGGCAATATAATAGTGATAGTAATGATGGTAAAAGCTATGTTTTTCTGAGTGCTTACAACACACCAGCAGTAACCAGCTAATGGGTTCATAGGCATCATCTCCTTTAATCTTCGCATCAACTTTGGTGCTTTATTTCTACTTTACAGAGGAGAAAATCAAGAATCCTAGAAGTTAATATGCTCAAGTTCTCACAGTTAAAAAAGTGGAACAGCTGGGATTTTGTTTAAAAAAATTTTTTTTAATGTTTCTTTATTTTTGAGAGAGAGCGAGCAAGCATGAATGGGGGAGGGGCAGAGAGAGAGAGGGAGACACAGAATCCGAAGCAGGCTCCAGGCTCTGAGCTGTCAGCACTAAGCGCGACGCAGGGCTCGAACTCATGAACTGTGAGATCATGACCTGAGCCGAAGTCAGACGCCTAACCGACTGAGCCACCAGGCGCCCCAAGAGCTAGCATTTAAAGAAGGGAACCAGGGTCTGTAAGATCTATTCCATCATCGCCATTGAGATATTTAGTGTTTCTAACAAGTCTGAGAAGTGGGGGGTACCGCTGCAGTTTTTAAGGATGAGAAAACAAGCTGAGAGAGGTTGAGTAATTTTCCCAACATCACACAGCTGGTGGGCAGCATGGCTAGGATTCAACCCCAGCTAGTGTCTGAGCAACCCTGGAGCCCGCTCCCTTCCCCCTCCTACAGCACAGAGGCCCTGTTACCTGGCAAAGAATCTCGGGCAGATACTTCATTTCTAACACTTAACATTGGACCCCGCCCACAGCAGATGCTTAACAAGATGTGCTGAAAGGCTGAGTAAATGACATATAGATGCTGGGAAACTCTAAGCAAGACAGTGAGAGAGGTCAAGGTGCATCCATCCGTCCCAAACAAGACAGTCAACCATCCAAGCCAAAGTGTCTTTGAATCATCATCAAAGAACTGTTGTACACCTCGTATCAGGGTGTTCGTCCATACCCTAAATGTATTTCGTGCTCTGAGTGATTGGCTTTGCCCTTCCAGAAGCTAGGTGCTGCTCCATGGGGCTGCCTTGCCGGGAGGTGTCTTTGAATATCACATGGGAGGCAGTCATCATGGGAGAAAGTCAAGCGAGAGGCATTGTGGGAAGACGAAATGCCAATGCAATCCCCCAAAGAGGGTCCTTAACCCTGCCTGCAGAGTATGAGATGTGGCTACAATCCACGGAGGCCATGACATTCCTTCTCAGCATGGGAACCCCAGAGACTCCTCCAGCATCCCAAGAGAACAAACACATCATCCAGAGTGACCCAGATCACTAACTCCTTAGCGTGTGTTTCACAGCCTTGGCCCCGGTAGCGTCATGGGGTGGATAATTCTTCGGGGGTGGGGAGTGAGCCTGTGTGTTACGGGATGGTTAGTGCCATCCCTGGCCTCGGCTCACGAGATGCCAGCAACATTCCCCCAGTTGTGAGAAGAAAATATCCTTCTGGATATTGCCAGCTATCCCCTGGGGAACAACCCCCGCCCAGTTGAGAACCACTGCCCAAGAGGTAGGCATTAGAAATTGGAAGCCGGTGGGGGTTAGGGGGAGACAGGCCTGTGGCCAAGCATCAGGTAGTCATGTACATGTGGAGACAACTCTGAAGTTCTATCATCTTTAATGGTTGTGTTTGTTTTACAGAGAGAGAGAGAGAGAGGGAGGGAGAGCATGAATGAGTGGGGGAGGGGCAGAGAGGGAGGGAGGGAGAGAATCTTAAGCAGGCTCCATGCACAGTGAGAAGCCCCATGTGGGGCCCGATCCCACAACCCTGGGATCATGACCTGAGCTGAAATCAAGCGTCAGATGCTTAACCGACTGAGCCACTCAGGAGCCCCTGCATCATCTTTAAACAGCGCCCCTTTCCCCTGGTCCCGCATTCGTGGGAGCTGGATAGGGATGGTGATCCTAACGGCAGCCTAATAACTGCCATTGCTATGTGACAGCCATGTGTCCCATGCTCCTAGACACATCATGGCTCCTGCCAGAGGCCACACAGCTAGCGAGTGGCGGGTCTGTGGACCTGAACCATTGTGGTGCACTGTCTACATATATGCGACCCCGGGGCCTCCCTGAACTTGATCCTCTGAAGTCGGGCGGGTCACTGATTGGAGAAGGGGAGAGAGAGAGAGGGAGAGAGCTGTTCCGATTTCACTGTCACCACTGCCATTACCACTCCAACCTGTGGAGGGCACTGCTGTCCTTCGAGGTCTGGCCCAAGTGCACCATTGTCATTTTTACTTAATTACTGGATGAGATGAGAGTGGGTTCTAGCATGTAAGTAGGACTCAACTAAAGGCTCAGACATAACCCACTCCAATAATTTACTCATCCTTCGATGAAGACCATGACATCTTCTCTTGGGCTCATGGTAACCCTACAGGGATCAAGAACAAGGAACACCAAGGAGGAAATCAGCAGCGAGAGGTAAAGGGACTTGCCTAAGGACACACAGCTAGTAAGTGACAAAGTCTGGATTAAAACCCACGTCTGTCTGACTTGAAAATCCCAGCTCATTCCACTGTTCTTGGAAGATGGCAGTCCACGTGGAGGCTTAACATCTAGGCCAGCTTACTTAGGGACTTACAGGCAGGTTGCGGTCACTCTTTCACGGGGGCCGGAGCCGGAAGGAGGGAAAGACGTCTGGGTCAAGTTCTCAGAAGACCACCAGCGGAGTTACAGCTTCACCACCTCGGGAATCTTGACCTTTTGCCAGTCGCTTCATTTTCCTGACTTCGGTTTTTCTTTGGAAATAGCCTTGCGGGGAGGTTCTCTCTGACTCCAGGGGCAGGTGGCCTGTAGGTCTCATGGATCATTTTAAAGAGCCCAGGAAACGTGCTTGCTCCTTCGTCTCCGTGCAGGGCAGTGGGGTCTACTTCGGGGGGATGAAGCAAGCTTGTTGGCATCCCAAGGAGATGGTCCCTAACTGTGTGTGGGAGTGTGAGGTTTAGTTACTAGTCTTCTAGTACAGTCTACGCCTTCTGGAGTGACCCAGCTCAGTAAATCCAGAAAATACCTTTATGAGGTCAAGTGGCCTTCTCTACGGCCCTTCTGTCCTATCCCTTGGCAAAAAGATTAAGCGTGAATTCATTGTGTCTGGGCGTGTGCCGGGCTCTGGGGCAGAGCTAGCTTAGGAGAGACCGTGGGCCTTGGAGCTCCAATCCCAGCCACATCGCTCCCTAGCTGGGTGACCTTCAGCAGGTCACTCAACCTCCTAGAAACTCAGTTTTCTCATCTGTGAAATGGCGTAACAATGCCCACCTCATGGGATGGTCATGGAGGTAGAAGGGCATAAAGCCACAAGCACAGAGCCAGGCATACGGCAGGAGCTCAACAAATAATGGGTCCTTTCCTCCTCTTTACCCTCTTGGAGCAGGATATTCAATGTCACGGCCTGGGTGAAAGTGAGTTCTAACAGCAGGGAGTTGCTTGGGACTTTCTGGGGGCTCAATAAGGATCTTTCAGAGTACTGGGCGGATTCATTGGTTTTTGTTTCATTTTTCTTCCTTGCGTGCTATGCAGATGGGCTTGGGTCAGAAGATGTGTATCTGGAGAGGTAAGGCAGACAGGGCTTCAAATGCCACGTAGAGTGTTTCAGGCCTCAAGTGGCAGATGAAAGGGAGCTACATTCCTTACTCTGGGGGGGGTGATACATCTGATGCGTGTGGATGAGACACGGAGCGCGGTGACGTCTGCCCCCGTGGTAGAGAAGGGTGCTTGTGCTCAGACCTAGTTCAATCCCCACGCCCATCACCTACCAGCTGCATGACCTTGGGCCCGTCCCGTACCCTCTCTGCCCCAGAGTAGTTACCTCTCTGCAAAATGGGAAATCAGCAGCAGCAACTATAGCTTTGGGGGCTTGCGTGAGATGCCACGGGAAGGTGCCCTGGGTGGTGCCTTCCAAGATAATCCAAAACCTACGACAAGTGGCGGTTAGAGCCAATGGCGTGCTGGAGCCAGCTCCTGCTGGCTCACGCAAGTGCAAGCTGACTGTGCACATTTCTTCCCAGTTCTGAGCTCAGTGATGTCACGTTGCTTGCTTGAAATGGGCCATGTGGGAATATTTACACCAGGGAAATTGGCACCTGCTATAAATCAGCGTGTGACAGCACACTGCTACTTGTGTCTAAGTCTGTTTGATTGAGATGAATCATTTACATGATGTTTGATTTAGATGGGAGCAGGAGACCCCAAAGGTAGAGAATAATTACAAATGTAACCAAGCTGCCTCCGGGCATTTCTGTCCCCAGAGAGCCCTACAAGCACACACCCCACAGAGGCTGGGTCTCATCTTCTGAAGATTCCCAGCGGCAAGTGACTTTTGCTTCATCCAGGTACCTCCTGGATACTAGCATATTTAGTAACATGTTTCAAAGAAAACTCTGTACTGTTGCCATACATGGGGAAAAAAATCAGTATTATTTACCAGAAAAAGCCAAGCATAATAAGTGAAATAAAATGCAACGATTTTATTACATTCTGGTTTGATACCACTGCCTGCCTGAAGACTTGAACCTGGGGCCCCCTCCCACTTTGGAAAAGAGGGTGAGGAACAGGTGTTCTAGAGGTGTCAAAGCACGTGAGCTCCCCACGGGGACTTTACTCCTGGCATGGAGCATTAAGAGGGAAATGCAAAGGAAATACTTTTCTCACCGGATGATTCAATGCGAGGCTGTTCCATGTTAAAGCCCTACCCCATGCCATCACACATAAGTAGATGAAACACTGTATTAGATGTTACTAGAAGATCGGAAGGCGGACAGAAGCCATTGGAAACAAAATTAAGCAGGGACGTGTCACTGAGCTGAGGGCAAGATTCGTATTAGCTGCAAAACCAAAGTCAGCGGTGTGTGTGACTTGCTCATTATCACTGATGATTAAATATTCAGGAATTTAGCAAGTCAGCCGACAGCACACTGGTTGCTTGAAAATGGCAAGGGTGGGAATCTTTACACCACGAATACAGGCAGATGCTACAAATGGGAGCAGCCCACACCGCCAAGATCCCGTTGTTACCACACTCAACTCGCATTCCTCCAACTGAAGCCTTCTTTGCCGCTCTGAACTTGTAAAGAGCTTTACTCTTTAGGCTTAGACTTCTGGGGATGTCCCTTCCCTTCCTCCTGCCTTGGAGTGTTTGCGGGGAACAACTTCAGATGCACTGAATAACTTCTTTAAGGGTGATGATCTCATTTCCATGATTGCATCTTAAAGAAGAGTGATAGACACCAGTGCTGAGAAATTTGCCATAATTGATTATTGTGTATAAAGTACGCTGACAATCCTTCTTTCCAACACACACTCTTTAATGAGCTATTTTAGCGCTGGCTCTGCTAATGTTTGGATTTATAATGCCCTGGAAAGTCAGTTTCTGAGGGTGTAATGGCTATTAGGGAACAACAACAAAAACAAGATAGAAGGCAATAAATTGAGTGCGGGGAATTTTTCCGCCTTTGTGTTCCCTCACGTCACTGTTGTTTGTTTCATTCCAAGCACTGCTGTGTATCTTTTTGGTCCAGAATCTCAAACCCTTCAGTCTTCACTAACCCAGGAAGCAAGAGAGAGACCACACCCAGGTTACCTGATCTCAGGGAAAGGGCAGGGCTTTGGGATTAAGTTTTCTGTGTGGCTGTATCTGTCACAGAAGCGTGACTTGCCATCCTTGTGAGGTTAGATGGGTAACAACATGTTTGTTCTGTACCTGGGTGTGTGTGTGTGTGTGAGAGAGA
This sequence comes from Panthera uncia, assembly GCF_023721935.1. Classification (NCBI taxonomy): domain Eukaryota; kingdom Metazoa; phylum Chordata; class Mammalia; order Carnivora; family Felidae; genus Panthera; species Panthera uncia. Next base: position 16,101,201 of record NW_026057589.1, on the reverse strand, counting down.
GAGAGAGAGAGAGCGAGAGAGAGAGAGCAAGCGCCTTGGTTTGGAGCACTTGCAGATTTCTTGGTGCAACTACTCCCACCATGGCCAATCTTAAGCTACAATATAATGTCACTGCTGCATAGTTGGAAAGAGATGCCATGCGGTGGGCTCTCAGGAGCTCCAGCACACCACTGAGTGTGGCTCAGATAAATCTCCAGTCCTTCCAACGTTTCAGAGGACTGGTAAGTGCTCAGTCCCACAGAAACGTGTAGACAGTTACTTTCCCGGAGTTAGCGTGGAGAGATGGTGACCAGGTCCGGCCAGCAATGGAAGGGCTACCCTAGGACCCTCTGTGGGTGGGGTCCATTGGGACCATAAGGGGGCAGCAAAGCGCCTCGGGGGGAAGAAGCAGTTCCAAGTAGGAAGTCCCCATCCGAGCAGATGATGGGTGCGGGTGCAGAGGTCCAAAGCCTCGTTCCAGGAGCGGTGAAAGGATCCCGGGATGCGTCCGAGTCAGCTCACCCCTCCTCTCCCATCCCTGCACTCATGTTCCCTTTATCCTTCTATTTTTTTCTTAGCTTTTTTTTTTATGTTTATCTATTTTTTGAGAGAGAGAGTATGAGCAGGGGAGAGGCGGAGCGAGAGGGAGACACCGGATCTGAAGCAGGCTCCAGGTTCTGAGCTGTCTGCACAAAGCCCGATGTGGGGCTCAAACTCATGAACCATGAGATCATGACCTGAGCCGAAGTGGGAGGCTTAACCGACTGAGCCACCCAGGCCCCCCCTTAGCTTCTATTACCTTCTAATATAGAGTGAAAAGCAATGTATTTCTTCATTATGTTTATTGCTTATCCTTTTCTTCCCTCACTCCCCCACCCCCACCCAGTAGAATGGAAGGTCTACATTTTTAAATTTTTGTTAGTTCTGTTCACAGGTGTAGCTCAAGTGCCTAAACCACAGCCTGAAAGACAGCTGGGCTTCAACAAACAGCTGTTGAATTTGGATCCGGCAGGCAAGGGAGGGAGACCCAAGACGGGAGCCCAGAGCAGCGGTTCCCAACTTGCGATGGGAATTAGGGTCGCCAGGGGATTCTGGTAAAGTGGAAGGATCTGGGCCCCCCTTCCAACAGCGTCTGATGCACTGGGTCAGAGCTGAGGCTCAGGAATCGGCCCCAGGTGGTTCACACTTAAAGAAGCCCAGTCTCTGCAGTCAGAGGGAACAAACACCAGTGGCTCGGGCTCCCGGGAGCAAGGGGCCTGCCCCTCGCGTTCCTAGCGTGCCCCTGCCCAGGTGCCGGCACGAAGCTCAGTGGACCCGCCGCGGGACGCCCGGGCCGTCGGGCAGACGGGAGTCAAGCAGCGGTCTCCACCGTGGGTGAGTCCAGAACCGTTTCAAGCGTCTGTGGCTTTTCTAGTGCCGGCACCAGCATCGGTAGGCTTGGCGTCTTACGTGTTCAGAACAATGTCTTTTGTCTGCAGAAGCGCACATCTTCCCAGTTCCTAAACCGTCCGTGCCGTCGGGTCTTCCTCCGGAAGACCGTGGGCCCATCTCCAGTCTTGGGAACGCTTTCCCAGGTCACTGTCAACTCCCTCCAAACTTCCGGCTTGAGGAGCCTCTTTCGAATCCTCGCGTGGAAGGGGCATTGCTGCTCGTTCCAGGGGCTGCTGGTCTCCTCCTTCACGTGATGCCAGAGACCCAGCTTGCGTGTCCCCAGAACTTCCCCCTGGTCTCAGAACTTGGCTGTCGCGTGAAGATGGGGGGGCGGGGGCGGTGCGCTGTGGCAGGAAACGCTGCCTGCGGGGTGACCTGAGACGACTGGGGCTCCTCTCACTGGGCTTCCTGATCCGGGGCAAGTCATGAAGCCTCAGTTTCTTCCCCTCTAAAACGGGACACCCGTTGTTCCAGACGTTTAGGTGGGGGGAACACGGCTCCGAAGTACAAGAATCCTTCGACCTTCAGTGTTAGCATCTAAAGATAACTAGGTTCTCACCGTACCCCACTCCCCCGGCCTTTCCCCTGTCAGCCTAACAAACTGATAAGCAAAATCAGCGGGGTTGTGCGCTCCCTACAACCGAATCATGCCTCCCCCCTTCTCCCTACCTGCTTTGCCCTCACCGATTCCTGGAAGAGAAAACTCAGGGGGTGTGGGGAGAAGAGAGGCAAGATGCTCTGGACAATGGAATATTTAGTAGATATCGACCATGTTTACCCTGTGCCGGGCACTTTAGATACGTGAGCATGAGCGACAGTCCCCCCCCCACACACACACGTGTTATTCCTTCCGTCTGATGGACAGAAGAACTCAGGCTCAGAGGGCTTGGACATCTTGCCCGTGGTCTCCGGGTAGTTTGTGCCAGACTCCGGTCGGCTTCACTTTAGCACCAGGACTGATATTACAGAGCAGATCTGTCTCCGGCAAGGGCTGCGGACACGAGCCAATGAGCCTGAACCTCTTTCTCACGTTCATCACTTCCTGTTGTGATCTTCATTCTCTCTCCCTCTTTCTCCGTCTCCCCGTGTCTCCTTCTCTCTCTCTCTGAGATCTAGGGTAAGGGTAGGATTTTCTCATAAACGTCTGAACGGACAGTGGAGGGGATACGGGGCACAAGGTTCTCGCTCGCTGGAAATACCGAAAACATTTCTGGTGCCCCCAAGAGGCTGCTCGCCTCCGATTTCCCGGAGAGTTGTAATTCTGTAGAATATCCGTTCTGTTACCTGCACTGCCAATTTATTTCATTATCCGTAATAAGCGGTAATGACATTGCTTAATTGCACTCCATAAAGATCTCAATTATCACTTTAGAAGGATATCAGATTAGGTGAAGAGACGTCTCCTACCATCGGAAAAAAAAAATTTCACTCTTCAAATGAATCTTTTATTATTTTTTCAGGGATGCTTTCTACCCTGTGAACCATTGGTGCTGGTTTCTCTCGAAAGTCAGCCAAGTGAAGTAGCTGCATTTGGTGGGGCCGAGGTGGGACCGTAAGGGAAGGGACGGTCGAGAGGCATTTTTCTCTCCACTCAAAAATGGACACTGGATCAGAGTCCCTTTCGGAGGTAGAGAGATGGGGCCGTTGAACTGCCATGAAATCGCTTCCCAGCATGCGGCGTTCATTCCCAAGATCGGACACTCCCTCTTCCTTATCCTGACATTTCCATCACCTGATGCAGGACCTGCCATAAATGGGCACCTCCTGCTTGTCTTCGAGACTCTACGATACCACGTTAGTAAGGACTCTTCTTTTTTCGACTTGAACCTAAACCCATCCGTCTCCCTCTGCCTTCTCTGCTGTAATTCCCAGTTTTCTGTGGTGGCCACTGTTTCATAATTTACAGTTTTGAAAGCCCTGCTTCACGTACCACTGTATTAGTTCCCTCTGGCTGCTGTAACCCGTTACCACAACCTCAGTGGCTTAAAACCACGCAAATTTATTATCTCGTGGTTCTGGAGGTCGGAAGTCCAAGATGACTTTCACTGGGCTAAAATCAGGGTGTCTGCAGTTCCCTCTGGATGCTCTCAGGGAGTTGGATTCTGTCTGGGTCCCTTGGCTCACGGTCCCTTCCTTCTTCTCCTCCGGAGCCAGCGGTATCTTCAAATCCCTCCCTGACTCTGACCTTCCTCCTTTTTATAAGCATCCTGTGATTACGTTGAGCCCACCTGGCTAATCCAGGAACCTTCCCCCACCTCAAGACCCTTAACTTAGTCACATCCGTAGATCTTTTTCTGTCTTGTAGAATAACATACTCACAGTTCCCAGGGGTTAGGACACGGGCATGTTTGGGGGCCACCCTTCTGCCTACCATTACCACACCCTGAATAGCAAACAGTACACGTAGGAGTTTTATAAATATCTGAATGAATGCATTTGTAATTTAACCAGTCCTCCCAACAGCCCTGTGAGGCAAATAGAGTTTCAGGAGTCAGACCCCTATGGGTTTGGTCTGGCTTTGTCACAGATCAGCTGAAGAACCTTGGGTAAATTACTCAACTGTTCTGAGCTACAGTTTTCCCCCAGTTGAAAATAGGAGCTAACGTGTATTGCAGATTGACTCAAATGAGACAGAGAAATGAAACTATAAGATGTGATACTTGAAATATTCTGTCACATTCATTTCCTTTTCTCGGCCACTGAAGTGACCAAGATCGTAGGGGCTTGAGGTACAGCCACACGTGCTACCCATATCTGATTCTCTTCTTCCTGGACACTCAGGAGAACTACATTTCCCAGCATCCTTAGAGTTAGCCAGGACCGTGTGATTGGTCTTAGCCAATGAGATTTGTGTGGGAGGCTCTTCCCACCGCCTCAGTCAACATTCATTCTCTCGTGTGCTCTCTCAGCAATCCTGGTTAAGAAAGACCCCTTGTATTTTTCCCCATCGGATTTCTGTGAATTCATGGAGGCAAACAAGAATGTGGGTTTGTGGGCAGAGCAGAGAGAATGAGAAGCCTGGGGTTCTGTGGCTGGCTTAAATACTGTCGGGTGATACCTCATGGATTGCTTCATCGGCAGGAGGTGGCATTCTTTTCCCCAGATATGCTCTGTCTCTACTGCGGATTCTAACGAAGGAGCACTGTCTTCTTCTTCCCCCAAGTCTGAACTATTGCATCGCTAGGATTTGGCAACCTGATGGCAGAGACATAGCTATATGCTGGTAGAGAAGGTAGTTTCCCAAACTGTGTTCCATGGAACACTGTGCCTCAGGAAATTTTAAGTGAGTTACAAAGGAAAGGGCTTCCCCTTCCGCAGTCAAGCAGGACAGTGCAGTATAATCTGTCAATAGGAAGTCCTGCATGAAAGAAACCTGCTGAACTTTCTTTAACCTAGCACTTCTATTTTTTCTTTTAATGTTTTTTTTTTTTTTTTTACTTATGCTTGAGAGTCAGGGACAGAGGTGGGGGGAAGAGGATCTAAAGCGGATGCTGCACTGACAACAGAGAGTCCGACGTGGGGCTCGAACCCATGAACCGTGAGATCATGACCTGAACCAAAGTTGGACACTTAACCGAGCCACCCAGGTGGCCTTAACCTAGCACTTTTTAAACTTTCTTCAGTTCAATCTTACATGATGCATTTCTTCTCCCCACCTTGCAACGAAAGATTATGAATCCAAAGATCACCCTGAACTAAATACCCAGGTGTAGATGAATGAATGAAAACCCAAGGCAAAATAACACTGGATGGGGTCCTTTAGAGGAAAAATGGGCAGCCGAAAAATATCTCAGTAAAGACACATTTTTTTTTCACATTAGATCATAAGTGTTCTTATCAAAATAGAAAATTAAAGTCCACATACTGCCTAGGTGTAGAATTTGGGTTTTCTCCCTAACATTTTGAACTTAAATATATTACTAATAAGCCTGCCATGTGCGAGCATTCACTGACTCATCTGTTTCTGTTAGCTATGTAATTTTCATATCTCCTCAAGGGTTTGCAAGGAATTACTACATATCCTGATTTTATGGTTTCCAACTTGGATCCCACTGTACAACATTCTGCGCTTACAGGGATGCATTTTTTTCCCTTCTTTAAGATCACTTCCTAAAAAGTATGATGAAAAGCACATATCCAGTAAATTTTGTGCATGAGCAAACACAGTACCTGGCCTCAGGCCCCCCACTCCTTTTCCTTATCTACCTTTTAACATCTCTTAGACCTTAATCTTTTGTGGAACACATGTTGGAAAATCTGATGTAAAAATGGGTTCTAAATGGGGGCACCTGGGTGGCTCAGTCGGTTGGGCATCCGACTTTGGCTCAGAGTGTGATCCCACGGTTCGTGGGTTCAAGCCCCGTGTCAGGCTCACTGCTGTCAGCGTGGAGCCTGCTTCGGATCCTTGGATTCTCCGTCCCCCCCTCTCTGCCCCTTCCCTGCTCATGCTCTCTTTATTTCAAAAATAAATAAACATTTTGGGGGGGGGGGAAGAAAAGAATCCTAAATAGGCTGCTGCTTTTTGTTTTCGAGAGGTAAAATGTGTGATCTTGGCCAGGTTTTTTCTCTCTCTGGCCTTCAGTTTCCTTAGATAGATGGATAGATGGATAGGTAGACAGAAGAAGCTATTGAATCTTTCACTTCCAGCGTTCTGTCATTCCTTGTGTGCTGATGTCATTCTGTATGAAGCCACCCTGCTCAATGCCCACTCGCCCCCTTCGACAGAAGAATGTTCTTCTGAGGCAGTAATTCTGATCTGGGAAGCAGTCTAATAAAAGGATTAAGCTGTTGACCTCTGGAGTAGAGGGTTTGAATTGCAATTGAATTGAATTGAATTGAATTGAATTGAATTGACTTGGGTTTGAATTGCAATTTTACCACCAATTGACTGTGTGCTTGTGAACAGGTGATTTTTTTTTTAAAGCCTCATCTGCAAAATGGAGGGAATACTTTATCCACCTCAAGAGTTGTAAGCTTTAAATGAGATAGAATTTAGGGGCACCTGGGTGGTTCAGTCAGTTGAGTGTCCGACTTTGGCTTAGGTCACGGTCCCATGACTCACGAGTTTGAGCCCCATGTCAGGCTCTGTGCTGACAGCTCGGAGCCTGGAGCCTGCTTCGGATTCTGTGTCTCCCTCTCTCTCTGCCCTTCCCCTGCTCCTGCCCTGTCTCTGTCTCTGTCTCTGTCTCTATCTCTCTCAAAAATAAAAGAACATTTAAAAAAATTTAAATGAAATAGAATTTAAAATACTTAGTACAGAGCTTGGCACATCATAAGCACTCAATAAATGAGGCTGAATATTGTGTCTTAGGTTGGGTCAGGGTCAAGCCAGAAAGCATGAAGTGGCAGGAGATCAGCCCACCCTTCTTCACCTGCTCATTCGAGAAGGGAAAATGCACTGGGTAGGAGAGAGGACATGCATCTGCATGCTCCCTTGGACAACTCTGCAATATCGGGATGGGCCAAGAGGAGATATATGTCTCCTGGGAGCTATAATGAAGGGTCTTCTTAGCAGTCAAGGCTTTCAGGGCCCTGGGATTAACATTGTCCAAGCACCAAAGGGTGATCCATGCCTTGCACAGTTTTATTGGGTGTCAGGGAATTCATTCTGAGATGTAAGTGAGGCAAGAGCCCTAAGACCGTCTAGAACACTGAATCAGGATTAAGGGTGTGCTGCTGAGTATGATTCCCTGAGGCGTCATCTATATGAGGCTCCCCGCCCCCCAACCCAGAAACCCGTCCCACCTGCTAGGACAGTCATTCAAAGGACAATGTCAGACTAAACTTCTGCTGTTCCTCTGCACTGTGGTGAGAGACAGAGCCAATGGATGGGGTAGGGGGAGGCGGCCATTACACCCAGAACAGCTGTGTGTGTGTAACAGTGAAGAAAACCCAGCAGCTGCCACTGGGGCCATGCATGGCCAAGAAACACAGAATATGGGCTGGGGTGGAATTTGGTGGTTCATTCCGAGACTGGTAAGGAATATGGGCCCAGGGTAGATGTTGGTGATTCATTCCACTAAGGAGTGTGAGCTGGGGTGTTGCTGGGGGGTGTTGGTGGCTCATTCCAAGAAGGACAAAACCTGTGGTTTCGGGAAGGGGCTATATTGGTGGCTCATTCCAAAATGGATAAGGAGTGGGGGACACGAAGGGGGTTTAGAGGTTCATTTGGAAATACGGTGCTGTTTCTGGAAAGGCATGCAGGGAGCAGAGTGTACTGCATTGGATGGGATGGTGGCCTGGGGGACATTCTGGAATCATTCTGCTGGCTTCAAGTCCCAGTTCTATCGTTTACCAGCTGGGTCTCCTCAGACAATTGGTTTAACCTCTATGTGTTTCCCCAACTGTAAAATGGGGGTTACAGTACCTCCCTCACGTAACCTCATGAGTGTGAAGCACTTAGTAAGGGTGAGGGTGGCTTTGCTCATTCTGTGACTGTCTTCATTCTACCAAAGAGTTCCCATGTGATTCCCTGTCTCTCTCTCCATTCCGGAAATGTCAGTGCTCTGAGATATGTTGGCTACTTGGGAAAATGGGGCTGTTTTCTTCCATTTGAAATTTACTTTTATATTTTAAAGGTTCTCTGGAACATATCCGTGATTTGCTAGAGCTGAGAATTGCCACTAAGGCTTTATTTACGAAGTATGAAACACTTAAAGAAATTCAGCATGTCTCGGAACTCCTCAGGGAATAATACAAATATACGTTCTTAAAAACATGCGCGGAGAGCTTGTATAACTCCTGTTCCCACCAATGTAGAAGAGCGCTGCTGGTCTTTCCTTCACTAGTGATTCCTGACTGGAAGAGAGTGCCCCACAGTTCAGGGGACACTGAGTCAAGTGCTAATTGTTGAAGGAGAGAGAAGGAGTTTCTGGAGACAGAGATGTCCTATTTCATCCAGGTAGAGAATTCAGAGCTCAAATAAAGAGTATTCAAAGTACATCAGTACCACGTAGGATAAACAGAACAGCTTCCTGGTGCAGCAACCTACAAAGCTTCAAACATTCTTTGCAAATTTTTTTAATGTTCATTTATTTTGAGCGAGAGAGAGAGGCACAGCATGAGTAGGGGAGGGGCAGAGAGAGAGAGAGGTAAGAGAGAGAATCTCAGGCAGGCTCCACACCATCAGCCTGATGTGGGGCTCGAACTCCCAAAACCATGAGATCATGACCTGAGCCGAGATCAACAGTTGGACACTTAACCGACTGAGCCAGCCAGGCTCCCCTCAAATATTCTTTAAAAAAAAATTCTTACTTGTCTGACTCCTCTATCAATGTAAGACATTTTGTGCCATTGTTTTTATAACTGATTTTGGTGAGTAATATGAAACAGTCATTTCAGAGGGGCTTGCTTTCCAATCTTATTCCTTTGATCATAACTATTTCTTTAAATGGCGCCATGGTGGAAAGAATGGGGTACAAATGCTTTAAGCAGGAAAAGGTTGGACGTAACATCCAAGAGAGAGGTTTCTGAGACGCCAGTTATGGGACACCGGGATGGGACTCTGGTCTCACGTGAAATGTAGTGTTCTAAAAAGTCTCAACTTGAGGATGAACTTTTAAAAGCTGAGAGACCACCTCCCTCCGTCCCTGAGTCCTGCCCCACCCGTGGTGGCATAACAGTCAGAGCCAAATAATCGCCGTTAACAATAGTAGAATTAGTGAACAGTTTGTACAAGTCCTGGGCACTGAGCTAGGTGATGACATAATTTTTCTCATGTAGAGTACTACACACAAGCACTTGTCAGAAAGGAATCTGGTGACCAGAGAGGTGATGGCTTCCCAGGTACCTTATGGGTAGCAAATGGCTCACAGCCAGGTCTTGATGTCCTCACAAAGTCCTCACAAAGGGAGGCTGGCTCTGGGGTCTTTGATGGGATTCAACTACATTAAAACAGCCTTGGCAATATGTCCTGCTGTGAAAATGCTGCACTTGAGCCAAGTAGACGCCAAAGAGAAGAATTGCTTTGTTATTCTGATACTGCAAAGAGGAGGCATCCCGTAGTAGAAGGAAAGGATTGAACCAGAGGTCCAATGACTTTTGATTTACACACACAAAGGGAGTTAGAACCATTGATCAGCAACTCTGATTACGAGAATTTGAAAAGCATTTTGAAAACCTGATGGCCCTGGCGATTTTATTTTCTGAACTGCAAATCAGGGGAGATGGCCTGATGTGAATCAATGGGTGCATCTAGGGCGACCATAGGGAGACAGCATTTGTTCGACCTTCATCAAGTTATTTAACCTTGCCAAGCCTCAGTTTCTCCATCTGTAAAATAGGGACAACAGCGGTACTCACTATACGCCCTCCTAACTGCGTGGTGGGTACTACGTTCTCAATAAGTAGCTGATGTGATACCGTATTGTATATTCCTAGCCGGACTAGAACGTGTACATGTGTAACGGTTCTTAAGTGAACCATTGGTTGATGGATAACTTCCGGGAAAGCCATGATGGGGTGATCTGAGGAGCCAGAGTTCTTTCCGGATCACAGGTAGAGGGAGACGTGTCCCCACAAAGGGAGACTGCAAAGGAATGATATCTCTGAGCCGAAAACGAAGGCTCAGCCAGAGCCTTAGGTCAGGAAGCTGCACAGTCAGAAAAGTCATCAGGCGTGGGGCTGGAGCGGGGGAGGGCTGTGAGCCAACTTTATTTTTTATTCTGAGATACTTAAAAAAAAAAATCTGGCCGCATTTCCACGCACTTAATCAACTACCACATTTTTGAGTGTTCTCTTCTTTCCCCATTATTCTTTAATGACGGATCGTTGGCAGGAAAGGATCAAATGCACATGAACCACTGATCATCAAGGGACCAAATGAAGCGTCTAGTCAATTTCATGGTCAAGGACTTTCAAAGCAAGAAGGGGGGTTTTAAAGAAAGATGATGCTTCCGGATTTTTATGTTGTTTTAAAGAGTTCTCAAAGGGCACCGTCGTGTGATCCAGCAATGACTCCCCAGATCCGTGATCTATAAGCCTCTCAATTTCCTCCACTCTCTCCTCTAGACTGTACATCACTCAGTGCTGGGGAAAGGCAAAATTGATTCTAGGAAGGAACACCGTGAAAAATGCTTTGGGTTAGTCTCCTCTCCTGCTGAGTTTGTTTTATTAAACAAAGCAGAGAAAACTGGCAACCTGGAAGCCGAAAGTGTCCCTTTGTCTTTCATTAGCTCGGGGATGAGGAAAGCGGCATTTACTGAACGAACACCTTTCGTATATGGACACCCTTCATTCCTCTCAACAACTCCTTACATTTAAGGGGTGTGAGCTCAATGTTATCACCAGGGCGAAGCTCGAGCAACTTAGGTTCCAACAGAGATGTTTGGTAATGCCGGGGTCAAATTCACACCTGTCAGATTCAAATAACTCTGAGGGGCAGACAGTGCTGTAAGAAGGGCCAGGGTAAGAGGAGACTCAAGGAGGGGTTCCCTCGCAAGGTTGTATGTTAACTCTGAGAACGAGCTCTGGCTTACATTTTGCACCGAGCACCTCTCTGCCCCACCCTAGTCCATCCATGCTGCCATCAGGATTGGTTGGTGGTGGGGAACAAGTGGGCTCCCAACTTTAGGGACCGCCTATGAACTGGACACTCTACCAGGAGCTTTATGTAAAGAGCGACCAGCTTCCCAAATGCCTTGAGAGAGGGTATATTAACCTTCCATGTGCCCATGATTAGGTAGAAATAATTGTATAAACCAGAATTTCTCTTATGGAGAGGGCCATATACTTGGCAGAAAATCCTTTAATAAAACAAAAAGGGACAGACTGAGCTGGCATTTCCCTGCCCTGGGGCTTCAGTATTTGCTGACAGCAAGTGTAAGAGGGAGGAAAGGGAGAAATCACTCTGCCAGGTGGAAGGAAAGAATGTGAAGATCTTAGGAAGCAGGGTGCAGGAGAGATGGAAATAAGGGGGAGTGAGTGGCAGTTTAAAGAAGGCCGAGGATCCATGTACCTTGGTGTGACCCCCTAGCCCCACCCTCATATGCCCGTGAGTCTCAAGCAGATTCTACGAAAGCTCAAAGTGCTGGATGCATTGTGGGGGTGGGGGGGGCAGGATGAGGGGGTTGCATTATGCAATCATGGTGCTGAACTGATGCCAGGGCAGTTCCAGGTGAAACAGAGACCCTGCCAGGATCATGGCCACCAGACTGTAAGCTCCAGAAAAGAGCAAACATTGAAAAGCATCAGATCACTGATATAGACCGTGGGACTGTCTCTGTGTCTGAATCAATGCTGCTTTTTTGTTTTATTTTTTTTTAATGTTTATTTATTTTTGAGAGAGAGAGTGTGAGCGGGGGAGGGTAAGAGAGAGAGAGAGGGAGACACAGAATCTGAAGGAGATTTCAGGCTCTGAACTGTCCACACAGAGCCCGACGTGGGGCTCGAACCCATGACCTGATCCAAAGTTGGACGCTTAACCGACTGAGCCACCCAGGCGCCCCTGAATCAATACTGCTTTTTAAGAGGAAAGAAGGTCCCCGGCAGACATCTATATTATGCACGATACAGAAAACAGGGTTCAGAGAGGGTGAGTCTACTGCTCATTGTCCCACAGCTGGAAAGAGACAGTGGGATCTGATCTCTGGCGAGTCTAGGTCCAGAGCTGCGCGAACCTCGTCCTCATCTGCGCGGCGCAGGGGGGGAGAGAAGGTGAGAAGGCACATTCCAAACTATGAGGGAGACGTTAAGGCTTGTGGAGAGAGGACCAGCTTGATAAAGAGTCTCATACACACCAGCTTGTGGCCACTAACCTCTGAATAGCTGTCCTAGGGTGGTTTTCTCAGCAGCCACTTTGTTGTTAAAGGCACTTTGTTTCCAGAAGCTGCATCCACCAACTTAGGTAGAAAACCTGAGCAGGAAGGGACCTTGGGGGATATCCTTGCCCATCCCCCTCATTTTAAGGATCGGGAAACCAAAGCCCAGAGGAGAAAGTCCAGTGACCAGGTAGGAAGCTGGCTTCTGAAAAATGCCAAAGGGATTCCACAGAAGCCCAACGAGAGCAGAAAAAGCCTTATTGGTGAAGAGGTCTGCTTGATTTTGTTAAAATCAATCCTTCCAGGGACCAGGATTTGAAGACCTGATTCTGGGCTCCTGAGGTTGCTCCTTTTAAGGGATGCCATTGGCCACCACCGGGTCCCTCGCAGCTTACTGCTGGCTCATAACCTCACGGCTGCCCCCTTCCCCAGAACTGGGCTCTGGAGGCTGAGGAGTGTGTATTGGGAGGCGGGGGAGGGGCAGGTCTTCAGGTTATGAGGTCTGCTGCTGGGGGAGGCTACTGCGAGTTGGGGACATTTCCCAAGCCCAGCGCTGTGGCGAGATAGCCTGGCTTTGAGAGGCCGACAAGCCTAGTGCGGTGGTTCTCAAGATTTAGGATGTGTTGAGGTCGATCAGGATTCTGAATGAGAAGGTCTGGCTGGGTTGGGGCCCCGAAATCTACATGACAGAGCTTCCTGGGGTTCCAGCTCCGTGGTTCACACAGACCACACTGCATCAGGGGCACTGACACAGAACAAAACGCTTGGTTTGGGAAGCGCCACAAAGCTGGGTTGAAATCCTGGCTCCCCCGAATGGTAGCTACCCGGCTACCGGGAAGGAGCTTTATCCTCTGCGCTTAAGCTGTTACCGGTGCTTTTTTTTTTTCTTTTTCTTTTGATCCAACTGGAGTTTTAAAATTTATTAAAACAACTTATATGACGTAAAGATAAAAGGGTGCTGATCGTCCTTAAGCTTCTTCATCCATGAAATGGGAAAGGTTTGGGGGTGTGAAAGTTTAGTAAGAATTTCTTCCAAGTGCCCAACACAGTGCCTGGCATATACTAGGAGCTTTATAGGTGTTAGCACCCTTGTCCCTCTCTGCCTTTATTTGAGAGGCTGCGGTCTTTCCTGCTCCTCCCCCTTGTAGGCTCCCATCTTTGCCGTCACATGCCAGACCACCTCTCTCCACATCACTTTCCCGGCTGTGACAAGCCACCAGCAACTGTCTGTCTTTTCCTCATAAGGAATTAATCTCCATCCGTTCTGAGGCCAAGGCAGAAGAAGAATGTTCTCTTGCAGCTGTTAATAAGCAGCACATTCTCACAATGGCTTAGGCTCCCTTTGTTCAGCGGAGACATGTCTGGCTCGGCTGCCGTGATGGAAGGGGCCCTGGTAACTACTGCAATTCTGTGGCTCTGAGATGCTCAGCTTGAACACTGTGCCTTCTAATTCCAAGACCTGATAAGAGCCTCCTGTATTTCATGCACATGCGTGTGCGCAGACACACAGACACATCCGGGCACACACAGATGCGTACGTGTGCACAGTCATTCTTCATTTATGAGATACGGTGTCCTACATGCTTGAGTTGTCCAGATGGTAATGACTTGTCTGAATAGGTGCTAATCTGAAGGAAAGTTTTCCTAAACTGGACACGATTCCCCGATTGTTATTTATTCAAGTGGCATTTGAGGTGACTTAGAAAAATACACGTGCCCGAAAGTCTCAAATCAGATCAAATTTGGATAAAGGGAACATGTTCATAGAGACATAAAATTAAGTCAGGGGTAAGATAAGCAGGTAAAATACCTACAAAAGGGAGGCTCAGTCAGTTCAGCGTGCAACTCTTGATTTGGGCTCTGGTCATGATCTCATGGTTTGTGGGATAGAGCCTCGCGTCGGGATTCTCTCTCTCTGCCCCTCCCCTGCTTGCGTGTGCGTGCATGCTCTCTCAAAATAAATAAATAAACTTAAAAAAAATCTACAAAAAGGCCCTTCAAGTTTACAGGAGAGCCCACATCAGGCGCCCACAGCCGATGCACAGAGGGAAACAATTCATCATAGGATTTGTGGTCTCCAGCAGATCGGAGCCAATCAGGTTCTTACGAGAAACACCGTTCTGTCTCCCACTGGATGTTTTCTCCCATGGGTCCTCATCAAGGGGAATCTCTGACATGGATAAAGTTCTTCAAACACCCCCCTGAGATACACAATGAGTTTCTTCCTATTGTAGCATCTTTCAGTGCATGACAGGAAAATGTCAACATTTTCCTGGGTAAAAGTAGTTACATGAGGAGTCAGAGAAATAGGGTCTTGATTTGCAGCGCTCTTCAGCTCTTACTCGCTTCAAAGAGGAAAAAGTCAGAAGCTGTCGGCACTCGCTTCCCAGGTCCCACGACAGTCATATCACCTTTCAGTAACAGCCCCTCCTTCTAAGATGAGATTTGGCCTCAGAATCCTTCCCAACACAGATTTCCTGGTAGCCACTGGCAACCCACTGAAATTGGTGTAGGAGATAAAATCGATTTGCCCCTGCAACTAATCTAGAAGAATGGATGTTTGTGTTAACTTCTTTTTTTTTTTTTTTAACGTTTATTTATTTTTGGGACAGAGAGAGACAGAGCATGAACGGGGGAGGGGCAGAGAGAGAGGGAGATGCAGAATCTGAAGCAGGCTCCAGGCTCTGAGCCATCAGCCCAGAGCCCGACGCGGGGCTCGAACTCACGGACCGCGAGATCGTGACCTGAGCTGAAGTTGGATGCTTAACCGACTGAGCCACCCAGGCGCCCCTGTTTGTGTTAACTTCTAATGGATTCATTATATTATGTGTGTGTATACACACCTGTACATTTATAGAATACATATTTATACACGGAGACATATTACATATACACACATATATTTACATATGCAGTCTTCTGATCATTGGGTAACATCTTGAACTATAACTTAGTGGGGTTTTTCAAGTGCAAGTGAGCAGGCTGAGTTATTTTGCACCTGCTACAAATGGCAGCTGTGTTTTGGGGAGAATTTTGGGCAGCAGGACTACTCTGCTTTTTCCTCCCCCATGGCTGGGCTACTGGCTTTCACACTCCTGTCTGCTCCTTGTGAGTGGACCTGCCTCTATTTCCTCCACCTCTCGAAACTCAACACCCCACGCCAGGCCAGATGAGAAGCAGACAAGATTTGCAGCGGTTAGAACTGCATGAAAAGTAAACGTTCCCAAGACCTGAACTAGGTCTTAACTGACTAGGCATAAGCTTTCACCATCTCGGTGAGGTTCCAACAGTGATGGCTCTGCCCTCCCTTCTGGAAATGTGATGTGTCTGGATATGATGAATGAGCTATAGTGAACCGGTCCTAATAGGTCCGGGTATTTCTTGCTTTCTGAAGTCTTGCTCTGCGAACCCAGAAGCCAAGGAGATTTAGACAATAAGGGATATTTTCCAATTTCTGCCCTTTGTTTGTCTCTCGTCTCTATTTCATATATAGACTCACTTTTGCTCGCACATTTGAAGAAATGGGATCTGAGAAGACCGCTCAAACTCAGACCACAACACGTGCACGGTCCTACATCCTCCTCACCTATCCCAGCCCTGCGGAGCAGGGTGGGGGGTGTTCTTCCGTTTCACATATCTCCACCTCTAATTAATTTTAAATAGGCTGCCTGGCAATGCTGTTGCTGAGCATTTCACATTCCAGACTCTATTTCTCTTAATTGGAGAATGTTTTATTTCAACTAATCAGCCCAGCATCTTTTCCAATCAAAACAGCATTCTGGTCTAGGCACAACACCCATCATCAAAGGGCCAAATCATATTTGCAAATCAGGAAGCATGAGGGGCTTTCTGTTTCCTCCCCAGCACCCAGGTTGTAGGCAAAACACACACAGGCAGACACACACACACACTTAGAAACTCTAAAGGTACTTGTATCCTTGCATTAGTGGCTGGTTGGTTTCAACCCTTGTCCTTCCCCATTGGCACAGTCTCTACTGTGAGAGGCGATATTGATGCCTGAGCGTTGTTTATCAAGCCAACGCTGTCGTGAATAAATAAGAAGACGGATAAGAAGGAATGATGGATAATGCCTGCTTCCCGAGTGATTTAATTTTAACTAATAGCCATGCTAAACTCATGAGAGGAAGACCGAGCTTATTCCACTGAACAAACATTTACTGAGAGCCTATCCCGGGCCAGGTCTTGTGTTATACATCCTGAACCCTGAGATGAATGAAGGAAGTCTCCTGCCCCCAAGGAGCTCAGAGCTGGATGGAGAAGAAAGGCAAAGTAACAATTCTGTAGAATGCAGTAAGAGGGAGGGCAGAGGAAACCAAGAGGCCTCAAGTGTGAAAGAATTCTTGGTAGGACAGGATCGTTTCTTCCTGTGCCCTTCCCTCTTCCGTACCGCTCCTCATCCATGGCATGTGTTCTGGAGGGGGATTGCCTCTGGGTGGCAGAGTAGAAAGAAATAGTTTATTAAAAAAGTAACATACTGAAGTTGTATCCTGGATGCGGTGTCAGTGTCCCCAAGAGACACGTGTATTTGGCTTATAGACGCCCCTTTCGCAGGATGTAAAAGGCAACATGTCTCTTTGACGAGACAGCAGGATGGAAATTGGGGCAATGCCCAGGTGTGCTACTCTAGGATGAAGCCAGGGCCCCATAAGGTGTCAGGGGAGAGGAATGACTCAGGAGACTAAGGGGAGGCCAGAAAGCCAGGAAACCTGGGAGCTCATACCTAAGAGACTATTTATGGAGTGAAAATTTAAGAGACCTGGTTCGCTGTCCCGTAGGATGCATACTCATGAGCAGCTTTGGAGGGCTGACACGTTTCCTTTCCATTCTAAGCTTATATTTTCAGGGGTGGAGCTGGATTGAGAAAAAATCAGAAGAGGAGATTTTTCTATCCTTCCCACCACTCGGGGACACCAAGTGCACCGTGGGTCGCACCTATACTCCCAGCAGACATTAGCTGGTCACGAGGAGAGCAGGGGTCAAGGGGACAGGAGGCAAGTGGCCAGAAAAGTAGACTAACAGAGAAGGTGGTGGGTGGGGTTATAGCAGTGGCTGTAGGATACAGAGAAAAGACTAGACTCAAGAGGAATGTAGAGGAAAGAATGGACAAAATACGTGTTTGAATAGTGTCTGCGGAAGAGAGAGTTCTACCATGGCCGCCGGCGTGGACGGTAATACCGTTAATTGGGACGTGATGAGAACAACATTTCCAAATGTCTCCATCAGTAACTAGCTTCCTGGACTCACTGTGTCATCTTTTCATGGCCTCTGAGACAACACAGAATAAACAGCTTGCTGGACCAGCTGGTGTAGGGTCAGGGAGAGAACCTTCCAGTTTCCTGAGCCAATTAGCAAATTCCTTAATGTCTTTGCTTTGCATCCCCATAGCTCCCCCATTCACATGCTTACTGCACCAGAAAATCCTACAAAGTGTGTCTTTTTGATAGGAGAGATTCAGATTTATGTCTCTGCTCTTTATTTCCTTGCCTAGGCGGATGTCCTATGATTTACTATTTCCTAGGATGATGGGAAGGAGCTGCCTACATCTGGAGAGAATTATAGATCCAGAAATTTAGTGTCTGACTTCAAGTGATTTCCATTCCTGGGGCTCCCCTAAGTATGAAGATGGGGAAGTCTGGGAATTCAGAATCCTTCCCACCTGTGTCTCCCACTCAAAGGCGAAACAAATCATATACTTTCCTCATTACTCTTTAACATACTTCAGTAGTAATCTCTCCTGAGAGAGAGGAGAAGAAATTTGCTGGAACCCAAAGATCAAGGCAGTATAGCAGAGGGATGCTTGGGTGAGACACAAAGAACCAAATCACTTCACCCTACACCTGTGTGGCTGAGCCTTGATTTTCTATCGGTAGCCATGGAAGCAACACACATTGCAAAACATGAAGAAAATGGGATTCGTTCTCTGAGCTGGATTGAAAAGCACCCTCTGAAATGCAATGATTTCAAGCTGAACAGCAATCTTTGAGACTACATTAGGATGAATTTAATGATCTCTGCTAATTTGCAGTGGGACTGAGTCCCTTTCGCAGTTTGTATTATCCAATATTAAAGGAGACATGATTGCAGGAACTACTTTAATAAAAGGTAATATCACTGAAATTACAAAGCCTAGGCCTGCCTTTCTACATAATAGGTACATCTTAGAGCTCAAGATGCCTTAGCCTTCCCTTTTCTGTCTCTTCCAACTTGTCTCCCCTTCTGATTTCACCTCCCGTCTCTCCTCTTCATACTTGGAAGATGAGCCTAGACTTCCTCTAATCTCTTCCTTTATTTTCCTTTCATCATTCATCCAAATTGGTCCTCAGTTAATGAAGTGAGGCTTCCAAGGTGAGTCTGAGAATCTAGGTTATATTTCAGAGGGTCCATTAAGCCAAGGAGACAAATTACTCAAGAATATCTCTTACCTAAACCCTTCAAGTACTGGTGGATGAATCATAAACTTCAGTTCACTGAGGTAATACACAGAGATGATTTTTTTTTTCTCAAAGCAACGTATGTTAGAATTCCTGGCTGTTACCATGAGGATAACTAATGTCACCATGAGAGCAATTACCACTAATCAGAGCGCACTCCTTGCACAGGAAGCTGACAACAAAGTGGAGAAATGACAGAGGTCGCTTTGAAGATGTGCCTGCCTTTCAAAAAAAGAGACAGAATTCAATATGTCATAAGAAGGATCCCCTTAGGAGGAGGTTAAAAAAAGAAACTATAGATTCTTTTAAAAACCTTTCTTTCTTTGATATTTCTACATGCAATGAAAATAACAAAACACCAGTTTAGAAACCACGCTCATATTTATGTATTTTTTTCATCCTTAAAACAACCTTATGGGAACCCAGTAATATTCCCATTTACAGCCAAGGAGGAGACAAGGACTTTCTGAGTTTCATAGTCATGTAGCTACTAGGAGGCACAGGTGGGACTTGAATTCTGATCTTCTGAACACAAGCCCTTGGCACCTTCTTCTATACCATGTTGTTGGGATCTTATCATAGGGGAAGTTCTGGGGAGGCAGCATTTCCAAGAACACTTCTTTGCTCAAGAACGTGCTCCAGTGAATCCCCAGATTCACTTTGGAATCCCCTTTGATGGAATTCCTTTTGGTGTTGAGTTCACCAAATCCAAAATTAATGGGTGTAGCCGACTCCCATTTTCACTGATCCCAGAGTGCCATTCACCCATTTCTTTGCCCAAAGGCTTTCTCTTGCTGATGCTGCCTCTACAACAGGCCAGGAATGTTAAAAAATTAATGTTTCCCATTCTTGGAGCAGCTTTCAGCCAATGACTGTTGGAAGTTGATGCTTAAGTATTTTGGTTCCCTCATCCTTCAGGTGGGATTACGTGGAGATGGGAGTCTTACGGTGCCTCATAGTTGCCCCATGGGATTAACCTCCATCCCCCGCAGGGCTGGCTGGCTTCCTAATGTACCTTGTAGTGATTGCTTCATTTCCTATCTCGCTTTCCCACCTCTCCCACCAGGGTGTTCCAGAGCCTAAGTAAGTATCTCGCACTTGGATCCCTGTCTCAGAGTCTGCTTCTGGGTTCCAAGACCCTGCCTCTGGCCCCATCTCATCTTTCCCACCAGTACTTGCCATTAGTTCTCCATTCATTCATGTGTCCCCACAGGCCCGGTGTTGGAGCATGCCCAGTGCTGGAATGCCAGTCCTATGTTCTCCTGCCTCTAAGCTTTGTTTACTCTGTTTTTACCCAAGCTCGGCACCGTCCTATTCTATGCTTCCTTTAGGGTTCTACTCAAAGCCATCTTCTCTGTGAGGTCTTCACTGATGATTCCCCTATGGGTCCCTCCCATCTACTTCCCAGGCCTTCTGTGACATTTCCCCACGGTAAACAGAGTACCCCTTTGTCATACGTTTTCTTTCCCCCTAATTCTTCTTTCATCCATGCCATTTGTTTCCTCCCACATAGACTTTAAGTTCCTATGGATTAGGGTCATGTTCACAACCAGTGGCATGCTGGTATGTTTAACAACCAACTCTCTTAAAACATATATGCGTATATGGATGTATACGCATTTACTATAAATTTAACTGACATACAGGATGTGTAGTCCACAATTTACAAGTGATAGTAAGATCCACGCTACTCTTTATTTGAAAGCCCATAGAGTCAACTCATTCTCATCGAATGTTTTTGCTGATTTTTGCTGAACTGTTCTATCTGTGGCCAACCTACGGTCACAATTCAATCATGACTTGACAAATTGATTTGCATCCCAATGTGATTATTCTTTCCCCAATAGATTTGGTGTTATTGACCCTGATAGATGATTGATACCTGATCTGCTGTTAGGCTATTTCTCACTCTCATCGAGACTTAACTCAATAAACTGTCACCTCTCTCAGCTTCGGGACTAGACGTGACACATTTTCAAGTTTAACCTGCAGTATTCACATTTTCTCCCTTACTTTCTTAAGTTTATACATTGTCAACAACAACAACAACAAAATCAAGCCCTGGTTTCCATGTTGTAAATACCCATGATGACTTTCAAGCTACCCAAATGGTATCACTAGATGTAGAGTCATGAAGCCATGTAACCATTATTTAGAACTTTCCCGATACAGATCAAGTAAGTGTAAATAACCTCAAGAGCATGGATAGTCAAATGGAAAATAATTAAGAACTGATGAGTTTTAAGTACTTATTACCTTTTCTTATAATAGCATTTTCTAAATTGTAAGTTTATATACTTTGATTTTTAACATAAAAGTTTTGTTGAGTGACCGCCTCACAAAATTCCAGACTATCTAACAACAGGCTCTTGTGAGATGGTACGAGCTAGCTCCAACACACCACTGCATCTAGTCTGTAATTCAGAGTGTGTAGCATGGTTCGTAACAGCTCTCTGAACCCTTGCCGTGTGAATGAGTGGCTTTAGTTTTCAAAAGGGCAGATGACCGGAGAACTTGAGAAAATAAGGCAGCTCTCAGACATTTTCTCAGTAAATGTTGTTGCCCAACTGCTCAGGGCGCCGAGCCAGAGGATGAGAGGGCTGGTCCCTGGGCGGACGGTAGGGAATCCGATCAAGGAACAGAAGTTGCCGCCTGACCTCTTTGTTACTTCCTTATTATAACCGAGGACCTCGGCTAATTAGCATTTGGATTCCCCGATTCTCTCCTCAACAGGGCACAGGGCTAACCAAAGATACTGTGTGTCTAAGGCTGGGGTTATGTTTCTCATGGTCAGTTAATAAACTGGCATTCTGGTTTGGACGCTGGCCTTACTGGATGGTGCAGGCTGGCGTAGACCCTGGCTGGTTACTACTACAAACCAGTTGTGCAGCCTTGTTCGATGGTCGTCGGTGTTCACATGTAACGGTTACAAGGAAGGCTCTGGAGTCAGACTTTTAGGGTTCAGATGCCTAGTATTAGTGGTGTGACCCCGGGGAAGTCATTGAATTTCCCTGAGATGTTGCTTCATTCTCTATCAAACAGGGATCGAGATTGCGTCTTAGACACTTGTCTGGATTCAGCAGGAACCTTGCATGGATCGCTCTTAGCACAATGCCAGGCGTGTAGTATGAGCCCAAATAATGTAAGATGATGACGATGACAATGACATAATAACGACGACTATGATACTGATGTACTAACACCTTTGGGCAGTGGTAGCCTAAGTGTCATTAATGCAGGACCTCTCCGAGTGTGTAAGATGTCACATGCCAAGTGACTCTGTAGGCTGAATTTCCCCACCACTGGTATTCATGCTTGGGAAACACACCCTGAGAAGTCCCTTTTTAGCTCTATCTGGAAGTCTTTGAAATTTCCCTTCAGGAGAAAAGAGCAGCTGCTATTTCTCAACTCTTCATCTCCCTCCCCTTGGAGGGAAATGTTCCTCGTGCCTGTCACGTGTGCCCGTTCATCAGATAGGGGGCCCTTGTCAGAGTGCAGGGTCATCGAGGGGAGTTTCAAGCATCCTCGTTTCCCGTGTGGGAAGAATTCATATCTTTGCAAAGAATATTCAAGCCCTAATTAAATTTCACCTTATTGGTCATTCTTGTTTCCCAAGGGATCAGAAGGGGCGTCTCCTAAGACTGCCCTCTCTAGCAATTTGGCCGCTGACCTATCCTTGATAAGTGGCTTCCAATTGTATTCTTCTAAGAGCCAGAGATGTCCCCGTAGGAGCGGCTCTCCAGGGCAGGGAGGGGAGGGTGAGCTGGCAGGATGGGGTTGATGGGCTGAGGCAGTAGGCAGGCATGGAAAGATACGGCATCCCCGTGACGTGGGTTAAAATCCTGTCTCCTCCACCAAGCAGATGGCCGATCGTGGACAAGTTATGAATCTCTCTGAGCCTTTGTCTGCCTACCTGTCAAAGCTGGATTGGTTGTGAGTGTGTGAGAAAACGTGACCCTGGGCAAGTTACTTAACTCCTCTGTGCCTCATTTTCTTTCTTATGGAATAGGGCTAAATAATACTACTACTTCCTATGGTTATTGTGACGATTAAATGAAATATGGCACATTTTAAGTGTTTAAGACCGTGTCCAGTTCATAACAAGTACTCGATGTGTGTTTTGTATTTTTATCATTATTATAGTATTGTTATTAGCATCATCCTTTTTTTTTTTTTTTTTTAGTTTATTTTGAGAGAGGTAGACATAGCGCAAGTAGGGGAGGGGCAGAGAGGGAAAGAGAGAAAGTCCCAAGCAGAATTTGTGCTGCCAGCACAGAGCCTGATGTGTGGCTTGAAGTCACGAAACCACGAGATCATGACCTGAGCTGAAACCAAGAGTCAGATGCTTAATCAACTGAGTCACTCAAGTGCCCCTAAAAAATTTTTTTTTTTAATTTTCTTTAATGTTTATTTATATTAGAGAGAGAGAGAGAGAGACAGTGCATGAGCAGAGGATGGGCAGAGAGAGAGAAAGACAGAGACAGAGACAGAATCTGAAGCAGGCTCCAGGCTCTGAGCTGTCAGCACAGAGCCCAACGTGGGGCTTGAACTCACAAGCTGTCAGATCATGACCTGAGCTGAAGTCAGACGCTCAACCGACTGAGCTACCCAGGTGCCCCCCTAAAAAATTTTTTTACGTTGATTTATTTTTAAGAGAGAGAGGCAGAGAAAGAGAGAGAGGGAGACACAGAATCGGAAGCTGGCTCCAGGCTCTGAGCTGTCAGCACAGACCCCAACGTGGGGCTCGAACTCCCAAGCCATGAGTTCGTAACCCTAGCCCAAGTCGGATGCTCAACCGACTGAGCCACCCAGCACCCCTCTCCTCTCTCTCTCTTATTTGAAGCCACTGAAAGATCATTGCTACCAGATGATGACCACCTACCCTTCTGCGTGTTCCCTGAGTGTTCTTGGCTTCTTCTGAGCTCTGACAGCTGCTATTATCTGGGCCTTCACTAGACAGTTAATCATGTAGAGCCTTAGGATGGCTTTTCTATTGTTGTCTGAGCTGTTTTTCCAATTTGTCATTGCTACTCTATGCTTTTGTTACCATTCTCCCTACACAGGCAGTAAACGGGGATTGGGGGCCCTCTCTCTAATCACTGATGCTCAGAAACCCAGTTGGGCTTTTGCCCTTCATAGACCTAACGTGCTCAGCCCCGGGCTAAACACAGCACATGGCACAGCTCAGTATTCCTTCCTGGGGAAGAGAGGAAAAGGAAAACTAATATTTATGAGGTGTCAGGCACTGAGCTAGTAAGTTACGTGCTGGGAATCTAAAACTCAACACAATATCTGCCCCTGCCTTTAGGAAGCTTGCAGTTTGGCGGGGAATATGGACAATGGAAAGACAATATATCTCAGTGTCGGAGGTACAGGGTGCTGGGGAGCACATTAGAGGGACATGAGCTGGAGGAGGTTGGGGGGGGTGGGGTGAAAGTGTCCAAGAAAGCAGAGCTAAACAGAGGCCTAAAGAATTATGCAGAAATGGACCTGAGGCAGGCCAGAAGCCTCGATATTGATGTTTCTAAGATACAGTCTCACAGTAAACATTCTGGAATGTTCTGAGAGTGTTTTCCCCCAGTTCTATGGCAGCAAGTGGTCAAGCAGGCATGTAGGTAGGTGGAGGCAAGAGTGAGCTCTGTGCCTGGTGGAATCCATCCTCCAAGCGACTGTATTGTCAACCAACCCATGGAACCTGGGGCCAGGTGTGTGTACCAGGGAAGCTAGCTCCGACGGCTGATTATGTATGGGTGCCTCTTCCCAGCTGTGCATTCAGTGATGTTGTATTAATGACTTGCTCTTGGTCATGATGGGAATATTTCCACCACAGAAACTGGCAAATGAGATGTATCAGGGCTTTCTTCTCCTAGGCCATTTGTTGAAACTTTTACTGGCCTACCACTGTGTGTACCTGCATTTGGGGGCTTTCTGTGTTGTCTCTCACAATAGGCACCACTTTTTACAAATCTGTGTCTCATCCCACAATATTCATTGTATCGGGCATCTCTTGCACAGCACTTTTTATCTTCTGGGTCCCCTTCACGTTCTGGCTACTGCTGCTAGGACCACACAGGTGTAGACCAATTTTATGCAGGGCCTCGGGCTCTGTGTGCCTCACCCCAAAGCGTCCCTGATGTGAAAGTGGGGGGCATGTGTGCAGAGCCCAGAAGTACCGGGAAGTTGGTGCCTGTGACACCCCCTTCACTAATGGGGACGGACGTTCAATGACAACACGTCTCCTCTGGTGTCCTCAGAAGACGTTGTGAGATGCATTTCCTGAGGCTGCCCAGGAAACGAGCTAACTCTAGCTGTATTTATGCATGGAATCCGCTCACAGCCAATCTGACTTTGGCAGCCAGGGAGACAAAGGCTCAGAGTGATTCAGTTGTCATCTGCTCAGGAGGAGACGAATTTGGACTCCCATCACTGGGACTCTGAAACTTTCCATGCCTGCATACTTCCTCTGCCCGCCAACCCTCACCCTCCTCTCCCTCCTCCTGGTAATGGCTCTTTATGGGAACACCTTGGTCTCTGGAAAGAACGCAACTGGAAACCACTCACCAGCGCAGTAGCTGCCTTTGATAACAGCCTTTGTTCCGTTCCTGAATAATGCCCTCCTTCTCCCTCACTTTTCCTCGGTGAGATCGCTTCTCACATAAATGTTTGCACACAAGCCTGTACCCCAGCCTCTGCTGTGAGGCCGTCCCAGCCTAAGGCATCCTCTGCGTCTGCTGACACCTGTCACATGACCCTGCTGTTGTGATAAGTAGGAAGTGGCCCGGGGTAGAGAACCAGATCAAGCGCACCTCCTCTTTGAAGCCCTGCCTGGTTTCCCCAGACCTGGTCATGCTATACTCCCAACAGAACCACATGGTACTGGGATGACCTCTCTCCTTCCAGACTCTAGCAACTAAGACAGTAGGATGTTGTATTCCTCATAACATTTCCTAGCACACGGTAGATATCAATAAGCTTTTAGAAGAGTAAATAAGGCACCTTTTTTTAAGGTTTTTTTTTTTTTAATGTTTACTTTTGAGAGAGAGAGAGAGACAGAGCACGAGTGAGGGAGGGGCAGAGACAGAGGGAGACAGAATCCAAAGCAGGCTCCATGCTCTGAGCTGTCAGCACAGAGCCTGATGTGGGGCTTGAAGTCGTGAACCACAAGATCATGACCGGAGCCAAAGTCGGATGCTTAACCGACTGAGCCACCCAGGGGCCCCAAGAAAGCACTTTTTAAAAGTTTACTGTTTAGCACATCTGAGAAGAACTATTCATTCAACACTCCCTGTCGGGTGGAAGAAGGGGACAGCAATTCCCGATGTGTGCCAAGGCCATCCGAAAACCGCAGAGGTGGATAGTGAGGGGAAAAGTCCAACAACAACAGGCAGCGAATAGAAGCCCAAACCTCCTAGATCCGACACAGATGCCTGGAATGTCCGTGACAGAAGTGGCAGCCGCTGCTCTGGACTCTTTTTAATGACCGTTTTCAAAAAGGCACGCTTCTCAACACGGCAAGTCTGGGACAAGCTCACTAACACCGGAGGGGAAGCCGGACACAGGCGATGAAAGCTACAGGGTGTGAGTCATATTTGCAAAGCACAGAGGGAAGACCCCATAACACAAGAAACCTAAATGCGTCTAACGACACAAACAGAGAATAAGGATGCGGGGAAGACTGCGAACTGAGAAAAACTGAGCGAAGAAAGTCAACTTGTGCATAATGGGGCGACAGAGGGTGCTGGAAGCTGGTAGCCAAGTGGAAACAATGTGAAACTTGACCTGAACAGCAAAGTGATCCCGGGGGTGAGGCGGGGGTGGGGCAGCAGGGACTACGCCATATTTTGTATCTTTCCGGGGAAGATCTGAAGAAACCGCCCAGTCAATATTTTTTAAATTTAATTTAATTTTAGAGAGAGTGTGTGAGTAGGAGAGGAGCACAGAGAGAGAGAGAGAGAGAGAGAGAGAGAGAATCCCAAGCAGGCTCCATCCTCGGCACAGAGCCCAACGCGGGGCTTGAACCCACAAACTGTGACATCATGACCTGAGCCGAAATCAAGTGTCAGACGCTTAACCGACTGAGCCACCAAGGCCCCTCCCCCTCCCCTCTGCCCCCCATCACATTTTAAAACACAGAGAATAAAGCTGGAATCTTGGCAAAAAGAGGGCAGTGAGAATAAACGTTAGGCGTCTCCTTCTCTCAACTGTTGCTTTTTCTTTCTTGATGTGGCCTCAAATTCTCTTCTCCCTTAAAGAGAAGCCATGCCAACAACTCTTTTAGCTGTAAGAAAATCATCTCAAGATTGGGAGCACCGAAACAGCCCATTGTCTCCACAAGGTGCCCAGAAGTGGCGGGCAAATAAAGCCCTGTCCCCTGACAGGTAGGGGGTCGCTCAGGCGAGCCTTTAGTAACCACATGACCACTCAGGTAGAGTTGAATTCCTCCTATTTGCCAGCAGTATTTCTTGTGATCTCTCCCGTGCTTGCGTGAGCAACACACTGTTTTAATGGTTTACACGTCTGCTTTCCTGCCTCTCCAGCGCCTAGCTCTGGGCTTGGCACGTAGTAGCTGCTCAGTAAACCCAAGTTTGGGGCTAACCAATGGCTCACAAATGAATGAGAAAATGATGACGAAACTACATGGAACCTGAAAAAAGCATTTTCTTAAGTAAAAAGTGGGTCAAGGAAGGAATCCCTACGTAGCCTGAAGGCACACGTGTTCGCCTGAAATTCTTGTGTTAGTTAGGAAGATAAGGATCGCTTTAAGTGTCTCTGGGGAACTTAGAAAGTGTTACGGACTGAATGTTTGTGCGGCCCCTGAAAGTCGTATGTGGAAGGCCCAGCCCCCAATGGGCCAAGGCAAACGCTGCCGCCATTTTGTTGTAACCCTACCTTCCTACTTAAGGATCATAACACACTCCTACTTTGCTCACACAGGCTGGTGAGCACACCTGGGGCACTTAGAACTACAGTTGTGTGGGGGATGGGCAGCAGATATGCAGGAACAAAGCCAGGAATGGGCTACCTTAAAGCAGTAACAGTAGTTCTGTGGAGGGTGGTACAAATGTGGGTGGTCTCTCTTCTTCTCTTTTCTAAATAGTGTACATTGTGATTATACGGGATTTACATAATTCTTTTCATTGCAAGAAAAAATTATTCTGGGGTAAAAGGGAATACAATACGCAAAGCACACACACAAACACACATATGCACATGAACACACACATACTCACAAACATGCATGAGCTCCAGGATAAGAAATCTAGCTTGGATTCCTGCCTCTGCTACCTTGTACAAATTACATTGCCCAGTCCCTCTCTTTTTTAAAAAAATGTTTACTGTTTATTTTTTTGTGTGAGAGACAGAGTGCGAGAGGGGGAGGGGCAGAGAGAGGGAGACACTGAATCTGAAGCAGGTTCCAGGCTCTGAGC
This sequence comes from Panthera uncia, assembly GCF_023721935.1. Classification (NCBI taxonomy): domain Eukaryota; kingdom Metazoa; phylum Chordata; class Mammalia; order Carnivora; family Felidae; genus Panthera; species Panthera uncia. The sequence goes on along the minus strand of NW_026057589.1, from coordinate 16,073,154 downwards.
TGTCAGCAAAGAGCCCGACATGGGGCTCGAACTCACAAACCGTGAGATCATGACCTGAGCTGAAGTCAGACACGGAACTGACTGAGGCACCCGGCGCCCCCTTTTAAAATTCTATATGATGGGCGTGATGTCACCTGCCCCGCCTATCACTGTGGGTTTACTGCAGGGCTTGATGCCAAAAAGGCCAGTAAAATGCTGTGCAAACAGCAACCTCTCTGAACTGTCCCGTCTACGCTTCCCGGCACAGCCTTTCATTCAGCGGTTTGGATGGTAAAAGTGATCATTTGGGGTACATCCAAGTGCCACGCAATAGGAATGCAGGGAAATTAGCCCAACTCGTTCATAATTTGAGGCCACAGGGGCGAGGCAGGAAAGGCAAGTAGCAAGTTCAATGACCAGCCCTAGAGTCCAGGGAATCTGTGTTGCCCTTAGAGTCCTGTGCCTTGCAGGAGGCGTCCACTCTCCCGGCCTCAGTCCTTTTATCTGAACCTCGGACATAACTACTGCCACCTACAGAGGGCTGAGGTGACCATCGTGTGGCTGTCGGCGTCATCACCCCATCCTCACCCACTGGGGGTTTGTTGAGCAAATCTGCTGAAGAATAACGCACAAATATGTGTCAGGGAAGCCACGAAAATGACACACATTTAGGGAGAGAGGTGGAAAGGAAGAAACCAAAGTGGTATTGAGTACAACCCTGAGGCATTTCTAGACAGCATGCCGTTCACAGCTTATGCATGCCTCGCAACAGACTAAAATGGGCAGGAAGAGCCAGGGTTATCAGCCCCATTTTACAGATTCAGAAAACTGAGGCTTGCAATCAGAGAAGGTAGGGGCGGAAGAACCAAGGTTTGAAAACCAGTCATCTCCGCCCAAACCAAGAGGCTTCCAATCAGAGAGACGGGGCAAGCAGGGTGAAGGGTCTGGGGCACAGTCACCACCACCCTCTCCTGAAGGGGCCACGGCTATGGCCATGAGCCCGGCTGCAGGAGAGAGTCAGCCTGAGAGCTGAGTTTTGGCTTCACCCCTTGTGTTGGTGCGACCTCATCCAAGCCACTAACCCCACTCAGTGTCATCCGTGCGGTGAGGAAGTAAGAGTTCCTGACAGCACTCAGCATTGCTGTGCGTCCAAATGAGCCTGTGCGTGCAGAATACGCCCGGGACAGCGTCTGGCTCAGTGTAAACGTCAGACTCGAGCCGCCGTCGTTACTCTGTCCCTTGGCCAGGGCTCACAGGCAGCTGCTCACTCGCAGATGATTAAATGACTAACCAGAGCACAGTACTTTCCTGGGCAGCACCTACCAAAACAAGCCGACAGTTGAGTAATCAGAGTCTAGATGGTCGGCGGATCTGTGGGTCCAAACACCAGCATGTGTTTATCATTTGTGCCACTCGGAGCTTCTGTTGCATAAAGCAGCTCCCACAGATGCCTCTGGAAGCGAGTAAAAGCGAAAGGCAAGGGGCGCCTGGGTGGCTCAGTCGGTTAAGCGTCCGACCTGGGCTCAGGTCATGATCTCACAGTTCGTGAGTTTGAGCCCCATCTGGGGCTCTGTGCTGACAGTGCAGAGCCTGCTTGGGATCCTTTCTCTCTGACCCACCCACCCCCCACCAGCCACGGTCGCTCTTTCTCTTTCAAAATAAATAAACTTTTTAAAAAAATTAAAAAAAAAAAAAAAAGCAAAAGGCAAGGGCACTACTAAAGCCTGTTTACGTCACAGTGGAGGCAAATCAGTGGCAGGGTGGGGGTGGGGGTGGTAGGGAACCAGCCCTGGGAGGATTAATGACAAGAGTCAGAAAGACAGGGCCCCACCCTCCCCATCCGTCCCCAGATAGTAACAACTGACTTTTATGGGGGCACCAGGACGTGCCCCACAACCTTGCCCTGCACTGTCTGGGACATTTTCACAACCCTATAGAGTAGACACTGCCATCATCCCCATTTCACGGATGAAGAAGCAGAGTCTAGAAATGCCTCTCCCAAGGACTCACAGCTGTAACCAGTTGGAAAGAGGCTTTGGCCCAATTCCAGAGCCTGCTCCTTTAACCCTTAAGCAAAAATTTGTCTCGTCAGCCCTTTCCAGTTCACAAAACATTTTCCCATTTTGAGTGCCTGTGACTCACCATTTGTTGTGTATTGAGCTGTGTCCCCAGATCCTCCCCCAGAAAATTCATATGCTGAATTCTAACCTCCAGGACCTCAGAATGCGACCGTATTTGGAAATAGGGTCTTTGCAGATAAAATCAGTTAAGATATGGTCGCACTGGAGTGGGGTGAGCCTTATTCCAATGACTGCTGTCTTCATAAGAAGGGGAGATTCGGGGCCAAACACAGAGAGAGAACCCCAGGTGAACACGAAGGCAGACACGGTGTGGGGGGGATGTGTCTATAAGCCAAGGGACCCCAAAGATGGCAGTGAACCCCCAGAAACTGAGGGAGGGGCTGGAACAGATTCTTCCTCACAGCCCTCGGAAGGAACTAACCCGCTGCTACCTGGATCTGGGACGTCTGGCCTCCAGAACCGTGAGACAATACATTTCTATCTCTGAAGCCATTCAGGTTGTGGTTCTCGGTTATGGCGGCCCATTTTAAGGGCTGCCCAGGGAGGAGAATGCATCCAGCAGGTGGAATTGGAGGCAACCTCCACAGCATGCCTGTCTGCCAGTACATCCTTTCTTCATGCATTCTCCGGTGAATGCTTAAGTGTATGTTCTAGTGCTCAAACAATCTTGGTCTGCGGCACAGTTAGCTCCCTCATCTGCTTCTAGGGAGTAGATCAGAATCCGCGATGAACACATCGGTACAGATACCTCGGAAAACATTTGAAAACGGGTCTTCTGGTGTCACCTTGCAAACGAGACCTACAAAGTGACTGCTTCATCGACTTGGAAAGCAAACAGAAGCAAGCAGACATTTCTAGCCTTGGAAGCAGCAGAATTTTGTCTGGGCCTTTTAAAAACACGGCCAAGAGCAGCCTGCATTGACTGTGTCCCTGGCTCACGAGAAAATCCAGTCTTGCGATGTATTTTCAGCCAAACGATAGGCGTGAAGGCAAAATCGATCATTTTCTACGTAACAGAAATGAATTTGGAGCCGAGCTCCCAGACTTCTAAGAAGGGGCGCTGAGCTGTGAATAAACCTAATCCTGCAACATGTCGTGGTCTCTGGTGGAGGCCAAATCGTCTGCTTAGAACCTGGATGGTAGATGCTGCACCAGGCTGATGGAAACACATGCCCCGAGGCCCCAGAAATCTTTTGCACCACACATCCTGTGTTCTCCTTGCTCGGTATCTTGCGTGAGAGCCCCTGGCCCCAAAGATCTCAGCTCTGTGGGGGATACATTTGCATTGCATCACAAGAGTAATAGCCAGCGAGCACTTACTACCTGTCAGGCATCAGGTCATTTGATTCCTGCAACTGGAAACTGATGGAAGGTACCATTATTTTCTCCATTTTTTGTATGCAACTGTCCACGAACACGTAGATGAAGTAGGCAAGCCCAGGGGACCCCAAAGGAGGCGTTCCTAACTCAGGGCTGGGGGTCATGGCAAGACTGGGGGATGTTGGGGATCCTTTCCCAGAAGAGTCAACGACATCCCCGAATCTTGAAAGGGGAGCAGGAATTTCACAGGACAAGGATGAGGGAAGGGCACGACAGGTGGAAAAACCAGAGAACGGCACGAATACAGGCAAGGGGGCAAGAGACCCAGGTTTTTGAAGAGTCGCAATGGTCCAGTTGGCCAGAGTCAGGACGGCACAGGTGGGTGGTGGGGGGAATTTCTACCTACTCCATTTCCTCCGCCCCCGCAAGGTCCTGGAAAGGCCCTCCTGGCCTCCCCATCCCCTCATGCTCCACCAGAAGCACCTTCTTCCTGTGCTTCGATGTGCCAAGCTCCTCTCTGTCCAGTTTCTGGGCCTGTGCCCAGGCGGGATCATGTGCCTAGGTCACCCCTCCACTCCCTCCTTTGGGTTTTACATCCTGCTTATGTAACTGTTTGTCCGTTCACTCCTGCCGCCCTGGCTGCTCCTTGAGGTAGACCCATGTCTTCCCATTTGCAGGTGCCTTTTCGAAGCCCAGCCTCCGTATTTCAGCAGAATAGATGGTGTCTTCATTCCCGATCGCTGCTGTAGCAAATCACCCCAAACTTAGTAGCCTAACACAAAACACAAATTTATTCTCTTACAGTGCTGTAGGTCTGAAGCCTGAGATGGGTCCCTGTGTGAAAATCAAGGTCTGCAGGACTGGTTCCTTCTGGAGGCTTTGGAGGGACGGGGGAATCTGCTTCCTTGCCCTGTCTATCTTCTGCAGACGCCTGCTTTCCTTGGCTTGTGGCATCATATCACATCATCTCTTTCCCTCGCCTTCCTTTGTCGTATCACCTCGTCCGACTCTGCCTCCCCTGGCTCCCTCTTACAAGGACTCTTGTGACTATAACACCACCCAAATACTCTAGGGTAATCGCCTCCCCTCAAATTCCTTGATCACATCTGTAAGGTCTCTTTGGCCCTACAGGGTAACACATTCGAGGACTTCAGGGATTAGGATGTGGACACCTTGAGGGGCTATTATTCAGCCCGCCAGAGATGGATAAGCTAGCCAGAGCTGTGTCTCGATTTCCTGATCTGTTGGAAAGCTCAGAGCAGGGTGGAGGGCAGGTGCACGGCAGGGCTTGTGGGCATGATGGTGCTGATATGTGGAGCTTCAGAAAACACACGTGATGAGGGAGGGAGAATGGGCGTGGAAATCGGGAATGTGTGTGTGCGCACGCGTGTGGGGCAGGGGGTCTGGTGGTGATTGCGTTGAACTGAAAAATCTAGGATTCTACTTGAGAGAAAGGGGGACACACAGCAAAGGGAAAATGAAAGTTAGGGACATAGCAAACAGTAGCAGTGGCTTCTGGGGCCTCCATTTCCTCATCTGGAAACTAGGGGAAGGGACCAGGCTAAATGGATGGTTTTGCAAGGCCATGCAGATAGGACATACTAAGGACTGAGGCTGGGGATCTGGACTCCCCAAGCTGTCCCTCCTCCCATCTCCCAAGTCTCCTGATCCCAACTTTACACAGCCCTTCTTGGGACGCCTGGGTGGCTCCGTCAGTTGAGCGTCCGACTCTTGATATCAGCTCAGGTCACGATCCCAGGGTTGTGGGATCGAGCCCCATATTGGGCTCTGTGCTGAGTGTGGAACCTGCTTGGGATTCTCTCTCTCCATCCCTCTGACCTCCTCCCCTGCTCGTGCTCTCTCTCTTTAAAATAGACAAGCAAATACATAAAATACACGGGCCTTCTCTCCACCCCCCCCAGTGTAACAGCTTTATCGAGACACAATTTGCACGTATGGTGCATTATGATGCATATAACGCAATGGCCTTTCATATAGTCACAGAGTCGTGCAACCACCACCAGGAATTTTAGAACATTTTCATCCCTCCAAATGGTCCCTTTCCCCTTTCCCCCCTCAGTCCCCCAGCCCCAGGCAACCATGAGTCTACTCTGCAGCGGCTCCTCCTGCCTGTGCCCGGAGGGGGGGGGGGTGCGTCCTGCTCAGTGCCCAGGGGGAGGCATGTGCTGGTCGTCAGCCTGTCTTACCCACGCATTCCCTTCCTGACCCTCTGCATTCAGACTTCTGCCCTCATCGTCCTACCGAGAGGGCTTTCTGAAAGGTCAACCATGACCCCGGGCCCAATCCAAAGGCTTTTCCTCTATGTGCTTCCTGGTCAGTCAGAGGCACAGCCAATACTAATGACCTGTCAGATGGCCGTGGAGGTCTCCTTACCAGCGTCCTGTCTGCGGACGCCTCGTCTCTCCCCTGCTGTTGTGCAGGCTGGGTCACGCCAGGGCCCTGGCTTTGACCTCTTCCCTCTGCAGTAGAGAAGCTAACATCCGTGGCACGGACCCGACACCCAAGTGGCCACACACCAGCAACGTGGCCTGGGGCACCTCCCTTCGTCGCCAAGTCCACTTCCTTATTTGGGCCACAGCGATAGGGACAGTACCCACCACTCGAGGTTATTGTGGGGATTAAGTGAGTTAATGAACGGAAAACGCTTGGAAAACTACTTGGCCCGGGTGTTGGCTAACGTGATCATTTTGCTTATTCTTCTGTGCAATGAGTTTATTCGTTGACATTGTTTTTCCCCCCAAAACTTCTCAGCGTCAGACTTGCCTGGACTTCAACTTTTCGTTAAATTCAGTATGGGCGGGAGAACTGGGCAGGCGTGACTTCCCGAAAGCCTCATTTTTGTGACCTGGAGGGGGGGCAGCGATAGTAGCCGGGCCTTAGGGTTGTTGGGGAGTTGAGATGATCTCATACACGCAAAGCATTTAGAACAATGGCTGGCACACAGTGAGTCCTCTGGAAATGGCAGCAACAGCAGCAGCAGTAATAGGGACAGGCGCTCACCTCGTCTCTCGTCCCCGTGCGCTTGTGGGTCGGAACTGCCGGGGGAACATCCCCAGCCCCCAGTTCCGCCGTCACCTTAAGCCAAGTTCACAGCTCAGCTCATCCCACTTCCTCATGGAAGCGCCTACCGCGGCCGAGTAAAACGGTATTTGCCAGCACCCCACTCCTGGTCTCCCGGGATATAAGACCCCTGGTCGCCTCTGACTCTTGCTTCTGGTTTATCTTTTATTTCCAATTATCGTCCTTTCCGGTGACGCCGACTTGCTTATTCTCCTCTGTTCTGCAGCCCCCAGTTTTGTCTGGGGCTTACCGACCCACGCCTAAAAATCCACAGTGACCTCCTGGCCAGACCAGCTGCCCCCCAGTCCATTCTCCAAACCAGTATGCCCGTGAAACACCACACGTTGCCTGCTTTCGGGTGATGTCTGCAAAATACCCTCCCTGCCCCCAACCGTGTGCCTCAGAAGGAGCGTCTAAATCTTTAAAGATGCTCCTCGCCAGCCAGCTGCCATCTGCCGTGATCACGGACGACTTTCCACGGTTTCTCCTTGGACCTCTGCCTCCTTAGCTTGGGTTTGGACAACTGTATCCGATGCCTGGCTTTGTCTTCTCTTAACTTACCAGCCTGGTGTTGGACTTGAAGCCTGCTGTTTCTTTACACAGACAGTCACACTCCCCACCCAGCCTTGTCTCCGGGTCATTCCATCCTCTGTCGCTGGTGTGCAACATTGATCTGTCCTTATCAAGCCAGTCTCTTGCTCCAGGGCACATAAGTGTCCCCAACAAGCTCAGCATCATATTATTATTTTTTCCATTGATTCTTGTAGGCAGACCTATCTCTTTATAGGTTTTGTGATGGCATAGGATGGAAAACACACATATGATTAAACCACGACTATTAACGTGAAGGGAAAAATGCAGGGGAGATATGACGAGGACTAAGGGGCACATAAATAAGTGACTGCATTTGGCTCGCGAGCTTTACTACAGTCAAGGCAAAGAGAGATCTACATGGAAGGGCATAATTAACATAATTTACTAAAAGGTAATCATGCCAGATTGCTAGGGAGGCAAATTTTCTCCTCTTTTCAAACAGAAGGATGACATCATCTCCTAGATCAGCTCTAGCAGGATTTCTGCAATGACAGGCACGGTCTTTTAATATGGTAGCCACGAGCCACATGTGGCTATTGACCACATGAAACGTGCCTTGTACCCCTAAGGAACTGAATCTCTAATTTGACTTAATTAATTTACACTCCAATAGCCACATGTGGCCAGTGGTACCATACTGGAGAGTGCACATATAGAGGTTTATGTAGATCACGTTGTAAAATGCTACAAACAATGTCTTCAATAAAGGATTTTAAGACTGCCAAGATCTCCAGGCTACTCTCTATCCATTTGCTAGGGCGGCTATAACAAAATATCATATGCCGGATGGCTTAAACAAGAGAAATTTCTCTTCTCACAGTTGTGGAGACTGGGGGTCCCCGATGAGGGTGTCGGCAGGGTTTGTTGTTTTCCGGAGCCCCTCTCCTGTGCCTGCAGACGGCCATCTTCTCACCGTGTCCTCACATGCTTTCTCTGTGTGCACATCCCTGGTGTCTCTCTGTATGTCCTAATCTCCTCCTCTTAGAAGACACCAGTCAGACTGGATTAGGGCCCACCCCAAGGCCCCATTTTAACCTGATTCTTTAAAGGCCCTATTTCTGGGGCACCTGGGTGGCTCCGTTGGTTAAGCGTCCAACTTCGGCTCAGGTCATGATCTCACATTTCGTGAGTTCGAACCCCGCGTCGGGCTCTGTGCCGACAGCTCAGGGCCTGGGGCCCGCTTCAGATTCTGTGTCTCCCTCTCTGTCTCTCCGCCCTTCCCCTGCTCACACCATGTCTCTCTCTCCCTTTGTCTCTCTCTCTCTCTCAAAAATAAATAGACATTAAAAAAAATAAAAAATAAATAAAGGCCCTGCTTCTAAATACAATCCCATCTGAAGCACTGAGGATTAGGGCTTCCACACATGAATTTGAGTGGATGCATAATTCAGCTCATAACAGTTCTCCCTGTGCTATTAGATGGCAGGTGAGAAAAGACATTTTATTTGGTTACTTTTTTTTTTATTTTAGAGAGAGAAAGAGCAAGCCCATGAGCAGGGGAGGGGGAGAGTAGAGGGGAGAGAGACAGAGAGAGAGGGAGAGGGAGAGAGAGGGAGAGGAAGGGAGGGAGGGAATCCCAAGCAGACTCCACACTCAGCGCTCAAACCCACAACCCTGGGATCACGCCCTGAGCTGAAATCGAGAGTCAGATGCTCAACCAACTGAGCCGCCCAGGCTCCTCAGGAGAAGACATTTTTAACCAGAGGCGACAGCGACATAGTCCAGGTGTATGTTATTAGTGTCATACTGGGACCAGGAAGGGCTTCTGGGAATTAAAAGGGTCAGATGGTACCATGTTCCTTGGGCCACGCTCTCTAAGAGGAATCGCCTCACCGAGAACGTCAACTGCTCCTCTCTGCTTGGCAGTGACCGCCTCAGGGATTTGATTGCATTGACCAAACCAGCCTTATCTCCTCCCCTCCTTAGTCGGCCACCTCGGCCGTGCTTAGCTCAGACTCTCAACCCCACCGACCCCATACTCACCCCTGCTTCTGAGATTTTGTCACTGTCCCTCATGCTCGTAATCCCTTGTTTTTTTTTTTTAACCCCAACATCAGGGAAAGAATTCGCATCCCTCCAGCCTCAACCAAGCCCCACCTCATTCTCGGAACCACCTCTGAGCATTCGTTCTCACTTAACAACATTATTCTCTCTAGCTCTTGAATCCAGGTTGCACTTGAAAGCAGGACCCCACGACTAAACACCTCAGTGTTGTCTCAGAAACTAAATCATGAACTTAAGGGTCGCGGAACGAGACGTCTGTCTCTTTTGTAGACTCGACATCATGAAAGAGTACTAGCACACAGTAGGTCTCAATAATGTCACTACTCTTGGTTGACAGATACATATATATATCTTTCATCCTTTTCCCACCTCTGAACCGTTTGTAAAGAGGAGCTTTTTTCCCAACTTAATGTCCCGCTGCACGTTTAAGATCTGGAGGCAAATCTGATGCCGGAACATCTCTCTCTGCTCCGTGTATTAAATCTATAATAAAGTCAAAGATAGATGGCTAGAAAGAAACCCTAAATCGTTTCTGAAATTATTAAATCTTCTAGTCTGAGCGCTCGGAGAGCCCAAGAAAATTTTCTTTTAATCCCTATGGGCTTTCCATTCCATCGATGAAGTTACACAGCTAGCCTGAAAAGCAATTTTGTGAAATCATTTACCGAAGGGGAGGGGGAACATCGTTATGGTCATCCTTCTGCGGTTGGCAAGTAATAAGCATGCTCTATTCTCCTCTGGCCCAGGACAGCTGCATGGGCTTGAGAAATAGCTGGGTTTTGCCCAAATGCAGCTCTAAACAGATGTCTGCAAATATCGTCGAAAAAGAACCCTCGGAAAGTTGGTGGGTGTGACTGATGAGTGGCTGTGGACGTTTTTGTTGGCAAACAGGAAGCAGCTGTCTGTCTCCCCTTTGTGGGTGACTAGCTTTCGAGAGGAACCTATAATTCCTTTGTTTTCCTCGTAACTATCTCAACCAATATGACTTCTTTTAAAGCAGTGTTTCTCACCTAGTTCCAGTTTCGCCCCTGTTCCCTATCCCATTCAGGGGACATTTGATGGTGTCTAGAGGTATTTTTTATTGCCACAGCTGGTGTCTGACCAGAGATGCTGCTAAACTTCCTGCAATGCCCAGGACAACCCCACCCCCAGCAAAGGATAATTCAGCCAAAATGTCAATTGAGCCCAAGTTGTCTTAAAGTAATAATACCTTGTTTTAGTTACGTCTTGTTCACTCATTCATTTATTCATTCCACAGATATTTACTGTTGAACATAGAAAATACCCAGTTAGTCATATTTCTGTATATTGCCAGACTCATCAATCCACTCACGTAATGTGTGTTTATTGAGTATTGACTCCAGGCCAGGCACTGGGGTCCTGAATGGCACAGTTGGGGTCCTTCCTCATCTGGGGTTTACTTCCTTGTGGAAGGGAGGCAGAGCCTCAACAAGTCAACAGATGAACAAGATAGTTTCTTTTTTGTTGTTGTTTATTTTTTTATTTTGAGAGAAAGAGAGTGTGGGAGAGAGGGTGAATGGGAGGAGGGCAGAGAGAGAGAGAGAGAGAGAGAGAGAGAGAGAGAATCCCAAGCAGGCTCTGTGCTGTAAGCGTGGAGCCCAATGTGGGGCTCGGTCTCACGAATCATCTCTTAGCCCTGACCTTGACTACCTCCAGTTTTCTCTCTGTCCCTGACCACTGAGAACCGGTACCTGTGTAGTCCAGCCCGTCTACACCACTGAGATACCACAGCCAATACCGTACGGATGTCTGACTCGGTAAATTAAAAAGTTTTCAAGAAGAGTATAACAGTAAGCTAACCATCTTGGAAATGACACAGCAGAAGGAATGCCTGATTATCTGATTTAAGAAGCAGCTGAATCACAGTGACCATCTGCAAAAGAAAAAAGACTGGAAGGAAGCAAACCCAAATGTGATAGTGTTAGCCAGTCTCTGGAGTGTGGACTTGGCATTCATTTTCTCCTTACACTTTTGTTCTTAATTTAGGAGTTTCCTACAACAAGCATATATTTCTTTCACCATAAGACACAAGGGTTTTGGTGATTGGTGTTTTTTTTTTTTTAATTTTTTTTAATGTTCATTTACTTTTGAGAGAGAGAGAGACAGAGCATGAGTGGGGGAGGAGCAGAGAGAGAGGGAGACACAGAATCCAAACCAGGGTCCAGGCCCTGAGCTGTCAGCACAGAGCCCGACACAGGGCTCGAACCCACAAACCACGAGATCATGACCTGAGCTGAAGTCGGATGCTTAACTGACTGAGCCACCCAAGGGCCCCGGTTGTTGGGTTTTTTTAAAGACCATTCATGATTCTGCAAGATCAGAGAAGCATATACAGCATCCAGAACCAGTCCTATTTGATTACACATGGAGCCTCACAAAGTTTTTTGGGAGGCACTTTCTGTGCTCAGGGAAGCCATTGGATTTTGGCCAACCTAGTTCATTAGGCAAATAGCACCAGCTTTATTTCCAGGACAATACCTACTCTCTGTTCCACAGACCATTATGTTGGTTAGCTTTTTTCAAGGATGTCTGTGATTCCCAAAAGTACAAAAAAGTTCTTGTACTGTAAGGCACTCACCCATGCAAAATGCAAAAGCCACACAAACACAAAACACATTCCCACATATTTTAAGATCTTTCTCAGGGGCTCCATGGCTTCCCACAGCCAACAGCCTGACCTAGGAAGATTTCTCAGTGACATGCCCCTTGAAATCTAGGCTTTACTTCTTTATTTTCTCCCCACAGATAGCTACCACACCTGGCTTCCCAAATGTCCAAAACTTCCCCGATCCTGGAGAATTTCCTAGACCCATCCTCCACCTAGCACATTCTACGTGCTGCAGTGAAGGTTACATTAGGGATTCTTGGTTGTTGTTTTTTTTTTTTCATGATTAAGGAACGCTTTCACACACTAGAACTTTTGGCAGATCGGTTAATGAAAACAGTCCAATACCAGATCTGACGATTCATGAATAATTACAATGCCCAGTGTGATAGCCAACAGCATCTCGTCCCCCAGGGTCTCCAAGCATCGGGGTTTAGCACACAAAGCATTTCAGCTCTGAGCCATGGTCTGCCCCAACCTGGATGTCCTATGCCCACAAGGTGATAATGTAAATGATGCTGCAGCCATATCCGTACCTTCTTAGAACCCAGGTGGATCGTCCACACCCATTAAAACTTGATGGCCTGAGAGGGATTCATGGTACAAATAGTAGGCTGAGGCACATGGGTTGAGAACCACTATGGAATTCAAAGCGTTTCTTACATCTAAAGCGTGATACGGTAGGACAATGACTTTTAGGACCGTCATTTGAAACGAACAAACCTGGAGAATAACCTTTGCATGAAAGATTATTTTTATCCCGGCTGCCCAAATCTCCCTGGACTAAAAACAGATTAATTGCCGGGGCGGGGGGGGGGGGGGGGGACAAAAACCACCACTCTTACCTCCTCCAGGGCCCAAAGGGAGTCGACCACGGGCTTGATCTTCTTCTGGTTGTAGAGCTCAGTGAGTTTGTCCACTACTCCTCGAATGAGGCCCGCACGGCCCTGTTTGAAGAGCAGGTTTAAAAGGGAAAATCCCGCGATGACTTTGTTCTCTTCATAGAGCTTGATGGGGTTCACCTTCTCGACCTGCCACCACTGGAAGGAGAGAAGGTGTCGGTTACAGGGAACCGGAGCCGGTCGTGGTCACAGCCTTGTGGGCGGAGGACGGGGCCCCAGTGTGGCGGGATCCAGGCGGCCAAATGGTGGCCCTTGTTGGGGTCATTTTTAAAGCAGCTCTCCAGCCAGTGTTGGGAGTGCACGGTGACGCTTAGGAGCAGAGCACGGGGGTCTAGGCAGGGGCGAGAAGCCAACTTTCTGAAAACAACCATCAGGCCTCGTGTCGTCAGAACGTGAAGGCCCCGGGTTAGGACGGTCCGCGCTGGAGTTGGGTCCTGGCTGCACCACTCGAACCCCCGTTCTTCTGTGTGCTTCATTTCCCTCAGCCACGGACAGGGGCCGGGTACTGCCTCTCAGCTTTCTGGGAGAGTTTGGTATATGAACGGTAGTGGCAGTGACGGGGTTGGGGAAGGGGCAGGGTGGCAGCGAAGGCCGCCGAGTGTGGTGGGGACTTGGTGGGATGATGATCCAGCCACAGGAGTGGCGTTCTAGGGGCAATAAGGGCACGCCTGGAGAGCTGAGTAGGAATCCAGCAGAGAGACAGTAAGGGAGCATAACCCAGGCAGAAGAAATAGTGTGACGGAACCGTGAAGCCACTGGGATGGGATTAAGCCAGTGGTTCTCATCTGAGGGAAGTGTTACTCCCCACGGGACAATCTGGTCATGTCTGGGGATGTTTTTGTCGTGGTGACTGGAAGGGAGAGGCATCTACTGGCATCTAGTGGGTGGAAGTCAGGGATGGTGCTGGACATCCTACAGTGAGCAAGACAGCCCCTCATGATAAAGAGGAGTCCAGCCCAAGATGCCAGTACCGCTAAGGTCCTAGGTGGGGGACACCCAAGTGACAAGTGTGACTCTCTCTTTTCCAGCCTCTCATCCCCCAGTCCAGACATGAAAATAAGAAAAAAAAAAACCCACGAACAGACTGCAGAAATGGTTATCCAACGGTTTTGTTCTGGTTTAACTGCATCTTCTTTGGTGCTGGTTAGAATTTAGAAATTCCAAGTTCTAGTTTCTAGAAGGCTGTAAGGCAAACTGGTTAATGGTTTAATGCACAGGCCAAGAGGCATGTGATGGGTCCTTAGGAACATTCCTAATGTTTACATTACTGGTGTGTTTATTTACATCCTGCCTTTCCTGGATCCCAAAAGCTCCCAAAAGCTCACAAAAGATTTTGGTATGTTTTTTAAGCGGGAAAATCATATTGTTAGGAACATACGTGTGAGAAAGACAAGTTGGAAACAGGGATAAGATGCACACACAAAATTCTTTACTGAGGTACACTCCCTGAGGGCCCAGAGGCCGGCTCTAGGAGAGACCTTCATTTGGCCATGGGCTGCTTGCGGCAAAAACAAAGCAGAGAAATGATTAATGACTTGTTTCACGGTGCATCTGCAACGTCTCAGTAAATGTTTGCGAAACGAGTGCCTGCTAACTGTGCAATTTCTGCACAGTTGTAGTTCAGTGGGCTCTAGAGCCTGGCTTTGAATCCCAGTTCTGCCACTTAATAGCTGTGCGACTTGAGGCCAGCCACTTAACCTCTCTATGCTAAGTTTCCCTACTGCGCCTCATGGCGTCATCGTGAGGAGTAAACGTGTCAACATATACAAAGTCCTTACAACAGTGTCTGACCTGGAGTAGGCCTGTATATAGACCTATAAATATAAATATAAAATATTTCTATAAATATAAAATATTTCTGTTATGTTAAGTTGGAAGGGATCTTTTTGATTTAGCGGAGAGTTCTGGATTTGGAGTCAGGTTGCTTTCTAGGTGTTAACCGTCGTGAACCATCTTTATGGTCTAAAAGCAAACGGCATGTTTGTCCAAGAGCGAGTTTGAGTTCTGCAAGGGTTTTAAGGTAGAACATACTTAGGATCTCTGAGTGAGAAATTCTTGTATGGTTCCAAGTATGCCTTTAATTTCTAAGCCTTTCTCCAATGTAAAGAAGAAAATTCCTTTCTAGAACCTTCTAAGCCTTTGTCCAATGTATAGAAGAAAATTCCTTTCTAGAACCTTCTAGAACAAAGTCATCGTTCCCCTCCTTGGCATGCCCTATCTTCATGTTGCTTCCAACTGACCAACCAATACTGGGCCAGGCCCCTGAAAGGTAGTTCTGCACCCCCCATATTTAGCTTTCTTGTGATCGGCACCCCCGTTTCAGGCAGGAGAGTCTCAACCTCCCTCCTGGCGGTGTTTTTACGAGAGCTTTCACTGAACCTGGGCCCACGGCAGTCATTGCATTAACACCGTGTGCTGTGACTGTGCGTTTGGGGGAGACAGGGAAAACATTCTTCCAGTTGCTTGCAATTTGGGTCAACGTGGTTACCCACAGCAGGCTGTCAGCATCACATTAATTACAGCCACGAAACAGCTCTGAGCGGCATGAAGCCTGTCTTCAGAGGACTTGCTGCTCAGACAGCATCCCTCATCACACCCCGTGCTTGCTCCCTTGCAGATTCTGTAGTTGCCACGCCCCTTGACCTGAATGCTGAAGTTCAAACGCAAAGACAGCCTCTTTACTTCTACTCGCACAGGACAGGGAGTACTGATCATTCCAGAACCAGGGAATGTTCGGGGGTGAAGCCTTTCGCAGCCAGTGTTGGCCACTTAAGGGACACATGAATACCCCAGGGTGCCACACTTAGAATCATTTCTAAACCCCTCTCTACGGCTTTCCCTGGCCACCCTATTCAAAATGCCTCCACTCCATCCTGCACCCTGTTTTCAATCCCTTTCAGAGTTCTTATGACCATAATGATAATCCTCTTCTTAATTCTGTTTTACTTGTTTCAGTCTGTCTCCCTCATTAGAAGGTAGGAGGCCCAAGGGGCTGCAATGAACCCATCTCATTCACTGCAATACTCTGGTATCTTGCACACAGGGTAGGTGCTTAGAAGATGCTTGCAAAGTGAGTGAGTCCATCAGTGTGCTACCCTGGCTGCTGTAGAGGAGGAGGAAGAGGAGAAGGAGGAGGAGGAGGAGGAGGACAGGGAAGGAGGAAGAGAGGAGGGGAGAGGAGAGGGGAGCAGGGAGGGGAGGAGAGGAGAGGAGAGGAGAGGAGAGGAGAGGAGACAAAAGCAAGCTCTCACAGGAAGCAGAATTCCCTGTTGAGGGGGCAGCGGTAAAAATTGAAGTTCAAGCCCAAATAAGTTGATTCTAGTAAGTGTTTGCTCTAGGTGAGAATATAGATCTGGATAGTTTGGAATGCCCGGGGATGTGGCTTCTCAGTTGCAAAGTAACCGTTACATGCAGAGCATGATTATTGAAGCTATTGAAGCTACTGAACACAAAAATCTGCCTGTGTCCTAAATCACCCCGGGGACTTGCTAAAATTGTGGGATCCCATTTGTATCTCCAGCTCAGTAGAACGGAGATACAGAGAAAATCTTAAGAACCCCCTCAGAGACCCAGTCAGAAAGTGGCCACACTCAAGGTTGGTTTCTCCACGGAGCAAAGAAAATGCATGAAATGCCAAGTTTAATTTTGACCAGGGGTAAGAAACACAAAAACTCACGCAACCTCTGTTGAAATCAAAATAAAGCTTTTTTGAGTTTCTCTGAGGCTCGCACCTCTCTGCTTCGTTTAGACAAAGCAGCCAGACTATGCACACGGTCTTGCCCATGTGTAACGAGCACGATGGGAATGCAGTCTCTATTGAAAAAGAATGACACGGAGGACGGACACACCAGATTTAGGTTATTAGGTCAATGTCTTTACATGGAGGAGCTCACAACACGCAAATCACCACACTTCCTACCACAGTACATTTGACGTGTGTGGATACTTACCGATTTGGCAAAGCTAAAGAAGCTCTTGGTCTCTCCAGTCACCATGTTGGATGAACCTGCAAATGAAGGATTCCCAAGTCAAGCTATTGCTAATGAAAATCCGCATCTCTTGCCACACATGGAAGAATGGCAACTGTCTGGTCCAGAAGTGCCAAGAGCTTGAAAATAACTTCAATTCGGCCTCGGAACAAGGGGGGAAATGGAGAGGATGGGTGGTGTCAGGTTGACTTAATTTGAGCCAAGCGTCATGGGATCAAAGAGAAAGTACTATTTCTCAAGGTGACCCTGTCGTTACTTTGGAAAATTGGGCACGTAGCAAAAATGTGACTTAGGCCCACACTCTAATGAAATGATGAGTTCCTGAAATGTCTTATTGGTTCCATTCTTCAAGACTGGAGATGAAGTCTTAGGTGAGCCTAATTCATGGTCCGAATTCGATTCCTTCACTAGTTAAGGGGCTCTGATCTGGGCTGGGCACTTAAGTGGCAGGGAGAGGTGGGGCTGAGTTAGAAGTTAGATGGATGGAAAAACTGGGGTACAGAAGAGCTAATGAGGGTGAAATAGGTTCACGAGCCAAGGAAATGATGTGACCGACATACCAGCTCCCAAGAAATCTGAGCAGGAAGGTCAAAACCGCTTGAGACAAATGGTGCGAGAAATGGGAGATTTGCTAATGGGAACACGCAGTATTGGACGGGAGGATGAGGGAGGGAATTAGGAGGATTTCCTACGATGTTCTTACAGAGAGAAAAGCTCCCTTTGTGTGGTTCCTGGGGGTGGGGAGTGGATGAGAGAGCTCTTAACAGATCAGATGCCACATTGGTGTCTTTTCAACAACTCTGTTGCCTTGTCCCCAAAGATTGGGAATAAGTCCTTCTTAGTCCTTTTCCACTAGTGACTGAAAAAACAGTGTATATTCTGAACCTCATTATTTGGCCTGTGTAGTCTAGTGGCCAGTTATTCAATCACTGCTTCTGTTTTTATCACCAAGCAGGACGGTACTCGGCTCTCGTTACCTAGTAACTGATGCGATCAACTAGATGCTATGTGAGACGGTCAAATTATGTTCTTCCAAATGGCATCATGGAACTGGGGCAAAAACAGAACGGGCAAATAAATGAGAACGAATAAACTGTCCGTCTAACATTTGACTCACATGTTAGTCAGCGTTAGTATATGTGCTCCCGAAGCGAGTACAGCTCACATGTTCATCATATCTGGTATCCCCGCATCGTGCACTGATGCTCAAAACTCCTTTTATCAATAGTGGGAACGGGTAAAGAATTACGCATCCACCTCCAAAGACTTTCAGATGTGTGACCGCTATTGAAAATACTGCAACGCTCCAGCAGTGGGAAGCTTATCTCCTCTCTTTCCGTCATAATGATGATGATAAAAAGATGCTCGAATATTTCTACCTCTCAAATAACTCTTTAAGAAGCTTCTCAGCGACTGGCAGGGAAATGAGCATCTTTTTCTGAGTTCCACAGAGCGAAGGCTCAACTTGCTATCAGACCGACAGGGGACAGAAGTGCTAAAACTCTCAAACGTTGGGTAGCCCCAGGATCACTGGGCGTTAGAATGTGATATCTGGCTTCAGAGATGGTTTTTTGACTTTGTAGAGACTCATGTTGACATTAGTTAACAATCGTGTGACAGAAGAGAGAAAGAAGAGAGGAAGAAGGTCTGGGGTCTCATTTTGCTGGAGAAAATCTCCCAGAGAACTTTCATAAATTCCCGCTCAAACTCAAGAGCGTTATCAGGGAATGTGCTCCAGCCATCCAGGGCTTCTTGGGAATTAGGACACACAGGAGGAGTTGAGAAGAGGAAGAAGCTGTGCTTTGCAAATTCATCTCCGATGGTGGAGAATCTCCCTTAAAACCCCCATATCCTCACCGCCCCCTCCCGTCCTACTGTGGGTCCTTGATTCCTTCATTTTTTTTTTGGACTTCCTCTGAAGCCAGTACTATTTCCCATCTGGGCCACCTTCTGTGGGTCAAGTCCCATCTCAATGGCTACACCAGCTTGGCCTTGCTTTACCCCTTTCGGAATGAGAAGTATTCATGGGGTTAACAGGCCAATAGGCATATACGCTTGCTTTTATAATTGAAAATAACGACTGGCAATAGCGAGACTATGGAAAACATTTAAAAATTAAGCTCCCTGTCTCGCTACCCCAACATATCAACATAAGGCATTTGTCAGTGCCTTTGTAAGCACAGGTGCAGTGCCCCCTGTTGCAGACCGTATCTCTGCTTCTCTTCGGCACTTACCGTATAAAATATAGGTTCCCAGTGGTTTGAGAAGGCTGAGACCTTTTCCAGTGTTGTCCCCGCAGAGGCAGTCCAGTACAATGTCCACTCCTTCCGCAGAGATTCTAAAAGGTGTGAAGACAAAGTAAGAGAGATACCGTAACGCTCATGTTAGGGACCAAACCAGGAACAGCAAGGGCTCTGGGAGCGGCCATAAATAGGACAGAAGGCCGGGAGGTGGGTTTACCTTCCCGGGTGCAACTACAAGAATTTCACAACCTGGAGGCCGCTAAGAGTCTGGCCGGTGGCTGCTACCAGGGGCCAGCCCGGGTTAGGCGGGAAAGCATGGACATCACAGCCAGATACCCGGATTTGCATCCAGCCATGCCATGCGGCCTTCTCCTTTGTTAGGGGCAGCGAGCTGTTTCTTTGTGGCGACCCATGAAATGCCTGGCCGATCGCCAGTCACGTAACGGTCGCTCCGTAAGTCGGTCGCTCAACAATTGATGTTTGTGGAGCTTGGGTGATGGGCCAGGCTCTTTCTGAGATTCTGGAGACGGAGTGGGGAGCAAAAGCAACAGGTTCCTGTCGTCATGAGGTTTCCAGTCTAGCAGGGATTAGCTTTTCTTCCCTTCTCCCTGCCTCCTCAGTGGAGCTCTAAAGACCCGTTAGTTAACTCACAAACTTCTATTCGTTCCATCTCTAGGCTCAATCAAAAATGGAATCTTTGAGGAAGAGGGCTAAATACAGAGGATCTTCCTTTCCTCTCTGCGGTAGAAGGTTCCACAACAGAGAGGATCCACATTTGTATTCTATTAAGCAGACGAAGCATTTTTTTTTTTAATTTTTTTTCAACGTTTTTTATTTATTTTTGGGACAGAGAGAGACAGAGCATGAACGGGGGAGGGGCAGAGAGAGAGGGAGACACAGAATCGGAAACAGGCTCCAGGCTCCGAGCCATCAGCCCAGAGCCTGACGCGGGGCTCGAACTCACGGACCGCGAGATCATGACCTGGCTGAAGTCGGACGCTCAACCGACTGCGCCACCCAGGTGCCCCAGACGAAGCATTTCTTGATCCCTTCTTCCATTCATTTATGTATACATTCCTTGATTCACTCACTTATGCATTTAACAAACATCGGTGGGCTTCCACTGTTAGAAGATACGATGCGGGAGAGAACTGCCAACAGGAAGGCTCCAGCGATGGTAGGGAAGAGAGTCAAGTCCCCGGAGCACCCGCTTGTGGCTGGGCCCTGCTCTGCTTCGGTTTGTGAGTTTGCAGGATTATCTTGTCTTAGCACAGAGCTGAGTGTTGCCACCCTCACCTCCGAACAAAGTTGAGGCAGTGCCACTCAAGTCAACAGCTGGGTCCTGTTTTCCTCAGTAGGAAACTGCACGCGTATATCTACGGTTCAGACGCTAAGTCAGTCGCCCCAAGCCCCAGCACAGCTGAGTCATGACCTTCAAAGCCCTCAGGTCAAGTCCAAAGTCCAGTCATCACAATGACTCAACAAAAAAGATTAGTTTTAGCTTTTGCCTAATAGAACGGTTATCTGTAAAGACAGGGCCGTTCAAGTCCCACTTATAAGTTCACTTATAAATTCCCCACTATAGGGAATGAGGCCAGGGGGTCTAAAACCGAAGTGGGCACCAGGATCTCCCCGAGGGCTCATTCAAACGGATTGCAGTTTGCCCTCCTTCCGCCCTCGCCTCCTAGCTTCTGCTTCAGTGGGTTTTGGAGCGGGGCCCCAAAGATTTGCATTTCTACAGGGCCCCAAAGATTTGCATTTCTAACCTGGCCAGTGGCTCCTACCAGCGGCCAGCCCGGGTTAGGCGGGAAAGCATGGACATCACAGCCAGATACCCGGATTTGCATCCAGCCATGCCATGGCTCCCCGGAGATGTGGATGCTGATGATGCTGGCTCCACCCTTTGAGAACCACTGGTCTAGGCCAGCTACTGAGGAGTCAAGCTAGCATTATTGTTTTTTATTAATAATTTGTTCATTAAGTATTTAGCCCTGACGCTGCACGAAGCAGTGGAGATACAGTGGTGAGACCAAACAGATCTGATTCCTCCCCTTTTAGAACTTCTGTGGGGCAGATGTTAACCCATATTTCACAAATGAATATCAGACTGAAACTGAATGGGGTCTAATGCCACAAAGGTGCTACGAGACTGTGTCAATCTAGTGTGCCCGATTACGTACGCCCAAGAAGGCATCCCTGGGGAAAGGCAGAGCGTAGGAGTTATCTAGGTAAAGAGTGGCAGGAATAGTGTTCCCAGGGGGGGACAGCATGTGCGAAGGTCCTGTGGTGAGAGGAGGCCTGTGAGCAGGAAGCCTGGGAAACAGCCAGTTTGGCTGCAGTAGAGAAGATGAGAGGGAGCGTGCTGAGGTGAGACCCGAGAGGCAGGCGAGGGCTGGAACGCACACACACGGTTGGGTGGGCTCCAGGCTGGCGCCTCACCCCCGGCGATCAGGTCTCCACCTTGCTTCATGGGCTGGGTGACCATGCTCCTGTCTTCCTCACTTCTTCTGCCAAGTGTGTTCGCTGCTGAGGAGGCAGGACCCTTCACTGCTTCTACTGCCAGCCCTCCTGAGCCACCTAATCTACGTGAACTCCGTTTCCCCGGGACCTTCTTCCTTTACTGCAAGACACCCGCCTGTGCTCAGGAGCAGCCCTCACACGCTGGGCTGTGCACACGTTCTGGGGCACCCCTGACGGACCTGCCCAGGCCCAAATGCTCGCTTCTTGCCTGACGCTCCTTACATCTGGGTTCCACCTGTGAGCGCCCATTTTCTGCCCCAAACTGCCAGGCACAGCTGCCCCATCTAGGCCCGTTGCTCTTTCCTCTGGGTCTGCGGAAATGCAGAACAGACCCCAGCAAGGGGCGACCTATAGCCTACTGCCCACTCCCTCCTCCTCACCTGCCACTCACTGCTCAGGGCATTGTGACCTTGTAGCTATTCCTGAAACCTTCCTGCCTCAGGGCCTTTGCATATGCTGGAATCGCTGCCTGAACAGCCTTTCCCCAGCTCTCCTTAGAGCTGGCTCCTTCTCATCCTTCACATCTTAACCCACATGAGACTTTCCCCAGAGACGCTGTAACTAACCACACCATCTGAAATGGCAGCCCCAGATGGCCTCTCTTTCGGCTCCCTTTGCGCTTTCGCGTCTATACCAAAGACACTCTTCAGTATCTATCACGGGCTGCGATTATTCTATTTGTCTGTCTCTTCCGCCAAAATATAAGCCCCATGAGACGGGGACCGTGTTTGTGCCGCCTGTTGTCGTATCCTCAGCCCTTCTCATCCTGCCAGACACAGTGTTAGTTCTCAGCAAATACTGACGGATTGTATGAGTGGATAAGGAGTGAATGAACGCAAGGCAACGAAGAAACCATTTTAAGAACGGCACTCTGCATTGCTATCTGTGTGCTTCCTTCAACGGGAACTCACATTTCCTGAGCTCTACTGTATCCCGGGCATTGCAGAATTAATCTTTATGACATGTCTATGAGACAGGCATTTTAACTGCACTTTTGTGAGGAAGAAATGGAGGTTCTGGGATGCAGCGCCTTGCCCAAGCTTACGTAACTAGTGCACCTGGAATTCAAACCGCGGTCCAGTGTGATTCCAGAGCCACGGCCTTTTCACCGTTCTGAACTTAAGATTTAATAAATGTTCAAATCAGTATAATTACGGAAGCACTGCTTTAGCAAGCAGCTCTGGGAAGCAGTCAGTTTCATGCAGTCTCTGAAGGATTCTGGTTTAAATGCTGTCTTTAAAAATAAAGACAGAGGGGCGTGTGGGTGGCTCAGGCGGTTAAGCGTCTGACTTCGGCTCAGGTCATGATCTCGCGGTTCTTGAGTTCAAGCCCCGCTTTGGTCTCTGTGCTGACAGCTCAGAGGCTGGAGCCTGCTTCCCATTCTGTGTCTCCCTCTCTCTCTCTGCCCCTCCCCTGCTTGCACACTCACTCTCTCTCTCTCTCTCTCTCTCTCAAAAATATTTTTTTTAAAGTTTAAAAAAATATAGACATACCCAGAGTTAGACTATGTTACTTCAAACAGAGAGGCCAAGAGGTTTCTATTTTTAAGCTCCTTTTTTGTCATGCTAAATGTTAGGAGAGGCCCCAGGTCAGGGTCCTACACATTGGTCCTACATTTCCAGCCACTGGACAACCACTTGCCGAGTGCTTAGGTCACACCGGACACTGGGTGTGCTGAGCTGGGGGTACACAGATGAGGGTTCACGTTCATCCCTGCCATCCAGGAGTTCATACCAGGGAAGACAGACTAAACGGACAGCCCAGACCTAATCACCATAGCTCCAGCAGAGCCGCTTGGGGAGACAGAAGATGGTCCTTCTGTTGAGTGCTAATGGGGGAGAGGAATCGGCCAGGTGCCAAAGGAAAGGCATTCCGCAGAAGACACTGTGATAGGCTGACCTGGGGCAGTGAGCATCGAATAGACCCAAGGAGGAGGCTCTGGGACACCACCCATGGTAACGGGAGGCCCTGTCTGGACACTGTCTCCTTCCAGAAGGACACAAGAGTGTCTGCCACAGCTGATAACTAACATGGGGGTGGTGGGCGGGGGTGAGGGTGGCCTTAGGGCCCTAGGGCACTGGGCTCAGGAATCTGAATTTCATCTCAGTATTTAGCACTTCGTTTGCTTCTTACTTGCCGTGTGACCTCAGGTGAATTCCTTAGCCTCTCAGCGTCCCCAACTGTGGAAGGGAATGCAGCTGATAACACCCGCCCCAGGCTCCTCTGTGAAGCCTGGGTGAGTTTCTGCACATGGAACATGATGCTCAGGGTAGCTTCTGGGTCCACAGTAGCTTTTTTTATTTTTTCAGAGTGGGCCAACTTAAAGAGAATTCTTTCAGTGTGGGGAGAGTATAAACAAAAGACTGCAAAACGTCAACAACCCCAACCATTAGCCCAAACAACCATTAGGGTGGGTGGAGCCGCCAGCCCAGAAACCACTAGAGCAGAGGCTGGCTACCCTTGACCCTGCTAGCACAAGGTGTCCCACGTTCAAGTGCACTTTCGAGGTGCCAGCCACAGTGCTGAGCGCTTCCTGAGTCCCGTCTCACTGAGGACGCTTCACGCCAACCCTGTAACCCAGGGGCCATCATCATCCCCACGTAATGGATGAGAAAACTGAGGCTCCACGGGGTCAGGCAACATACTGAAGGGGCCACTGCAGGGAATGGTATTTGGGCGGGGCAGCGGGGAGGGGACTCTGGTTTGACCCATTACATCCATTACATCTAGAAACCAAGTGAGGGCACCAGAGGCAGAGCCGGCTTTCCTAAGATGAGCTGTGGTCAGCCCTGGTGACCGTCATTGCCACTAGTGGGCACACGGGCTCCCAGCAGGGGCTGCACAAAGCTGGGGGCTGCTCCCCGGGCAGCCTGCAGGTGAGTTTCAAAATGGATAAAGTGCCCCACCCCCATTCAATCATTACAAGCCCAACCAGGGGATTAGACGGAATGGGACTCAGTCGGGTCTATTTGGAATCAGGGCCTCCCTTGCTCATATTCACAGTGAAGGGCACCTTAGCAGCTCCTTTTAATGGAACGATCATGAAATTCACAAGCAGAGCTAGGCAGCCCCTCAGAAGGTCAGGGGCCATCCTCATTTCTTAGCACCTCCCCCCACCCCCGCTGAAAATCTCTGGGGGTGTCCGCCTTGCCTGTGTGTGTGTAATCATAATTACACAGAAGCAGACGGGGGGGGGAGGGCTTTCTCCTGTTGTCATAAATCTCCACATACTCAAAGCCCAAACAGAAAGAGCCCCAGCTCAGAGATGCTCTGGGCCCAATTCAGCAGAAAGATATTTGGGAATGGCTGATCGAAGGCTCCCATGCCTGTCCTTCCTGGGTCCCCAACCCTTCGGCCCTTTATCACGATGCCCCTCTTTGCTTCCCGCCCACGTGGATCCAGTGAAGAATCCCTCCTGAGCGGCGGTAGGGCCACCAGGGCCGTTCCTGGGAGAGAAGCCCTTGACTTTGCCAAGAAATTAATTCCCCCTTTATTGTTACTTTCATCTCCAGCTGGATCCTTGGCTCTCCGCTCAGTGCTTCTCTTTCTGAATTCCTTTTTCTCTGAGAACTCATCTGCGCCATCACTTTAACCACTTCCAAGCTCATGATGGGAGGATGAGGTCATTGCAGGGTGCCCGGCACAGGGTGCAGGGCAGGCTTCTCCCAGAGAAGTGTGTGGCACACATAAGGGTCTGGCGCACAGAAGGCAGCGTGCAGTTCCTGGCACATAGTAGGCTTCTCACAGGGGGCTGAGCACAGTACCCCGTGCACAAGAGGCTTTTCACAGGGTGCCAGGCACCGTCCCTGGACCATAGGAGGCTTCTTAGTAAATGTTGACAATTACTTGTCAATACCACCTCTAGGAATCCTTTCTCGATCACATTCTCTGTTCTCTCTGAGTGATTACACCTCATCGATTTCCGCTGCCTCAGTTTCTTTACCCATAAAACGAGGCACTTTGCCCTCACAGCACCACCCGAGGTGCATGAACGATGGTCTAATCGTATGGGTCAGCAGAGTGGAGGAGACCAGCAAAGCCGGGTGCAATTATCCGCCTTGCTCGTGCCCGCACACCTTGCTGGGATTCGCTCCCCACCTCCCTCTACCTACTTAGATGCTTCCCGTCCATCATGCTCCCCGCTGGGGGCTGCCCACCTCGGTGATCTCTCTCGTCTTTCTCTCCTCTATTTTTGAAGTCCTTACTGCTGGATGCACAGAATCCAAAGCTTCTCACTCTTCTGTTTGGTCCAACCATAGTCAGACAGAGAAGGGGTGAGTGACGTAAAGGGTGGGTCTGTGTTAGAAACACTTTGCCCCCATTCCCTTTACAATGCCTGCTGGAAGGCTGAGAACGGGTTCAAAGCAGCTTAGCAGTTGATTGGCTTATAAAAGAGCTTGCATCTTGGGGCACACGGGTGGCTCAGTCGGTTGGGCGTCCGACTTCGGCTCAGGTCATGATCTCACAGCTCATGGGTTCGAGCCCTGCGTCCGACTCTGCGCTGACAGCTCAGAGCCTGGAACCTGCTTCGGATTCTGTGTCTGTCTCTCTGCCCCTCCCCTCCTCATGCCCTGTCTCCCTCTCTCTGTCAAAAACAAATAAACATTAAAAAAAAAAAATTAAAACAAAGAGTTTGCATCTCAAGAAATTTTATGTTAATATTATTTTTTCCTGGTGAATCACCACCAAACGCTGTAACAAACAATACCCGTGGTCCAAAAAGTAAAGAGAAATCACTCTGCATTCTACTCCTGCTGCATATTAGTGTTTAGATTTTTTCCCACCACTTTCATTTTTTTTTTGTCTTTATGCGCCAAGAATTTATACAAAGCTGTGATCACAGTGTAGCTGGAATTTGGCATTCTGCTTTTTTTTTTCCCACTCAATATGCTACCGTGGGTATTTTTTCATTTTGTGACAGAATCTTCATAATTATCTTTTTTTTTTTTTTAGGGGCTGCATAATATTCAAGCGCGTGGGTGTCGCATAATGCACTGAAGTGTTTTCCTCCTGTTGATAATGGAGGCTGGTTCTGAAATCTCACTGTAACAGACAATGCTATAATTCACCTTGTTGGCATATGTTGAACACCTACCATGAAGCCAAAGTATTTACTTGGTTCTGCAACAGGCAGCAGGTGCCTGTTCCTTTGGATTTTTTCCTGAGGGCAGGGGTGGTGGGAGAGAGAATGAACCTTTCTGTGGCTTCCTAGTGATTTTTAATTGAATCCCAGGGTCTCTGCTTAAAAACATAAGGAATTGTCGGAAGTCGCATTTGAAAGAAGGTGGTGGGAACGTGGGTCTCAGATGCTGTCCCTTTCTGCTCCTCTGACTCAGCAGGAATCATTGACTCGGGGGCTAGGAAGGTAGGGAGGACAGTAAAGGGATAAGGGGATGGGAAAATTCTCCATGGAAAATGGGGAAGGCAGACTGTCCCTTTTTTTTTGATATTTTAGTATTTATTTATTTCTGAGAGTGAGCACGTGAGCAGAGGAGGGGCAGAGAGAGAGGGAGACACAGAATCTGAAGCTCCAGGCTCCGAGCTGTCAGCACAGAGCCCAATGCAGGGCTTGAACCCACAAACCAGGAGATGGTGACCTGAGCCAAAGTTGTGACCTGAGCTCAACCTACTGAG
Organism: Panthera uncia; assembly: GCF_023721935.1. Lineage (NCBI taxonomy): Eukaryota > Metazoa > Chordata > Mammalia > Carnivora > Felidae > Panthera > Panthera uncia. The sequence goes on along the minus strand of NW_026057589.1, from coordinate 16,046,181 downwards.
CCACCCAGGTGCCCCAGACTGTCACTTTTTCAGAAGAGTAGCTACCTCCTGACCCGGTTTTCCCATTGCTTCCCACACTGTAGTACCCCCAGCTGCTCTGGTCTCCTTTCAGATTCTTGAATTTAACCAAGTCTTTCCTGACCCTGAGCCTTAGCACGTGCTATTCAACTTGGTCAGAAATGCTGTTCCTTTGGCCCGTTTCTCATCCTTTAATGCTCAGCCCGAGTCTCACTCTTGGACGGATGCTATGTCTAATCTCCCTGTCTGCATATGTTCACCAGCAGCCTGTATGTCTCCATCAGAGCACGTATCAAAAGCATAAACCAACCCATTTTTAAAATAGTGTTTTTATCCCTCTTCCCCAACTAGACTCAAAGCTCCACAAAGATAGTGACGCTCAAGGTGGTTTTTTGCCGGATCTTCTGCCCTAGCACAGCCCCTGGCCCATCAGAGACACTTGGTAGTAAGCAGGTCAGGGTACGAATGGAGGAAAGGATGTTTGCCAAAATATCACTTAAGGGGATAAAGGCAAAGACTGCTGGAGGGACACTGGCAGTCCATTTTCCCGATCACAACTCCAGAGATGCAAGTTACAAAAAGGAAGAGCTACCTGAGGGTTATGGAAATAGGCGCAAGTCTATGCCGGAAGTTTTTAAAATATGCCTGCAGTATCTACATATCTGAGAAACAGGTGGTGAACTTCTAATAGCAAGTTTTGGAGCTCTCTTTCCATGTCCTACTGGAGATATCTGGACAGACTTGAACTCTGTGCAAATCTTTAAAATTAAAAAAAAAAAACAAATCGGAGGGGCTCCTGGGTGGCACAGTGGGTTAAGTGGCAAACTTCAGCTCAGGTCATGATCTCACGTTTCGTGAGTTCGAGCCCTGCATTGGGCTCTGTGCTGACAGCTCGGAGCCTGGAGCCTGCTTCGGATTCTTTGTCTCCCTGTCTCTCTGCCCCTCCCCTGCTCACACTCTGTCTCTCTCTCTCTCTCTCTCTCTCTCTCTCTCTCTCTCCCTCAAAAATAAACATGAAAAAAAAAATTTTTTTAAACAAATCTGAAAATCCAGACCATCAGAAGGCTCTCCTTTCCAAAAAACTCCCCAAATTTCACCTAATCTGGTCTCAGTCTGTCACCCTCACCAGACCTGTCTTCCTCTAGTCCTTCAGGTTGCAGTAAGTTCTTTAGTATGAGGCTAGATGGACGGCTGAATTTCTCTGTATCTTACAACTTACTGTTGGGCAAAGAAAAGACCAGAAAAACGGCCCTGAGACACCTCTGAAACCCCTCAGGAGCTGGGGGTGGAGAAGGGCAGCAGCAGAGGTGTGACCCACAAATCATCTCAAGGCAGCTGGGTTTTCTACCTGATTCCCTGTGTTGACGTGCACAAGGCCATAGCCGGTGGCTCCTGGATCGTGAGTCAGGTTAGACACCAATGTTCCCCGCTGTAGGAGATCAACAACATGATCTCCCTGCCTGCAGCCTCCCACCCCCCACCCCCCTTCATTCTCTGCACTCCTCAAAACTCCAATCTGATCACGTCACCATGTTGGCCCTTCGGCGGCCCTCGGTCACACCCAGGTTGGAGTCCGCGTGTCCTTGGTCTGGTATGTGAGTGAATGAGAAATAACCCTCTCTGCGTTCAGGTCGCGTTAGAGCAGCTATCGTAATTTCGCGCCGGCCGGTCACCCGACCGCACTGCTCCTCAGTATCGCCCTCTCCACGTGGCGGTACCAACAGGGTTGGGAGAATCCAACGAGCTCATACGTGTGAAGTGTTCAGCACAGAGCTGGTGTTACCAAGCCCCCGGCGTATGTTTCCTAGTATTACTGTCACTGTTACTATCACCGGCCCTCATCTAAATGAGTGCCGCTGGCTTTTTTAAGAGGCAGAAAAGCAAGGACCAACCTGGCCCTCCCTAGAGGACACGCCTTACCTTTTCACTTCTTGCACGTAGTCTGCATTTCTGTCAAAGAGGTGGGTCATGGAGCCTTTGATTGCTTCGTGCTTGAAAGTGGAAGCTGTTCCAAAGACAGTCACATTGCGGACAGTGGAACACAGCTGAGCCACAGCTTGACCCTGGAAGCGAAACACAAGGCACCGGTCACACGGGAGGGTCACCGCCCGACAACCGGTCTCGCTGGGTGTAGGGCAGGACTTCCCAACCTTGCCGCTATTGACCTCTCTGAGGCTGGATGAGTCTTTGTCGGGCTCCGCTGGGCTTTGTAAGGTGCCTACGCAGCATGTCCCGCCTCCACCTGCTAGCTGCCAATAGCTCCCTTCGGTTTTGATCACCAGCAATGTCAAGATGTCCCCGGGGGGGACAGAGCCTCCCTTGGCCGACAACTAGGGGTGGTGGAGGAAAGTCCACGTAAGCCAGCAAAGCCACGGTATCAAGACTCAACAACTATCATTTTAACCACACTGAGCCTCAGTTTCCTCATCTAACCTTAGCAGTAATGGTACCTGCTCCATACGGGTCCCGGGAGCTGTTTGGGTTTGGATTCCCCCCCGAAGCCGACCCCGACGCAAAGATTTGAGAGCAAGTACCTCATCTGGAATATGACCACAGGAAATACCAGGGTATCAAGACACAAATCGAAGGCGGCCAATAAAGGGTGTGCTTTCAAGGCAGCACCCAGTGGGTAACTGGAACTCGGTCCCTCTGAGGACCCCCGTGCACAAGTGTAGAATACACTCAGAGGTATCCCAACCACATGGTGAGGAGGCTGGAGTATTTTGATCCCCCGAATTCCCCTCTGTATCAGTCGGAGGTTGCTTCTACAGCGGTATCTCCCAGGCACCTCTGGCTTGTGGAGGCAAGCATGCTCCCACAGCCGGACGGAAGCCCTAAGTCAACAACCGTCAGCAATGTTGACCGCGGAGAAGATACGGTGACGGGATCGGCTACACGGTGTGTCAAATGAGGCAATATGTCACACGGGTCAAGCACCTGGCATAACACATGACACTTAAAATGAGGCACTCCGTAAATCTGAATCATCTGTACTCCTTTGGGGCTGGGATGTCCAGGCATATGAGGAAGAGCCCAATACATGAGGTTTAAATATTGAGGGATCTAAGAGAAATTACACATGTAGTTAGACACGGGTGGTTTTCCATGTCCTGTTTCAACAGGGTCAGAAATGTAAGTCATTGGACAAAATCCTGCGATCATGGGAAGTCAGAAATCTTCCAGTAAAACCCAGTTTGCTGGTAATTAAGGTGCCTTCCAAAACCAAGTACTGTTTCCAGTTTTCCACCTGCCATCTTAAGGAGGCAGAAATTATTCTACCAAAGTCACCTGTGAAATGCAACTTCTGCCTAACACTTCATTACATGCCTTCATGTTGGTGGACTAAATCAGGTTGGCAGGCCTATTTCTGGAAATGTTTTTTTTTTTTTTCTTCCCAGCATTCGCAATGAAAGGCAACACTGAGAGAATCATAGAATGTCAGAGCTGGAAAATCATCCAATTATCCCCACCCCATCATTGTTTTACAGACGAGGGAAAGGTGACTCAGAAAGGTTAAGGTGACTCAGTTTTCAGAGGCAGATCTGAGATTCAAAGCAAGGTCTCCTAACTTCTAGTTATTTGCCATTTTCTATAATGCCTTGCTGTCTACTTATTTTGACATTTTAAGCTAAGCAGATTTTGAAGCTGCTGCCTAAAATAGACCTGTTACTGATTTGGAGGTCAACATTTTAGGACATGGGCATGAACCTAAGACTCCAGACAGGCTATCATTCTGTGTTCTAAGAATAGCTTTGGTATTTGGTTAATTTGTTTTTTTTTTTTTTTTTCATTTGATTTTAGAGAACAAATACGGGACTCTCCTTCTTGGTGAGCAGAAATATCAACAACCAGTGCAGCAGTCCTCTAAAACTCGACAGGGTTTAGAGGGTTAACCTCTTTTGTGCTGGGATGAAACATCAGAACTAGTTGATCCCTCCTGCCCACTGTCCTTAGGCCAACATGGCTTTTATTCACACAGCTACTTTTCCAAATTCCTATTATGTACTGGTCACACTGTGCTGTGGATGGATGTGGAAGTATCGGGAACCAACAGGGCACCCTAATCTCTATCTCTGGGCCCCCCCCCCCCACCGAGCCTCAGATTTGTGTACTGAATGACCACTGGGCTGTCTGTCTCTACCTGGCTCTCCAAAAACACATCGAATTCAACTCATCCAAAACATTATTCTTGGCCATCTGCAAATGACTTACTCCTTGCATTGATTTGCCGGTTGCTATTGTAACATAATACCACAAACTGGGTGGCTCAGCCAACAAATTTGCTTCCCACTTGTGGAGGTCAGAAAGTCCAAAATCAAGGCGTCGGGAGGGTTGCGTCCTTCCAGTGACTACGAGTGAAGGGTTTGATCCCACTCTCTCTGCTTGGCTTATAAATGGCTCTCTTCTCCCAAGGCCTCTTCACATGGTCTTCCCTCTACGCCAACCTGTGTTCAGATTCCCCCCGTTCTCAGAAGGACGCCAGTCCTATCATTTAAACTTGATTACCTCTCTAAGGACCCTACTGCCGAATAAGGACACATTCTGAGATAGTGGCGCTCAGGACTTCCCCACATCAGTGGGGTGGGGCATGGTTCAACCCGTAACATTCCTCTTCCTGTACCTCCTGCCTCAGTGGATGAAAACTGTACCATTCGCCTGTCCCTCGGCTGAAGTCAGGAGTCTGGGGGTCGCCGGACTCCTCTTGGTCCCTCGGCCTCACATCCAGTTAGTGTACTGCATCCACTCCACACCCTTGTGACCATCACTTCGTAGTCTGGGTTGTTGCGTTCCCTCACCTGGATTATGACACCACCCTTCTGGCTGGCCTGGCTGTGTCCACGTCACCCTCTGGACAGAGTAGTTTTTCTCAAACTCAACCTGAGCATCTCGTGACTGGTCGCAAAGCTTCCCAATGCCTATCACTGGCTTTCAGAAAGAAAAGCACACCCTTCGGTTTATCCCACGGGCCGGCCCTCTGGCAGGTGGCCCAGTCTATCTCACTAACATGGCTTCCCTCCACTTCCCCAGTCTCTGCTCCCTAACAAGACACGGCCCTCGATCCACCCCCGATTGCCATTCGCCGAGCCCGGTGCTGTGTGACCCTCATTCCGTGGTGTCCTCAGAACGAACCTCGAACCTAATTTTCATGAGGAGGAGACTGAGGTTCACAGAGGTTAGGCACCCAGTCCAAGGCCAGTAGGGTAAGATAGCAGACTTTGATCTCCTGTACCCACCAGTTGAGCAACGTTGAGTAACATGTCAGTTCTTCTGGTCTTTCATCTTAAAATGGAGAGTGTAATGCTATATATAAGGTTTTTGTGGGACGATTTGATATCACGCATCCAAGGGCTTAGAATGCTCAGTATTTGCTGTCACTACTACTTTCAATGCTGTTATGTTTTCTTGCTATTATTATTACATCAGCAGAAGCAGCAAATTCACAATCCCATTCTCATGAACGTGTAATGCTATTTTAGCATCGACACTAGCTTCTCACAGGCTGTCCCCTCCCTATCCATGTCTGTCCTTCCACTTTCTTCTTCAGACCACAGCCCCTCCCCCCCGCCCCGGCCCCCCACCACCTAGGCAACTCCTCTTCTAGAAAACCTCCCCCAGGCGCTTGCCTCCACCTTCCCTTCTTCCCTCCTTTATTGCTACCATAGACCTGGGGTTCCTTCCTCTGGGACAGCGGCCACCACGGCTTTCTGTGGCTGCTAACTGATCTGTCTGTGAGCCCCATGAGGCCAGGGACCGCGCCATATATCTGGCTCTGTACCCCAGTGCCCAGGGCAGAGCCTGACACATAAAACGGATTTGGTAACACCTGATGAATGAATGCATGAGAAACCGGAATGTGATGTGACAGGGAAGTCCCTCATCAGTTTGCAGATTGCTACGTCCTTTAGCATTGCAGAGTAGGAGTAGAGCACAGATTCGATTAACGTATCTAGTATCTCACCCAAGCAGAACTTTACCATTTCCATTTTATTTTTAAAAAATTTTTTGAACGTTTGTTCATTTTCTGAGAGAGGGAGAGAGACAGAGCACAAGTGGGGGAGGGGCAGACAGAGAGAGGGAGTCACAGAATCCTAAGCAGGCTCCAGGCTCTGAGCTGTCAGCACAGAGCCTGACGTGCGGCTTGAACTCACAAACCGCGAGATCATGACCCGAGCCGAAGTCGGACGCTTAACTAACAGCCACCCAGGTGCCCCACCGTTTCCACTTTATTTTTTTTTCAACGTTTTTTATTTATTTTTGGGACAGAGAGAGACAGAGCATGAACGGGGGAGGGGCAGAGAGAGAGGGAGACACAGAATCGGAAACAGGTTCCAGGCTCTGAGCCATCAGCCCAGAGCCTGACGCGGGGCTCGAACTCACGGACCGCGAGATCGTGACCTGGCTGAAGTCGGACGCTTAACCGACTGCGCCACCCAGGCGCCCCCCACCGTTTCCACTTTAAATAAAAAGAAACCTGTGGTAGCAAACTGAGATGGTATAAGTAACTGGGTTACTTATATATTTATATAGCATCTATGAGTATTTTACATAATATAAAATGCAGAAATATAAATACGTATAATTAGAATATATAATTAGTATATGTATATGTATAATCAGTATTATATAAACATGTACATGTATATAAATAGTAATTTTAGTATATAATACTCCATTTGTAAAATATTAGTATGATAATAAAATAATAGTATATAGTCATATAATATATAATTAATGTAAATAGCAAAACATGCAAGTATTCTACACGATATTATATGATAACATATTCTTATGTAAATAACAATGGGTGGAAAACCAAATTCAGTGGACACCTGTTTGTAGCACCCCCCCCCCGCTTGAGCTATTAATTCACTAAGGCAATGAGAGGCCCTTGCAAGATCCTCAATGATCTAAAGTAAATAATACTCAGCACTCTGTATTTAAGCACAATGTGTGCTTTTCCTCACGTGTATAGCGAATCTGTACTCTCCCTCCTCCAACTCCCAAGGTGAGTGCCTCTAATTTATCCTCGTTTCTCCCACGTGCCTAGCAAATAGCACGGACTCAATAAACATTTGTGGAAGGCAGAATGAATTTTCAATAAAAAGGATTTTGCAATTTACCTGCAGACCCAGAACATACGATGAACAAGGCAATCCATTCTCCCAGCAACAGCAGCAAATAGAGATCTGCATGTACTTGTTTTTAATTTCTTTTCCTTTCTCTCTCTAGAGCGTAAGAATTCCACAGCAAGCCTCTTCTCTCCCCTGTGGCTGGCGATACAGCCAGTACAGCAGCTGACAGTCCCCTTGTCTCCCCATATGCCAGGCACTGTGCTTACGTGCTTCGTTAAATCCTCAAACCGCTTTTAGAGTAAATACTTTTATTTCCCTTTTATGCCCGAAAACGGGGGTTCAGACGGGGAAAGGAACTTGTCCAAGGTAATACGGCTTGTACGTGATAAGGCTGGGGGTCACACTCAGGTCTCCCTGACTCCAAAGCCACTCTGTTAGTCTTCTTATCCGTCCAGCTAAGCACTCAAGTTGCTGACCTGGAACTGAAATCCTAGAGAAAACCAAGGATCTTTGGCATCAGTCTGGAAGGCTGCATTGATCTACTCTTTCGATAGCTTTGTCTTGGGTTCATACGGGTGAACAGATTTCAGCCAGCTCAATCCTAATTCCAGGGCTGCTGAGGTTCCTTCAGGCAGAGCACAGCCATGAGAAATCCAGGGACGGCAGTTGAAAGGGAGCTGTTTTGGGCCACTGAAATCTGACTCTTAGCAAGAGACTGCTGGTTCAAGGTAAGATCCTATTCCAGAAAAGCCAGGCACAGCAGACACATGATTAGAGGAATGAATGCATCTATGTAAAGGGCTTAGTACACTGCCTGGTACATACTAAGTACTCACTAAGTGGCACTTTTTTAGCTATCAGTGCCTTGGAATTAGGACTGAGCTTGGCTGAAATTCCGATTACCCCTTCGATGGGAATTTAGGATAGATGATCCTGTCAGTGCACTGGGATTCAGAAATCAGCATCAGAGACTCAACTAACTAAGACACAAAGAATGGGTAACTTTCTCTATCACACGAATAACCTCTTCCTCCTCAGACTTGTTTCTCATCATACACCCAAACTCTACCTTTGGCCATTTGGAAAAATGCTTAGTCTTTCCTAAGCGCCACTCCTTTATCACCCACAGGACCTTTGCACATGCAATTTCCACTGCCTGGAATCCTTTTCCCTGTCTTTTCTCCTGGCTGATGCCTACTCATCCTTTGAATCTTGGCCCCTCTGTTTTTTCACTGAGTTATTCATTCAGTGAATAATTTGGGGCTATTTAATAAGTGCCTCTAATGGATCAGACACTATGAGAGGTGCTAGAAAGAGAAAGGAGAACAAATTATATATAGTCCCTGTCATCTCGGAGCTTGCATTCCTATAAAGGCAACCGTATTAATAAAATAAGTTTACAATTAAAAGTACAATCAGTAGCCTGAAACCTGTAGGCTGCGAACACCAATTTCAAACACTGAACCACTGGGATCAGACCACACTGGTGCACTGTGTTTTTTCAAATGTACAGAAAACGAGAGGTATGAACTAAAGGGGAAATATGTGGGAGAGAATAGATAAAACGGAAACCAGACTTGGTCTCTCTGTCCTCTCCAGTCCTAAGATTTCTAGCACACACAGACCAATTCTTCAGCTGCTAAAGAAAGTCTGTTTGAGGACACCTCCCAAAGAGAATGCAAGTTCACTCATTACCCTAAGTCTGATGAAAGGGTGAAATTTTTCTATTGCTAACTTGACCATTTCTGAGATCATTTGAAAAATAGCCTTACATTTGGGGCGCCCAGGTGGCCAAGTCGGTTGGGCATCTAACTCTTGACTTTGGCTTGGATCCTGATCTCTTCGTTCATGGGATCGGACCCCGTGTCAGGCTCTGTGCTGATAGCATGGAGACTACTTGGGATTCTCTCTCTCTCCCTCTCTCTCTCTGCCTCTGCCCCGCTCACATGTGTGTGCCTTCTCTCTCTCTCCCAATCTCTCTCTCTCTCTCTTAAAATAAATAAACTTAAAAAAAAATAGGGTTACGTTTATCTCTTCCAAAAGTTGTTTTCCCTTTTACACAGCTCATGGAAACCACAGCCACTTATATACTCAAAGAATGGAAAAGAATTAGCAAAATGAGCTTGTGAATGTACCAAGAAGAATCCTAGGGTGAATGGTGAAGCAAGATTGTTTTCTTCCAAAGAACCGTCATTTTATTTTCCATCTTCATCAATGCATAGATGCACTTACTTAGTCCAAGAAAGATAACTGAACGTTATCACAAAATCTAGGACACTGGATACCCGGGCCAGCCTTATTCTTGTCTTATGATAATACGAATTCCCACATGGGATTTAGACACAGGTTTAGAAACACTGATTACAGATCAGTGCTGTCATTTGCCTGTTCAACAATCCAGTTGACTTGATTGTTATAAGGAGAGAAAATTCAAATCCAACTGTGGGGGCTGATCCACGTGACCCGCCATCAAAGGCAGCAAAGAACATTCTACGTTCTCACCTAGTAGGCTCTAAAAATCAGGTTTTTCTTGTTTGTCACTGCACACCTGTGGAACTACGCATGGCACTCCCGTTGACATACATGTGCGGACAGTTTCCATAGCAAAGAAGTGTCAGTGGCACACGGCTGAAGGATGAGAGAAAGGGAGGAATTGACTGCTCAGGTTGGAAGTGGAGAAACTTCTCTTTACTCCCAAAAAGCAGTAGGCACATTCCAGGGAAGACTTGGTAGATAATACCTTTATTTCCCACTTTTATTTATTTTATAGATCAGTGCTTCTCGACACGTGGTGCCGTAACCAGCGGCACCCACACCACCTGGAGTCTTGCTAGAAGGTTCCACCCGGGATCTACAGAATCAGAAACTCTGGGGGTGGGGCCTGGTCATCTGAGTTTTAACAAGCCTTCCAGAAGATTCTGAATCAGCTCACATTGAGAACCACCAATATGTATCATCCTTTAAAAGCACATAATTTACTGCTAAGGCCCCCATAATGCTCAGAATATCTTAATATGGGATTTTTTTTTTAAGTTCATTTATTTTTGACAGGCGGTGGGGGGACAGAGGGGCAGAGAGAGAAAGGGACAGAAGCTTCAAAGCAGGCTCTTTCCTGAGAGCAGAGAGCCCAATGCGGGGCTCAAACTCAGAAACCATGAGATCACGACCTGAGCCGAAGTCAGATGCTCAACCGACTGAGCCACCCAGGCGCCTCCTTTATATGAGGTATTTTATTTAAAACCAAGGTGGAGCCTTAGTATTAACACATATTTATAGTATAAAGTCTATTACTTACAGTATACATAATTCTAATACGCAGCCCTTGCTGAGGTCTAGCGCTCTGTAAAGTTTCCCTTCTACGAACTGGGTCATTGATGGATGGCATCATAACAACCCTCTGTTCCGAGTTGGGGTTGACATCACAGCCCGTGGGTTTAGTATGTGGGATCCTATAGATCAAGGCATGACTAACACAGTCTTCTGTGAGTCAGAGGTGTCAGAAGAGAAAAAATAATCGCTCATCCCCATTAGCAGGGCCTGAAGTTCTGGATGCTTGGAAAACTCCAGCCTCCCTGCTCCCCAGGCCTCAGCTTTGCTGCTGAACATCCAGGTTTTCCAAGCCTTTCACAGCTCTGCCCATCAGGCAAGTACAAGAGCGAATATTTAAACCCTTTCCTCTGCTCCTCCTGGCACTGAGCTCATGTCAGAGGCATTCAGTGGAGACGCAGTAGAGCGGAGTGATGAAGAATGTAGGTTTCTTTATTCGGCCTCACCTGCACTGAGTTTGCTGTGTGCCCAGGCAGTCTAACCGCTCACAAACACAGTTCATTTGGTCTGCATCATGGCCTCCTCACTCTCTAGATGAAAAAACGGAGGCACAGAGCAGTCCTAGAAATGTCCAAAGTCACACAGCAATACCAGCGACAAGAGTTGAACCCTCATTACCTGGGGGTGAGTCTGAAGGGCTACAAGGAGAGAAGGTAGGGGAACATCTCTTACCGGCCACTCTTTGTCTAGCACTGCAGGCCCTTCACATACCTCGTTCTACCCTCCCAACATCGTATTCCCATCATGAAGCCGGGCTCAGAAATGGAGGCTCCGAGAGAGCCACGAATTTACAGAAGGTTATCCTGCTGGGAATTGGAAACTGAGGCTCAGAAAGGCTAAGTACTAGCTGCCGAAGTGACTGCCTTCTTGTCACTAAGCCGGAGTTCTTTGTTCTGGACCATCGGGACAATCTCATAGAAATGAGACACATCAGAGGTTGCAGAGCAAGCTACAACTCCTGGACCCCACACCCAGTTCAGTCCTGGAGCCGCCGCCTGACCTGGCTGAGCTTCAGATTCCCCTTATTTAAGTCGGGGATGATAACGTCCACCTCAAGGGGTCAAGTGTGGGGCAAAGGAAGCAACATAAGTGATGTGATTCCCCAGGGATGACCCAGAGCAGGTGCTCAATAAACAAGCTCCGCCCCCTCCATAGTCCTCCTCTTCTGGGGAGCCCTCCCGGAGATCCTGAGAAGGGTAAATGTCTCCTGCTTTGTCCCCAAACTCATACACATCACTACCCAACCATCTTTTACTGTGCTATGATTCTCCCCTCCCCTCCTCTCCCTTGTCTCCTCCTCCTTTCTCTTCCTCCTTCACCTCTGTCTCTCCTCCTTTTAAAACATCTCTTTCTTAGGGGCACGTGGGTGGCTCAGTCGGTTAGGCGTCCAGCTTTGGCTCAGGTCGTGATCTCACGGTTTGTGGGGTCGAGCCCCGCATCAGGCTCTGTGCTGACAGCTTGGAGCCTGGAGCCTGCTTCGGCTTCTGTGTCTCCCTCTCTCTCTCAGTCCCTCCCCCACTCACACTCTGTCTCTCCGTCACTAAGAAATACATAAAACATTAAAAAAAATTAAAAAGAAAAGAATCTCTTATCATATCTCCCACCACATGTCAACTCCTTAAGGAGAAGACCACATCTTATTCCCCTCTGTATCCAAAGCATTGAGCCCACTGTTTAGATCTCAGTGACCGTGTGTTGAATGCAGGAAATAGCAGTGAACAGAAGTTTAGAGAACAAAGAGCATAGGTCAGAGAAGACCCACGAGGTCAGAGGGCAATCCAGGGCTGGGACTAGGAATACAAGCCCTTCTTTGCTTTATCTTCTTGGTTGGATGTGGACAAGGTCAACCCCACATCCATTTGGCAGTTACAACTTTACATCGGTGAAGGGGGGAAATTTCCATGCCTGCCAAGAGTAAATATTTTCTTGTTTTTCTTTTCAACCATATACATGGAGTAGAAAGAATGTTAGGGCACAAGATGCGGGCAGAGGAAAGACACAGAAAAACCTTGGATTGCAAGTAACCTGTTCTGCGAGTGTTGCCGCAAAATGAGCAAACGTTTCTAATAAATTTGAACTCGATAAACGAGCGATGTCTCGCGATACGAGTAGTACATGATGCCAAACATCACGTGATCACAACTGAGCCAATGGTTCTTGAAATGCGCTTCGATATACAAGTGTTTTGGATTACAAGTATGTTTCTGAAACGAATTACGCTCGCAAGCCATAGTTGCACTGTATTTCTCAAAGAGCCCCCAGAGCCTGATAACAGTTGGATCCATTTGGTTCCTTGCAGCTCAGAGGCTTGCAGACATTGCCCTGTTCTTGCCCCGCCCACCCATGCACACCTCCCAGCTTCTGAGAATCTGGCCACCTCTGCGCACAGAGGGATGTGTTCGTGAAGGGATTTGGCAGGGATGACTCTTGCTGCCAGGCATGAGCCCCGCTCCCCACTTGGGCCTGAAACCCTTGGTCGGCACAGCTGGGCCTCCTACAGACTGTCCGTCCCCAAGCACAGCAGGCAGCTTAGGGACTGAGGGTGGCAGGCAGGGGACTTTCGCTTTTCCAAAGTTCCTCCTAGGAGGTGGTCCCACTGGGATGATGACTGGGATGATGTGCTGGTGGCAGCTCAGCCTTCTGCTCTGATCGAGAGGGAGGCCGGTCTGGTATCACTTCATGCTGTGTTCACGGGCCCAATGACAGGGCGTACTTTCGTTTGAGCAGTAGGGAGGGACAGCCCCAAGACGGGGGTTGAGGGAGACACAGAAGTGGGGCCTTAGGGGGACATAGATGGTAGGAGATTCAGGACAAGACCCGAAACAGGCTGGCTCCAAAGGGAGCCCTGGACACACAGGAGCAGAACTGCTGACCCCTGAGCTCCCTCCTGCCATTTCGGCCCTTCCCACCTCGAATTTCTCATATGGGCAGGAAGGGCTGGAGCACAGCATCTCCGAGCGCCCTACATGAGGCAGCTCAGCATCCAGGGAGAAGAGAATAGGGACTTAAAAGAAAACCTTGGGGTGTGATTACAAGAAAAAAGCTGTATGTATTTAATACATACGTCTTCATGAATTTAATGCATACATCCCATGAAACTCTCATAATAACCAATGCCACCAACTTCACCTTCACCTCTAAAATGCCCTCCTTCCCTCTTTTCTCTTTTTCTGAGATCACATTTAGCCTAAGGCCTACCCTCTTCACAAATCTTTAAGTATTCAACGTGGTATCGTTAACTAGAGGCGCTGGGCTGTGCACGAGATCTCTATGACTCAGTCGTCTTGAGTAACGGAAACCGTGACCCCTTTGCTACATCTCCTCTCCTCCAGCCCCCGGCCACCACCGTGTCACACTCTGCTCCTGTGAGTTTGGATGTTTTAGATCCCTGGTAGACGTGGGATCACGTAGCATCTGTTCTTCCGGGTCTGGCTCATTTCCATGTAGCATCATCCCTTCCAGGTTCCGCCATGGTGTCACAAAGGGCAGGAATCCCTGCTTCTTAAGGCTGAATGATGTCTATTGTATGTCTACACCACATTTTGTTGATCCGTCCATCTGCTGACGGACATTTAGGTTGTTTCCATGTCTTAGCTGTGTTGACTAAGACTGCTATGAGCATAGGACGGCATATATCTCCCTAAGATTGTGATTTTGGTTCCTTTAGGTGGATACCCAGAAACGGAATTGCCGGGTCATATGATAGTTCTGTTTTTAATTTTCTGAGGAGCCTCCATAGTCTTTTCCATAATGGTTGTACCAATTTGCACGTCTACCAACAGTGCACCAGTGCTCCTTTTTCAACCACATTCTTGCCAACGCTTATTTTTTGGTTTTTTTTGAGACCAGCCATCCTAGCAGGTGGGACGTGTTATCTCGCTGTGGCCGTGGTTTGCATTTCCCCCGATGACAAGTGGCCTGAGCACCTCTGAGTCGGGCAAACCTGAATTTGAAACCCTGATGTAGCACCGATGGGCTGTGTGAGTTTGGACAGAGACTTCAGCTCTGAGCCTCGGTGGTCTCATCTATGAAGTGGCGAGTGAGGGGCACTGGGGTGGCTCAGTCGGTTAAGCGTCTGACTCTTGATCTCGGCTCAGGTCACGATCTTACGGTTTTGCAAGTTTGAGCCCCACATCAGACTCCGTGCTGACTCTGCAGAACCTGCTTGGGATTCTCTCTCCCTCTGCCCCACCCCGGCTCATGCTATCTCTAAATAAATGAATAAAAACTTAAAAAACAAGTTAGTACCAAAAAATGAACAATAAAATGGAGAATGGGCTTACCGTGCTAAGTGTTGGTGAGCACAGACTATTTAGTTAGTATAGTGCCAGGCAGAGAGTCCATTGGAGGGCCTTTCTGCTCTTCCCACACTAAAGATTGGACATCCTATGTTAGGATCCTCAGCCTGCTAGTTCTAGGCTATACATCGTCCTCTCAGGCCCCCTGGGATTTATGATTATCAGCTGCAGGGCAGGTAGCTAGGTTGGAAGGGTTCGATTTATGGCCATCAGTCCCCACTCCCCTACCTCCTGCAGGCACTGCGGGAGCCCTGGCAAGGGGGGGGGGGTGTGTGGGCATCCACGTTGTAAATGTTTCAAGTCTGATGTAAATTACATGTTGTTCTTGGCATCTCAAAAAATCTTTCTGGCTGGGGAGCCGGTCCTTCTCTGGGCTAGCCAATCTTGGAAATAAAAAAGGGCTCAGCTGGGAGCATGCCATCCATATGCAAACTAACCAATCCAGAGCCAGACCCCCTCTGTCTGGTCCATATATCCCAGGAGGCAATATTCCTCTGTGTAGATCACCCCAGGGCTAGATACCAGGCAAATAGAGACCATCCCTACGGCCCAGACCCCACGGAAATTATTCTAACTAGCCAATCCTAGGCTGCCCGCCCTGCCCCACCTTGCATTTCCACAGAGACCCCAATAAAGGGCATGGCTTGAGTGAATCCACTGCTGCTGTCTTCTTCCTCCTAACCACCCTGGTGTCTTTCCCATGTGGTCCTCTGCGGCATGCTTTGCGCCCCGTTTTTAGGACCTATGAGTATAGTACACTTTTTGTTTTTCTGAGCCTCTCCTCTGCCTCCTCTTGCGGCCACATCTAATAAAAAAATACAGAACAGCATCCCTCTTTTGTCCCAGGGGTTGAGTGTTTCCGTGCAGTGTACAACTTGCCCAGCTGCACATGGTGACCCTACTAACCAGCCCTCGTGAGGATCATATCAAGTCTTGTGTCTCCTGTCAGTACCACTTCCCAACCGATGTAAATCACGGGTAGCCACAGGCCATCCCCTCGTTCACAGACTCCCACGTTGCCTGAGACTTGGCCTCCAGCAACCATGCGACCGGAATCGTAGCCGGGGAGCCAGTCCAGCCCACCAGATGGCAAAGTCTCCTTCGCGGGACTCCAAATCATGGCGGGGCGGAACCACTTCCAGGCTGGCTGCCTTCCATGTAGGGCATCTGAATAGATTTCCTGGATGATTACATTTGCATAGTAGGATGCCGGATGCACATTTCCAGCCAAATTATAATTTGTACCCACAGTTTGGAGCTGTGGTTTTGATAAATGCATCTATTTCAACCCAAACCTGATTAGGTGGAGTGATCGTAGAATTTATCGTCTAAATTGGGATACTTTCTGAGAGTGAAGGGGGATGCTATTATTCATTTTTTTCCATCCAACAAACATAAGCCAGAGGTGCCCTAGGCAGATTGGGTCACCCTACCCTATGAGGGTAGCCACCTTAATGTTAAGTCAAGGTAAGTCCAGGTGGACAGGAGAGGAGAGCGAAGGTGTAGGCCTCCGTGAGACCCGGAGTTTGATCCTTGGACCTACCACTCATTACTGGAGGGACGGTGGCCCGAGTACTCTGAACAGACAGCTCAGCTCTAATGTTGGGATCGTATTACCCGCTTCACAGCATTGACCTGAGTATTAAATAGTATATGGAGAAGGCTCTGCCTGGGGTTGAGTACCAAGTGGCGGCTTAGGAAGTATAAGCTTACATCCCTCCTCCCGTCTTTGTGCCTCTGCTATATTGCCTGTGCCCCAACCGCAGAGATTTGGGAACCAAGGTGCATCAGAGACTGGCAGAAAGTAAGTGCCCTCACCTGAGATGACAGTTTCCACGACTCAGGGGTCTGCTTGCGTGCCTTTTCCGGATAGCCCTGTTCATTGAAGGCCCCTCATTAACCGGGTCTCTTGACAGGAATAGGAGCCTGACCTTCTGATGCGATCAACGACTTCACTGGAAAGCATTTGCCCCGGGGCACGAAATACCCAAATTCTCAAAGCACTGCTCTCCTCTGCCTGCCCTCAGAGATCAGACCTCGGGACTTCCTGTGGCTTCAAACCCCTCGGCTGAGGGTCTGAACTGGGTGTTGCAGAGCCCATCCCAGCAGGAGGGTGGCAGTGAATGGCTCTGGATGAGAGGACGTTCAATCTTCAGGCCTGTGGGGAAGTGAAGGGCAGAGGCTGGTCTCCCGATGGGAATTCCCACAGGGACGTTCAGTCCCATCTGCTTGACATGTTTTCCGTCTCCGTCCTCAAACCTGCTCTCTCTAAAGAACACCTCACTAGGGGCGCTGGGGTGGCTCAGTCAGTTGAGCATCCAACTTTGGCTCAGGTCATGATCTCACGGTCCGTGGGTTCGAGCCCCACGTCGGGCTTTGTGCTGAGAGCTCAGAGCCTGGAGCCTGCTTTGGATTCTGTGTCTCCCTCTGTCTCTGCCTATCCCCTGCTTGTACTCTGACTCTCAAGAATGAATAAATGTTAAAAAAAATATTTTTAAAGAGCAGCTCACTTCCCGGCACTTTGTCCTGCTGTTTCAAATCAACAGCAAACTTTCAAAGTTGACTGACTTTCTTTGTAAACGCAACAAGTATAAAATGAATTCCACCCTCAGTGTTGTTTATCAAGTCCTCTCTCTTACAGTGACACCACGAGGCCCAACACTAGATCCTTACTGGACACTCCTGGGACCCCCACCCACCTTTGCACAGCACCAGGCACGTGAAAGGTGTTCGTAAGTGTGGGAATGAATGAATGGGTGGAAATCTCTTGACATCTCTTCCTTCTTTGATACATTTCAGGAAGGCGACATCCTGTTCCTTTCATGGTATCCATTTTTGCAGTTTGACAAGCTTTACATTTAGCTTTTGTTCCATTCAGCACATAAATCAACGTGTTATGCTCCGTGCATGCTTATTTTGTGCCGCGCACCGTAGTAGACTTCTAGGAATACAAGGAGCAGACAGCAGGTTCTGGACACGGATTGACTACAAAATACCCCTGACTGTACTTACTAGCCTTCGGGAAGTGTGCGGCTCACGTGAGCTTGCAGAACGTTCGTTTTGCACACACGTGTGTGGTGATGGTGCCCGCCCCTCGGGTGTGAGGCGTGACGGATGCCATCTCATGAAGGGTTGGGTATCCTGCCTGCACCTGCTAATATTATGGCTAAGGACTCTGACTCCTCTTGCATTTCCCCAACAAGCTCTCCGACTGGGCCATCACACACAGGGGGGCAAGAAGGTATGAACATGAAGAGCATCGAAAGCCGAGATTCACGGTCTTCAAGACCTAAAGATGTTCTAGGTCCTCCACCCTCTAATCTAGTGCAGAAAGCCCAACCCAACTCCCGCTCTGTCCTTCCAGGATGAAGACTGATGAGATGGAAATGGAGAACGAATGGCCTCCTCCAGTTTGCCCATTCTGTTTGGGGGCAACTCTAATGGTTCTGAAGGTCCCATTTATATTGCGCTCTGGGGTATTGCGCTCTGAGCGTATTACTCAATCCCTGTAGACTTTGCTCCCGGGAGTCATGGCGCACAAAACAATACACTTGAGGGGGCTCACACCCCGTATTACTACTCTGTTGGATCGCTCTAACATCATTCTCACATCCTGAACCTTCTTTTTTCCAGCCTGACCATGTCCAATCCCTTTAGTGTCTTGTCACTGGCAAATAGAAGTACGTCCCGTGGACGACAGCCGGTAGGATGGAAATCCTCTGAATTGTGGCATGGTGGGACCACCTCCCTCCACTTCAGCACTGGCAGTTCTAGGTATTTCTGTGTTCGCAGCCAACTTTTGCATAACAGAACTCAAACAGATCAAACAGATGAGCAGAACACTACAAAAGTAGGGAGAAATCGCATTGCTATTCCCGACCGCGGCCTAGCAATATTGCACACTCTCTGAAAAGCCAACGCGGTCATCCTCCGGTCTCCTGGGTTTCGCCGCTTGATTTCAGAACCGCTTAGTGGCTGATCGGGCTCTCTTTACATGTCCGCACGAGCCAAATGTCTTGCACGGCCCGGTAAATAGGTGTTTTTCTTTAGGCAACAGCATCCATTTAACCTTCTCACTTTACACACGGCAAGTTGTATCGCATGATACGTTTTTAGAGCTCTCTCAAGTCCACACTCTGGTGGGCAGGCAGGGTATGCATCCTCAGAGGAAAAGCATGCACACGGGCCCATTATTGCCAAGGTTCTGAGATGCATTGCTGGAACAGTATCAGGGCAACCCAGTTTGAGGACCACATGTGTGTATGTCAGAAGCATGGGGGATAGAGGCAGAGGTGGATGGCTGGGCTTTTGTCTCCCGTCCCCCTCTCGCACACCCCCTGCTTTTGTCCACTAAATATTTATAGGTTGCAGTCCACAAGGGAGCTAAACATAAACCACTTACGGTTTCCGAGTTTCCTGTCTGCTTCCTCGTTCCCCAAAAGCTCCTGGCAAGATTGAGGCTATTATTTCCCTAAGCACAGCATAAACTCCGAACATCTTGGTAAGCTCTTCTGATGTGGGAGAGGAGGAAGTGCCACATTGTGCAGTGGAAGGATCTAGTCTGCTCTCTGTTCAGCTCCTTAAAAAGTATTATTATGAAAGCAACACATGTTCATGCCCATGGTAAAGAATGACATTTGGAAAATACGGAAAACTCTAAAAATACCAACCATAATGCCGTATCTCAGCGATAAATACTCGACATAATCTGGCTGATTTTGTGCCAGCAGTTTTTGCAATATATATGTATATATATTTGATTCTCGGCAGAACTGGAATCACACTGAATATACCACTGTGTGCCCTCATTATTTTTTTCTTACTAGGCTCATATTGTAAGCATTTTTGTGGGTTGTGAAAAATTCCCTAGCTTCATCATTTCGAATGCCTGGGGAATCTTCTATTATGTAGGTCTATTATAATGCCTTTTAACCAACCCCTGTCTTCTAGGAAATTGTAATGCCATACTACTGTAAGCTGTATTTCAATGAACACCTTTGTACATGGATCTTTGACTGTAAGTTTCAGAAGGCAGAGTCTAAATCTAGTTTATCCGCTGCTGTAGGTTTTGTGTCTAGCACATTGTTGGACAAAGTGTCAATGCTCATTGTTTGAGTACAGACTGGGTCCCTGTGTGACGAACTCTCTGAATCTTTCTGGAGAAGAGATTGCCAGTAGGTAGGGTTGCATCATGTGTTTTCAATTATTTAATGTTTCTTGATTATTGAGAGAGACAGAGACAGAGAGCGAGCAGGGGAGGGGCAGAGACAGAGGGAGTCACAGAATCCGAACCAGGCTCCAGGCTCTGAGCGGTCCGCAGGGAGCCCGACGCGGGGCCCGAACCCACAAACCGCGAGATCGCGACCTGAGCCGAAGCCCGACACTTAACGGACCGAGCCGCCCAGGTGCTAAGCATCCTGTATTTTATTTTTTTTTATTTATTTATTTTTTTTTTTTATTTTAAATTTTTTTTTTCAACGTTTTTTATTTATTTTGGGACAGAGAGAGACAGAGCATGAACGGGGGAGGGGCAGAGAGAGAGGGAGACACAGAATCTGAAACAGGCTCCAGGCTCCGAGCCATCAGCCTGGAGCCTGACGCGGGGCTCGAACTCACGGACCGCGAGATCGTGACCTGGCTGAAGTCGGACGCTTAACCGACTGCACCACCCAGGCGCCCCAAAGCATCCTGTATTTTAAATGGCAACGCTACCAGTATGAAATTACAAGGTCAAAACGCTTAGCACAGTTCTAAAGAGACGACTGGAATGGAAAGCATGCATTTCAGACTCCGTGATCCACAGGCTAATAAAGTAGAGTGTACTGCGGGCATTTTGCTTTGAAGAATTCATTTTGGTATTGGTAAATCAAACATGGTCGCTGGTTTAATGGCTTACAAGCCATATTAAGTAATGAAACTGTGTCTACATGTAGTTCACAATTTGATGAAAACAGACTCATTTATTAGTTCTACATACTTAATAAATGTAGCCTCCTCCGCACAATTAAAAACCTCATCATCGTTACACAGATGCTGTCTGCCTGGAACAGGTGACGTTTACCAGTTTAATTTGATCAAGTGTCTCCCAAGCGCCCACTCCAGCCTGGACCCCGTGTTATGTGCTAGAAACACAGAGATGCCTAATGATCCACTCTGACCTCAAGAAGATCTATCTAGACAGGAAGACTCGTGGGCAGTGTGACATGCTAGTGCTTGGCATATGGAGGTAGTTAGTACATATCTGTTGGATGGATGGATGGATGGATGGATAGAGTTTGGCCAAAGCGATATCAGTAAAACAACGTCGAAGGTGTAGAGACGGGAGAGCAGGGAAGCCTTCTAAGAGGAAGTGACATTTAAATGATGACCAGGAATCTTCCAGGCCGAGGGATGAAGGGAACAGCAAAGGCTGTCAGGTTGAAAAGCATGCGGTTCCAAGGGGAAGGTGGGCAGAGGGGCACGGCGGGAGATATGGAGGTTGGTGGGAGAGGATGTTGGGCAGGGGATGCTTGAGTTAGCCTTTGGCTGATCACGAATGACTTGTTAGATGGTTTGGTTCCCCCAGAGCAGACCCTAAGATGCAGATCTGTGTGCGTGCGGCTTCTTTGGGAATCGATCGCAAAGATGGGAGGAAGAAGGAGGAAGCGGGGCAGAGAGGCAGGGGAGGGAGGGAAGCCTGTAAAATGGCTCCCCCCCGGTGAACAGCTGGACCCATCGGTGGGGACGAGAGACCACGTGGACAATGCTAATACTCATCATCCCATCAAGAGGGGAGGGAGCTCAGGAATTTGCCCCCCAACCCCCTTGCTCATGAGTTGAGGGATGCTCCCGGGTCAGTAACTCCCAAATGCTTCCAGCCTACCCATGCAAGGGCCAAGTTCAAACAAGAGAATGACCTCGGTGAGTGCCGGCATGAATCGGGACTGCGCGCCGACCTCGGGCAGGGATGTGGTGTGGGAGGGCGTCTGGATGTCTGCCGCACAGCCCTAGCGGGTCGCAGCCTGGACCCCAGCAAGCCGACTCTGTGACTAGACAAGGAGAACAGCCCTCTTCCAGTGACTTAGGGCCATCAGCTATTCCTGCCTGGCGTGTGTGCTGCTTCCTGAAGCCCACAGTGAGCTTCCTGCTTTTGACATAATCGCCTCCTTGTCTCTGCTTAAATGTCATTCACTCAGGGAGGTCGTCTTTGAAGATTCAATCTGCATCTTTCTTCCTGTTTACTCTCTCTGCATCTTAAGCCTTTCTTTTTAGAGATGTAAAATATTATATATAATATAGGATATTTATATAATTACCTATACTATGTAACAATAAATACTACATAATACCATGTAATATGCATGTATTTACACAAACAAAATGTGCATCTATATCCGTATATATACACATACGCATACACATGTTTAGAAAATAGGGTATATGTATATAGGTATCTGTTTGCCCTTTGGTTCTGTGCCTGTCTCCCTTATGTGCCACTGCATTCTAGACACCCGCCGTGGTGCCTGGCACATAGTAAACGCCCAGTGAAGGTCTGCCGGGTGCATAGATAGGATCCACTGCCTGCGTCGTGCACTTGCTGTCAGAGGAGGCTCCATCCCCACGATTGTCCCCCTTCCCAGCCCCAGGCTTCAAGGTGCTGTCATCTCTCCATGCTGCGGGGTCCTGAGGCTACAGGAGAGCCCTGAGTAGCAGGGAGTAAGACTGGCCTCTGTCTGGCCCTGAAGGGGAGGCTGGGTCTTGGCATTGAACTTGCAGCCGCTTCGCGTCGTGGGGATGGGCTCTAGAGAACAAGGCTCCTTTCAGTGCCTTTTCTCCAGGCTTAAAATATTTGCCGTCCTTAATGCATTCCTGACTGGATGTATCCCCTAATCGCCTCAAATCCAGGATTTCAGCCTCACCGGTGTAATTAATTCCCTGGAAGTTTCAGAACTTTTTGTGGGAGAACTCGGGGGCCCCTGGGAAATAAGGATTACCAGATAAAATCTGTATTGGCTAAATCTGGCCACCCTACTGGGATCGACCTTCTGTCGGGGCTCCGGACAAGTGAGGAGTAACGCTCTCCCCTCTCCCCCACCCCCGCCCAAGCTTCACTCCTGCCCTCCCACTGCCACCTGGCTTCTCAGGCCAACGTGACCCTATATGCCATTGAAAAAGACAGCTGGTCACAAGGTAGCTTCAATGCTCCCAAAATAGACAACAGGCAGAAGCACTGAGCAGATGGGTAGACCCTTACCTGCTGTCACCTTCCTTGTCTCCCGACCTACCTTAGTGGTTTAAAACACAGGCTTAGAGAAAGACCCGCCTGACTGTGATTTCTGTACCTCCGTCTTTGCCAAGCATGCGACTCTGGGGAGCCGCCTCCGTTTCCTAAGCAAGCCTCAGTGTCCTAAATCTCAAAATGCATTGATGATCATAGTATATACCTCACAGTGTTGCTCTGAGCATAAATTGAAAAACGGATACAAGGCATTCGACAGCATACTTGTGAAAAAGTTAAGAACAAAATGGATTTCCATGCCTAATTTTACGTATCTATAATACATATGTTATACATGAAATTCACAAAACTTGATGGGGCAGGTGCCTCAGTAGGTTGAGTATCCGACTTCGGCTCAGGTCATGATCTCGCTTTACATGGGTTCAGACCCAGTATCGGGCTCTGTGCTGACAGCTCAGAGCCTGGAGCCTGCTTTGGGTTCTGTGTCTCCGTCTCTTTCTGCTCCTCCCCTGCTCATGCTCTGTGTCTCTCTGTCCCTCAAAAAATAAAACAAGATGTAAAAAAAAAAAAAAAAATTGTTTCAATAAAAAAATTCACAAAATTTGAAAAGTTGGACATCGGAATTTGACAATTAAAACATCATTTCCGACAGCAGCACAATTAAAAATAGCTAAGTGGGGGTGGAGGGCGCCTGGGTGGCTCAGCCAGTTAAGCGTCTGACCCGTGATTTCGGCTCAGGTCATGATCTTGAGGTTTCGTGGATTCAAGCCCCACGTCGGGCTCTGCACTGGCAGCATGGAGCCTGCTTGGGATTCTGTATCCTCTCCCTCTCTGCCCACCCCCTCACCCACACTGTCTCTGTCTCGCAAAATGAATAAACTTAAAAAGAAATACAGAATAAACTAAAAATAGCTAAGTGGACATCGGCTTTTCCTAGCAAATGCTAAAACGTGTACAAGATCATTCCGTTACTATCATCTCTGAGGTAGGGTGGGAGTTGCACGTGATCACGGGCGCTATTTACCATGTGCTCACTGAGGCCGGCGTCGTGCCGAGGATGCTACCACCTTGCTAACCGCGGGACACTGTCTTGCACACAAGGGGACAGGGACTCAGAAAGCTTGAGCAAGTGGGTTCAGATCATCCGGTTAGTTGCCAGAGCTGACAGGCAAACACAGGTGGGTCTGGCATCTGAGACTCTAAACTTCTGGGCCGTGATAAGCATAAACTCGCCTGTATCAGTACAGGGGACCGAAACGAATAGTAATGCGTTCCTTACATCCATAGTCGATGTGATTACACCTCGCGGAGCACCATCACACCAAGGCAGTGGCATCTAATTCCGCGCGAACTTCTGTTCTAAGGAAGCTCTCTGGATCACCGGTTCTCAAAACTCGAGCTTGCGCTGGAGTCCCCCGGGGGGGGGGGGGGCTTGTTAAAACCCAGATTGTGGGCCCCATCCCGGTTTCTGATTCTTCAGTAGGTCTGTGCGGGGCCCAAGAACTGGCATTCCTAACAAGTGCCCGGGTGATGCTGACGGTCCAGGGACCACGCTTTGGAAACCACTGACTCAACTCTCTGAATGCTCACTTCAACGCTTCATGATGAAGACAAGGAAAGTGGGGTCCCAAGAGGTTAAGTAACTTGCTCTGGTCAAAAGAAATACAGCTTTAACCTTTCAGTTGAGCTTCTCTTCTTTAAGCTGATCCCAGAATAATGTCACTTTTCTCTCCCTGATGCTGGTGGCAAAGCCCACCACGGGACACTAAAGCCCGGGGCTCCATTTACCCAGCTCAGGGCTGTGTTGTGAAGGTATTCCGATGTTCGGGCTGGCACACATCCTGGGTTTGTTAATACCAAGAGAAGCCCCAGTGCTTTGGGAAGAAAACAAATATTCACCTGCTCCCATATTCATCCACATACTCAACCTGTAAGCATTCGTTAGTTCCTTCTGGACACTCAGCAGACTTCTAGACAATAGGAGGATTCTCAGAAAGGAGGAGATGAGCTTCCTGAACTAAGTGAGTCTGGGGCTGTGCAGCAAGGTCTAAATGGGGGCCATCGCTGAGACTCTCAAGGATGGACCAGGTAGGCCAACAGGTTTGCATGGGCTACAGATACCACGTTGGATCGTAGTAACGGTCGCTGCAGTAATCATCGTGGGCCAAGTTCCCTGAAGAAGGACTCTGAGTCCTGAGATCTGCATGCAGGGTGTTTACTGGGGAGTACCCTCGGGAAAAGCATCTGCCAAGGAATGAGCGAAACAGGACTGGGCAGAAAGGGGAGGTTGAGCTGTGGTACGGTCACAAGAGATGCTTAAGCTTGTCCCACAAGTTGCTCCAAAGCTGGGCTAGCCCTTCAGAGTTGTCCCCGTTGGGGCGAGGGGACTGTAGCCACAGTGATGGGAACAGAGGCCGCCCCAGCAAGGGTCAGGAAACTTGACAAGGCAGCTCCCTTCCCCCGAGGGCTATTCCTGGAGAAGGACACAGTCCTCAGGAGGCAACCCACCCACAGCAGCTACGGGAAGTGGCCCCTCAGTCCTGAAGGACCTTTTGGATGGCACATCACAGCATCCACTAGTTTTACTAAGTGACATTTATTCAGTATTCACTGTGGCCAGGCATTATTTGAATGTTTTACACCCATTGATCCCTTCAGGGCTCCCACTACTCTGAGGTGGGTAGAACCACCCATGTTATCCACGAAGAAAGTAAAGCACAGCGAAGTCACAAGTCCTAGAAATCAGGATTCAATTTTAGGAAGTCTGCCCCAAAGACTGAATGCCTAAACAACCGTTGTTAACTGTTTCTCTAACTCTCCAAAAGTTTAAAGAAGGGGGCCCAGGGTTAGGGGAATGGGTGCTGGTGACGAGAGAGACAGGTTAGGAAGTTTGCATCTGGAAGGTAAAGAAGAAAACATCACAAGGAGACACAGGATCGCCAAGGGAAGTGGACGGACAGGACCTTAGAAACCATGGGGCCTTCCTCATTTTCCTGATGAAATATTGAGTCTACCTTATTTTACAGAAGAAGCAGTGGGTCTGCCTCATTTTACAGGAAAATCTGAGGCACAACGATGGCAAAGGGCTCACCCAGGGTTACACCGTGATGATAGCAGCCCAAAGCACGGAGTCCTGGCTGCTGCCCTCCCTCTCACTGTTCTAATGAGGGAAGTTGGAGCGAACATTCCGGAACTTAGCCATCTTGAAATCACTCAGCAGACACGCTGTTTCTAAAGGTTCAATCTATTCACCCTCTGGCAACACAGGAGCTTATGAAAATGTCAACCATGAGTTAAATCTCTGCTCAAAACCCTCTACGACTCCGCATGGCTTTTAGGACAAGGATAAGGATGAGACTGTCAGCATGGCTGCTATGGGGTCACTTACCTGGCAATCATTCACTGTCACTTCTTTGTGCAGATTCCGTGTCATTGCCCATTCCTGTAACCTCCCATCCCTCCTCCCTTCACTGTTCTTACCTCCCGGTCTCCTGCTCATCCTTAGACACCAGCTCTAAGCTTCCTCCTAAGCACAGTCACCTCTGATCCCCTAGACCAGGTGCTTGGGTCCCACGTTCTATAGTCACAGCACCCTGTACTCCTACGACAGTACCTATCACTACTGCCATCAGGGATCCACGTGCCTCTGGGAAATATGCATCATATCTATGAGACGGCAGGCTTCAGGAGGGGGTGGGGGAGAGAGAGAGAGGAAGAGAGGGAAGGAAGTTGAAAAAGAGAGGGAAGAAGAGAGGCTGAAAGGCAGAGAGACAGAGAACGAGAAGCAAGCACAAGAGATGCAGACGGAGAAACAAAAAGCTAGACAAAGGGAAAGAGAACCAGGCAAAGAGAGATGTGAGAGAGGCGGGGGGTGCGGGTCATGACCAAGTGCGGTGAGTGTGGGCCGGGAAGGGTGGAGGCAGGGTGGGGGGACTCCAGCGTGGGTGAGCAAAGGTGGGGTTCAAATTTCCCCTTGCTATTCAATCGATCGCACAGTTGAGAAGCCCAGGCGCGTGTTGAATGGGGGGTGAGTCAGGGGCAGCGGTGGGTATCATGGCGTGCACCGCGGGGTGCGAGGGCACCGGGGCCCATGGCCGACAGAGCCTGCTGGCGTCCGTGAGAACAGACAAGCCTGCTCCTTGCTGTGCATCTCACTCTTTCCCAGCTGAACTGACTTGGCATCTTAATGAGGGCAATAATATTCTGCAAAGCAAGTGCACCCTTTGGGTGTGTCGCTGGGAAGTCGATGGGTCCTCAGGGTCGGATAAACTCAGCAAAGACTAGTTTGTGTGTTTGGAGTTCTCGGCACGTGTCCAAGGGCTAGAATTACGGAGCGAGATTCTCCTTAATGTCTAATTATGTCTTCCGTGTTTGAGGAGAGTGATGTCTGGGACAGGGCCTGTGTGACGACTCCACTAACACCGTGCAGCCGGCCGTCAGGGAAGACACACGGACGGGACGGAGATCAGCGCGGGCTGCCTGCTGCCCAAGGTTTCAACAACCAGCCACCAGCTGAGTGTCCTATTTGCTGCCCACTGGCTTCTGGCTGTAAATGCCAGAGTGCTGTTGAATAATATTTTCTAATCAGATAACAGTAATTATAACATGATGGTAATAATACCGCTAATGAGAGCCTCTGACACTTGAGTTTTCTGCGCACCAGATAGCATACCAAGCCCGTCCCATAACGCTCTTTTAAAACACCATATAAAAAGTAGGAGATAGGTATTACATCCATTTTCTACAGATGAAGAAACAAGGTCCGGTGAAGTTAAAGTACTTGTTCGAGGTCTCTCCCCTGGACCCCAGAGAAGCTAGGATGAAAACCAGTGGTGACCCCAGAATCGGGACCTTTTTGTTTCATGCTATCTTTATAACTTAAACGCTGTTTTTTGGGCCCCGTTCTTGCCTCCTTCTCCTTTTTCTTCCTTCATTCCCTCTACAAACCTGACACCACTGTGTCAGGTCCTGGCTCGGTGCTCAGGATACAGGTATGAAGAGATCACACCATCCCTGCCTGCACCAACCCGGCAGCCATGGCTCCCTTTCGGCTGGATGGTCAGGACCAAGGGCAGCTCCAGTGCTGAATGTGCTTGGCTCCTTGAGAAGCCCATGTCCCAAGAAGATCCTCCCCTCTTCCTGAGGCTCCTTGAGTTCCTGGGCAACCCCAGGTTGTCCTCAGCTCTTGGGGGAAAAATCCCACCAACCAAACCCATGGAGTGGAATCCATTCCAGCTCACTCTAAGCAGAAGCAGGGTCTCTACCAGCATCGCCAACCCGTCAATACCACCTCGTACTTGAAAACGTGGGTCCTGTATTCAAAGGGACCCAAGTTCATAAACCAGCTCTTCCTCTGCATAGCTGTGGGAGCGGGAGCAAGTTACTTAACCTCTCTGTGTCTCAGTTTCTTTGTGAAAATGAGGATGTGATAGTATCTGCCTCATGGACGGTGTACGGAAATTGCTGGGCTCCTTCTAATCTAGGCCTTATCCCCTTGTGAACTGATACATTTATTCCATGACCAATGAATGCACGAATCCCATCTCAGGGGCCAAATTTAACCTTTCTAATATTTATGATAAAGATGGTTTCTTTGACCCAGTCATGATTTACTGTAAAGGAGTTAAAAGCAGCTAGAGTAAAGGTCAAATGAGGCTTTTGCAGACACAGACGTCGCTAGGAAGACGTGTTTTTAGACATATTTCTCCTTAACCTAAGGCATACTGCTGACGTGGGGAATCCAAGCACCGGCCGCCAGTCTCAGAGGTTTCTAGGAGCAGAGACGTGAGGCGTCGCTCACCAAAGCACCTGTGACATTTAGGAAGGTGAGGGCCTTATTCTTGGGGTGTTGAGAGGACAGGGTGTTAGGCATCCCAGAGTCCTCAGGCTGGAACCCTTGGTGCTGACGCTGCCCTTGCGTGTCTTCTTGTACCTTTGATTATTCATGAAGGAGATGACAGAGCCACTTTGTTGTCTTTAAATTTTCAGAGGCTTCGCTTCCTTGTGTTGTAGGTCCCAGGAGGCGGGAGGTCTTGCTCTCGTGAAGTCCTCCTTGTCCGGGTACAACGTGGGGCAGGCAGAAGAAACGGGGGCAGGTGCCCACCTTCCCAAGGCCATGGCTGTGGTGTACTGTCAACGGCACTGGATTGGGGGTTCCTGGCCCTGGACATATGCATTCAGATTTGATCCTTCCTACTAATTAACTTTGCAGGCTTGGAAACAAAACCTGACCTCTTAACCTAGGAAATCGTAATCGCTAAGCTTCACTGGGTGTTTATCATGTGCCAAGCACCGCCCCAAGTTCACAAGCACCACCGAAGGCTGGCACTAATATCACCTCCATTTTACAGGCGAGGAAGTTGAGTCTTAGGGCGGTTGGGAAGGTGAGGCAGGGAGTCTGTCTCTAGAGCTCGTGCCCCATCTCTTCACGGTCAAGTGCTATCCAGTGGGTTCCAATGGGGGAGGGCTGTTAGGACGGCTACATGAGTCATGTTTTCAAAGACTCTATACACAGCTACGGTTTGTTTGGCCCAAGCTGGTATCTGTCTTTGTTTCCTTCCTGCTCTCAGGTCTCATGCATGTACCTGCTAGCTGGGGTGCTGAAGGACACAGACCGACCACGTGCTGGACCACAGAATGACGGAGGGGGTGATGGGTGGGGCGGCCACAGGGCCATGAAAAGGGGGCCTCGTCCAATGAGTAATGGACACCAAATGCAGACAAAAACATCTGCGAAAAATATGCAGAACGTTGGACGGCCTGAGCAAGGACACGGAGGGCCTCTTAATAGATTGAAATTTACAAGATCCCGAGAAATGATTCCCCTCACCCCCACCCCGGGATTAACTCAATGACAGTGCTCTCCTCAGCTCAGCAAATAACTTTTCTAGAACACAGAAGAACGGCCTGCAACAGCTTTTTGAAACACCAATATTTGCTGCACTTACTATATAGCAAGGAATAGGCACAAAAAGGATAAGACCCAGGTGCTCTGATGGAGGGGGCTTGGAGGTTGGGGGAAGGGAGAAGATGAGCAAACCAACACATAATGACAAGAGTTAACGCTCCGTGTCTGGTTTTATGTGAGGTGCTTCCTAAGCATCAACCCAGTCGACAGACACAAAAACCCACTGAGGAGTAAACGTACCGTTATCATTCCCGTTACGTGAATGAGGAAACCGAGATGCTGAGTAGCCCTGCCCCCCTGCCCGAGGAGGTGAGCCGTGGATGTAGACTGTCTGCCTCCAGGGCCCGTGCCTTCACCCTGGGGACAGCGGAGGGAGGAGGCGGGCACAGCCTGGGGATGCAGGGACGTCAGATGCCCTCTGTGTGCAGGAAAGGAAATGCAACGCTCGCGGCTGTAACAGGTGATCCCAGGAATCTCAGCAGTTAAGGCAACAGAAGTTTCTTCCTCCCCCTGCTCACATACAGTCTAAGTGGTGGTGGGGTGGGGGGGGGGTGGCGACAGGGCAGGAAAAGGCAGGAACCGAGGGTCCTGGGCAGATGGAGACTCCGCTGTCTTTAACGTATGCTCCGGGTCAGCCTCACCATCTGCCAGGAAACTAGGAAGACAGCACAGAGGGTCTCACGAGAAGGGGCACAAGGTTAGCGGGGGGCATCACACGGCGGCCTCTGCCGTGGCCCACGGGCTTGAGCTCAGGGGTGTGGCCCCAGCTAGATGCAGGGCCCGGCGGGGAGGGGTGGCTTGAAAATGCAGTCCCTGGCTGGGCGGCCATCTTGGCCACGTGCCTATGGAAGCTTCGAGTCCTGTGTCACCAAAAGAAGAGGGATAGGGAGAAGTGGCCAGGGCGAAAGACAAGATCCAGATGATGAGGGCCATTTTGGGGCCAAGAAGCTAAGGAGACTGAACTCTGTCCTCCCAACAGTGGGAGTGTCCGTGGGTCATAAGGAGTGACAAGAGAAGACTGGGGTGTTGGCCGCCAGTAGAGCTGACTTAGGAGGCTGTACACAGAAAGGCAGTCAAATGGCCGTTGCAGTAAAGTGGGTGAGAGAGACCAGGGCCATGATGAAAGCAGCAGGAGACGCGGCAGAGAACGGCGGGTAGCTATAGGGAAGGTCCTACGGTCTGTAATTCTTTATGCCTACCCCTGCCTCTATGTCTCATGAATGCCCTACCCTCCACCTCCACCTCTGTCTCCACTCTTGTCTATCTGCTTATCCTCCAGAGATCACAGTGCAAATGCCACATCCTTGGGGGAACCCCCCCACCGCCGACTTCACCCCTCACCTCTACCCCAGGTCATTTCCCTATTACAAGCACTCTTTTGGCTTATTTGTCCCTTTCCTAGCACTTGGCAAAGTTATTCCTGTGATTATTTGATTTATATGCCCACCTTTGATTTATAGGGCATCTCACTGAATGAAGAAAATCTGGTGTTTTTCTATGTTGAACGCCTAGTGCCTAATCCAGTGTCTGGAACTGAGTGGGCCCTTGCTACCTCTGGGCTGGATGAGTGAATGAATAAAGGAACGAATCAAAGGATGTGGAAACTTCTCGCATGCAGGAGAAGGGCTCACCGTGATTCCTGGATTGCTGGCTAGATTAGTTGGGTAGATGTTAGTGCCTTCCATGATCAATGACAGGTTTGTTTTCAACAAAATATTCTCATGTAGTGATTTTGCAGATGGTCGTGTCTTTTCTGCTAAAATAGAATGGCTATCTGATATGTCCAAATCCTCCAACACGCCGGGGACCCCCACTCTCCCCAGGCTCTGACCGTGTAATGCTAATGGTTAGTCGGCCACTCAGGGGGGACCCAGTGAGGTAGGGGAGCCTCGGAGTGCCGCCTCCAAAGATCCTGGCTCTCCTTTCTGTGGTTCTTCTTCAGAGTGATTTCAACGACACTGGAAATGCCCCATCTATAATGAATAGAATTTAATAACTGAGCAGTAGCCATGGAACTGTGTCTGAAAGCTGAGTTCTGCTTTCCTTTCCAAGATCTCTGGCCCATCTCAGGCTGCCTTCTCTCTGTTCAGCTGAGATGATGAAAAGGTAAAAGGATGCCAAAAACTGGAAAGCATCAAATGTCAGTCACGGAAGCAAATACCCAGAGGATGACAGTCCGCTGATCTCCAGAAACTGAGCACATCCCAATCGAGATGCTCCAAGTCCTAGCAGCTCGTTAAACGGGATGGGCGGCAAAACCCTCGTCGTGAAGTTCCTGGCACGAGCCCCACTCGGTTACTTATTTTGTTCCTTTTCCTTTAAGAGGTTGTAAGCCCGTTTTCAACTGGGTTCTAAAGATGTGATTAGGGGCATTACCTTCTCAGACTTATCTGGTTCTGCTACTGTCAGGGGCAAAGTGCCTTCAAAGACGTGACAGAGCAGTGTAGACACTGGGGCAGTTCCACTGAGAAAGTAGCCTACTCTGGACAGGACTGTTTTCCTACGCAGTCGTTTCTCCTTATCCGCGGTTTTGCTTTCCACGGTTTCAGCTGCCTGCGGTCAACCTGGGTCCGGAAGCAGGTGATCCTCCTTCTGACGGATGATCAGAAACTCAGTAGGAGCCTAACGCCGCCTTCCAACGCTTACGCCATTCGCCTCACGTCACGTCACCACGTAGGCATCGTAGCGTCTCACGTCATCACAAGAGCGGTGAGTACAGTACAATATTTTGAGAGAGATCCCCTTCCTATAACTTTTATTACAATATAAGTTGCAGCAGTTCTGTTTCTTGCTGTGGTTGTTAACCTCTTACCGCGCCTAATTTATAAATTAAACTTTGTCACACGTGTGTACGTGTAGGAACAAGCACGGTCTGCGCAGGGTCTGGTACTACCTGCGGTTCTGGGCATCCACGGCGGGTCTTGGAAAGTACCGCCCCCTTGGAGAAGGCAGGGACGGCTGTGCCGTATTAGTGTCCTTCGAAATCACAGTTCAGGCTGGTGTTCCACACGTCCTGTCTGCAAATTCCCCAGCCTTGGATAAAAATCATACAGGGGTCTTGGCGCCACGAGAATTGCAAACTTCATGTTAACTCGATCTGGGAAACTTTATCCTAATTAGGTCTAATCTCTGTCACCCTATCAACATCAAGTCAGAAAACATACACCTGGGCCACAGCCCTCGGCCCTACGGTCAGCAGTGGGTACAGGTTGAACAAGCATCTGTCAGGCAAATGAATAAATGAAGGGAGGAATGATTTGGGTTCTCCCAAGACTCCAGGCTGTCGAGTGGAGACAGGATAGGTTTTGGCATCAGCCAGAGTAGGGTGTTGAATCCTAGTTTTGCTGCTGGCTGTGCGTGCTCCGCGGTGAGAAGGGAGGCAGCCCAGGGAAGGTGGCTGCATTCATTTCTCATTACCGTAAATTACCACACATAGTGGCTCTAGAAAAACAGATTTATTCTATTTCTTTCTGGAGATCAGAAATCCAAAATGGATTTCACTCGGCTAAAATCAAAGCGTTCCTTCTGGAAGCTCCAGGGGAAGAACGCATCTCCCGATCTTTTCCAGCCATCTAGAGACCGCCCACATGGCTTGGCTTGTGGTCTCTTCCTCCATCAGCAAAGTCAGCAGTGTAGCATCTTTAAATCTCTTTCTGGCTCTTCCACCTCCCTTTTCTATCCGTAAGGACACTTGTGATGACATGGGGGGCCACCTGGACAATCCAGGATCTTCTGTCCATCTCAAGGTCCTTACCTTAATCACATTTGCAAAATTCCTTGGCCATGTAAGGTTAAGTACTCACTTTAGGGATTAGAGCACAGATTGTCTCCAGGAGGTCACTCTCCTGTTACCACAGCAAACATGAGCCAGAGGCTGCGCTTACCAGATTTGCCCAACAGCAGTGAGAAGCGCCCCCATTCCTCCCCAGGATGCTACAGATAACACATAAAATGTATTCCCTAGGGAGGTCCCCCCCAACCACGAGAATAGTGGCTGGTTGTGTTCTTGGGAGGGACCTAGCTCTGCCTGGGAGTGTCTCACTGGTCTTTCCCTGGCGGGGCAATGGAATGGTCTGGGCTCTTCCGAGGACTCCTTTTTGTTGTTGTTGTTGTTGTTGTTGTTGTTGTTGTTGTTGTTTTGAGGGAGAAAGAGGGAGAGCATGAGCAGGGAGGAGGAGCAGAGAGAAACAGAGAATCCCAAGCAGGTTCCATGTTCATTGTGGAGCCTGGCGCGGGGCTCGATCCCACCAACGCTGGGATCTTGACCTGAGCTGAAATCAAGAGTCGGATGCTCAACCGACCGAGCCACCCAGGCACCCCCGCCCTAGGACTCTTTGGTTTTTGTCAGAGACTGTCAACTCCACCCAGCTTGGTTGAGTGTTCATACACACATGGATGTGCACTTCGTCAAAAGTCTTTGCTTTAATGGTCACCTTGAACTCAGTGCTCCACACCACCGATCAAATCTTGGTTGGGAGAAATACCATTCAAGGAGACCCACTCGCCTGAGAGATGGGCCGCCCAATGACACCTTTAAACTCTCTGTAGGTTAAGCCAGACTACATGCTTTTGGTCCCAAGTTATCTGCTTTCACTAAATTTTGCTTTATTTTGGTGCTACTAGATGACATTAGGGGCACACTATAAGAAAAGCATCACAGAAATAGCTACACGTATTACAACAATATTGTTGAGGGCAGTTTATTGCGTATTGCATACATGTCTTATGAGAAACCGCAGAGAAATATTTCCCTGGTCTCAAAACCCAGTACTGGGTACGGTTTCCCCTAGTAACTGGTTTGTTTCCTTCAAATGAACACTAGCTTGCATGGCTAGTTGTTCTTCCCTCTTTGCACTCACTATTAGGAAGGAAAAGTCCGCAGCAAAACTTTAGGACGTCAGAGTCTGCATTATGGGCACGGACTTCTCTTCCTACCTCCTCGTCCCTTCCCCCGGTTTGCCTTCACATGTTTCACTCTTTGGATCTTTACCGTGATAGTGTCTAGAAGCCCTGAATAAAGCATGACAAGAACTTTTGTTATTTCCCAAGGTTTTCTTCCCTTTTGTGAGACAGACACGTGCCCCCGATGCACGCCTCTTTGTTCCAGGAACAAACTCAAAATGAAAAAAAAAAAAAAAAAAAAAACATCAGAAAGAAAACATCAGCAGTGCCAATGTTTAAACCCTGGCTCTCAGCAGAACCGGGTCCGGCACCACTGTAAAAAGGGGAGCTTCTGTTGTTAATCTGAAAACCAGTCTCTGGCACTTGGTATGCTGAGCACACGGAGATCATAAATGCCAGCATTCTAAATGGCTTGCTTGCTGTTAGGAGATTCACTGGCACTGAAATCCATTTCTTTTCTAAGGATGTTTAGTTTTTATTATATCTTTACTCATGGTCAAAAGACATCAGCAAATTTGCTAAGGTGATTGAAGATATTCCTTAAGTTTCAAGACTTTGCCTTCACGTTTTTGTACGTGAGTTCGTCTTCTTGGAGAGCAAAACAGAAATGCGCTTTATACTGCATAAGGTTTTGATAGTTGTAGAAAGCCCAGATAAGGAAAGAATGAATGTTAGCAGAACCTCCGCGGAAAACATCTTTATGGATAGACCCAAGCGTATGAATTCATTTCTGAGCTCGTCAAACCACAAAATCACCAATACTGAGAGCAAACCCTACTCAAGGGTGTATCAGGACCTTCTCTTTTTAATCTCCAACCCATAGAATCCAGAACACAGAATGTATTCAATAAACACTTGTTGAATTAATGAGTTATACCTGTCATGCTCAGAAAGACTAGAGCTCTACTCTGATTCCAGTAGACCGTGATGGGAACACAGTGCTTACCACGTGGCAGGCGTGTAATATGGACTGAGTGCCTGGGGCTGAGACACATCCAAACCATGGAAGAAATTTCTGCCATCCCTGAGCTCTAAGGCAGCAACTTTGTATTTCCATTATTTCTCCCCTTACCAAAGCCACAGCTGACAGGTGATATTAGCAGGTTCGCCTACTCGCACAGACATTCTTAGGTTTATGTGTGATGCCCAGCGTGCTAATACAATCTCCATCCACCTCTCCCACTCAAGAAAATAGATCAGAACACAAATGAATAAGGATGTCATTAATATGGGAACAACCTAGAATCCATGGCAACTTACTGAAGAAGTAAATCATCCACCATTTTGGTGTTTCGGATCATACCGGTAGTACATGACTTATAAGCCGTTGCACAATGATCGACATAATAGTCCATTGTGACACCAAGACTGAAACCATCCCTGAGACCCACGGAGTCCTAACATGCCATCTCGGAGACTTTTCAAACTCCAGAGGCTCATTCTACCCCCAGCGCAGTCATCTATATGAGCCATGCATATGTGCTTCATCCAGAACCACAGAGATCATCCCTACTGATGGACAATAGTTCACATAAGAACCTCACTGTCAACTGGGTATCAGTCCACCTTCACCATAACGATACTGAGGAAGAGGACACGCAACCAGCCAACTTACCACACCACCGCCAGCTGAGTGCACCAGCACGGACATTCCTTCTCGGAGGTTGGCAACTTCGAAGAGCATCATATAGGCTGTGACGAAGTTCATGGGGAATGCGGCAGCCTCTGAGAAGCTCATGTCATCTGGGATCTTGTAGACAAATTCCACTGGCGTGCAGACCACCTCTGCCCAGGCATTGTAATTGACAAATGCCATGACACGGTCCCCGATCTGGGCACGAGGAAGCACATGGTTAATGGAAGCTTCCTACTCTTTCCTGAAAGATTTCTCAAATACTCTTAAGAACCTGATGAAAACTATAGATTCCTTCCCAGAAAGAAAGCCCAAACCCTCAAACATGCACACCCTCACCGGCCTCCCAATTCCAAGGCATTTGTGGATGCTGTGAAGCCCATCTATGAAAACTTGCCAGGAGTCATAGAAGCCAGGTTCTCCATCTGCCTTCTGAAGCTTTCCTATACAATGTCACCACATCACACACCGTGGAATACTGGTGTCACAATCTCATTTGACCAACTCAGCCTCTCGTCCTATCTCTGTTTTGGAGTGGAGGAAAACTAAGCCATAAGGCAGCTTACACGGGCGGGGCTAGGTTATCTCCTCTCATCTGTTTTCTGCCACTCCACATGGACTCCCTGCCAGGCTAGTGCATTGGGATATTTGCATCAAAGCCTAGCACCGGATTACCGATCACAGTAGAGGTGAAACATGGTGCATCAGAAGAAGCCATGGAAACCTAAGTGCAGGAGACTGAACAAGAACAGCCAAACTTAGAGCAAACTAGGGAGATGCCGCCAGGTATGAAGAATAACCTTTTTTGGACATGTGTTGTATGTCAGGTGTTGTCCTAGGGGTGTCACATGTGTTTTTGGTTTTTGGTTTTTTTTTTTTAATTTTTTTAATGTTTATTTATTTTTTTGTTTTTTGAGAGAGAGACAGAGACAGAACGTGAGCAGGGGAGGGGCAGAGAGAGAGGGAGACACAGACTCTGAAGCAGGCTCCAGGCTCAGCACTGTCAGCACAGAGCCCGACGCGGGGCTCGAACCCACGAACCGTGAGATCATGACCTGAGTCGAAGTCAGACGGTTAACTGACCAAGCCACCCAGGCGCCCCGGGTGTCACATGTTTTAACTCATCTAATCTTTACAAACCGCTATGAAGGCATGGCTGAATGCGTGTTCTTTTCACCAGTTTTTTACATAGCCAGACATCATGCAAAAAAAAAAAAAAACTGGGGGGAGTGGCATTCTTCCCTTTAAAGTCGTTCAGGTGATATGGTAAGCTTTTTCATAGTATATCATTATTAAAGGGAAATACAACTAAGTGAACTGATATTGATGACTTGTATGAGCTGCTCAGTGCTGGTTAAGCTGACCCACTCTGCTATTTGGTGTTAGTTGCTTGTAGTCTGTGACTTTCAAATGCAGTATTCAAATTGCTGTGGTCGTAGCGAATTTTCAGTCAATGAATGGCTTTCATACACATGTGCTTTAGTTTCATATACTTACAATTGAGCCTCCTGTTTTATTTTCTCTTAGCTTAGCATTTCTCTTCATCCCCTCCTCAACAAACAACAACAAAAGCCTCCTATGAGATGGGTGTGTAAGAGCTCGCATTGCAGATGAAGGATTATAGATTTTACAGACATTTATATTGAGGCCAAGAGACATGAAAGCACCTGCCCAAGGTCAAGTAGCTAGGGAGTAGCTGAGCCAGGAGTTGAGTCTACCAAGGCTGACTCTAGATACGAATGATTAATTCATCACACCTGAGGTACATGCTACAGAGACCTATTTTTCTAAAGGTGTCTACCAAGGAACCTACCACTTTTGGGAATATTGGTGTAACTCTTTAAGTCTCCGTTTCTTCAGCTGTAAAATGAGTACGATGTTAGGAAAGGGTCCTCACAGAGACGAAATAGCATAACACACATGCCGTACTCTTGGCACGGGGCATGTAAAGCGAGGAAAGAACGATCATTGTTGACTCTTTGAGAGAACAGATGGGTTCCTGGCCTCGTGGAACTCCCAGCTCAATGATCACACACTGAATACAGACCTATTTCACGAACTAGAAGGAATGGCTGTCTAACGAAAGAACTGACGGAAAGGAAAGGCTGTTCCCTGGCGGCGAGTGTCCCAGTCCCTGGAAGGGTTGAAGGCCAAATGATGATTGTTGAGAGTTACCATCTTACATGCAACTGCTTGGGCCAGAGGATAACCAAGGTCTAACACTGGCATTCTCTTTTGCACTGAATCATGCAAACCGAAGATCCAAAAATACCATGGAGTAGCTGATGACTCCCAGTGTCCACACAGAGGACAATGAAGAGTAGTTTAACCACCTTGACAGGGCTGGTCACCCTGTCACAGGGCTGACTTCTCCAGTCTCTTATTCGGCTTTGCTCCATGAAAATGGCAAGAGTGGCTTAGCCATCACATCAGCCCTAGCCTGAGTCCAGAGGTAGGCA
Organism: Panthera uncia; assembly: GCF_023721935.1. Lineage (NCBI taxonomy): Eukaryota > Metazoa > Chordata > Mammalia > Carnivora > Felidae > Panthera > Panthera uncia. The sequence continues at coordinate 16,007,346 of NW_026057589.1, read as the reverse complement.
GCTCTTTTGTTGTTTTTTGTTTTAAATATCCAGTTGACCTCATTATTTGATTTTGTTAATAAAAAGAAGTTCGTCCTGGGCGGTTGAGCCCAAATTATTCCTTTACCACCGTACCTCTGGAGACAACTTTTCAAGCCTCCCTTGCAGTGGATCAAACCAACAGAGCTATTCAGGGTGTTGTTTCATGAAATCCCATCTCCAACATGATTGAAAAAACTAAATCAGAATTCCAGGGGGAAAATTAGTACTGGCTTTCCCCCAAGCCACACCCTGACTGGAAACCTGTAGGTGGCTTCTTTCATTTGTTTGTCCAGCTGGAAGACACTGGAGGGAAGCGGGGGTGAGGGTAGGGTGCTGCCACTGGTTATATTGCTTACCTGGGGACAGAAAATGCAAAGCCATATGAAAGAAAGGAAAAAGTGCATTTACTTCTTTCTTAACACTTTTCTGCTCGATTATGTGGAAACCAGTGGCAAAATGATGAGTGGGATGAGACTTTCAGACATTCGTCACAATGAATTTGGAGCATACTAATACTCGCAGAGTATATTTGAGACTGAGCAGCAGTCTCAAATTCAATGCCAAGGGCTTTTTGGCATTCCATTTATAGGATTTTCCTTCCTGCATTTAGCCCTGCAGCATTTGCAGGTTGGGAGCAGGGGCGAAGAACATGGGACTGTAAGAAGAGTCGGGTCCAGATTCAACTACCTTCGCGTTGACCTCACAGGAAACAACCGCACCCTTCTGAACTTCATCTCCAAAGGGACAATAGCAGTATTTACCTCGCAGCATTGTGGTAAGGCTGAAAAAGAATGATTTGCCCATGTTTCTGGTTATGCCGGGTTCTCACATGTTAGCTCTGTTCGTTTCTCCCTGGGGAAGCCCTTAAGTTATGAGCGAGAGCTCTTGTATCTGATTGGCATTGGTTTTCCTCACTCCAAACGGCTGCGGTTTTGTGCGATTGATTTGCCCACAGTTTTTCCGTCATTAGAGACCGGATTCTGTTTGATTTGCATTACCGTGGTAGGAAGGGTCATGTGTCTTTTCATCGATTAAAAATTTTTTATTATAGAGAATTGTAAACACTTACAAAACAGTCAGAAAAATATAACCCTTTTTATCCGTTGCCCTATTTCCAAAGCTGTCAACCCACGGCCAATTCTGCTTCATTGACAGGTACTTCTACCCTTTGCCTTTAAAATCATCATTTAAAAGTGTCACCTCCCCAGTGTCTGAGATAATAGTTTATAAAAGATGACTTAAATGCATCAGTTAAGTAGATACCTAAGGGAACCAAATTATGAAATACAGAGGCTATTTCTCCCCAGCTGCTATGTTGTGTCGTCGATTTTTGCACCTGAGGTACGGGGGAGATGGGAGCCATGTGCAGGGTGAGGCAGTATGCCCACCTGGTTGACCCGAGGCGACACGGTCTTGTTCAGCTGTATTACATGAAGAAAAGGGAAACTTTCGTTTCCTGGGCCACTTCCCAGACTGTTCCCAGGAGTGACCAAGATGGTGCATGAGAAATGCACAGGGTATGTGGAAAATCTATTATTTATAAACACTGTTAAAAAAAAAAAAACAAACCCTAACAATAAGACAACAGTCCTAACACACACATGTTCTCGCAAACATTTTTTGCCTCATCTTTTCTGATCGCAACAGATTCCAGATAGGTATGACTTCTTCCGTCATTAGCCAGAACATTACCTCGTATCCTTTCACGCTGTCCCCCAGAGCTTCCACGATCCCAGAACACTCAAATCCTGGCACCAGGGGAGTCTTAGGAGGGTTATCGATGTTCCCTTGTCGTACCATCAAGTCAATGAAGTTTAATCCACTGTGAACGACAAATTGGAAAAGAGAGACATTCAAAATGAGAGCCAAGAGAACACAATGACCTGACTTTTCTTCCATTCCCTTCTCGTCCCTCCTTCCCTTGCCCCATTCCTCCCTCCTTTCTTTTTTTTTTCTTTTTTCTTCTTTCTTCCTGGCAAAATATGCCTAATAGTAAGTCATTTGGCTGGATCTCACTAATAAAGCAAAACAGTTATCTCTCTAGATAAGGGATGCTTTCCTGGCAGTTAAAATAGCCATCGCAGAGGTGGCCTTCCAATTCAAAAGACCGCCCCTTTGTCCCCTCAGAGCCTGCTTAATCTAACAACATGTACTAAATAGCCCAGTCATTAGCCATGCTAACACTTTATCAAGGGTAAAGAATATACTAGGAAGAAGTGATAAGAAGACACAGGGAAAGCAGCCAGACATAATGGCCATCAGCCAATCTACTGAGAATCAGAGAGAAAAAAGACCAACTTAAAAGGTCTTGGAACAACTGTCACACATAAGTCATCACAGAAACTCCTAGCAGCACTGTGCCATATACAGCACCCACAATGGCGAATATGAATGCCGGAGAGACTACGTCTAACAGGGGGACCGTAATTAGAAGAAGTGAGATCAAACGGATAGACCAGTGGATATGGTAATACTGGAGAGACTGTGTTGAAAATCTTAGTTCTCTCTGGATGAGAAAAGTGATTAGTCGTTTCTATTAACATATTACTTTTGAAATAGGAAAGTTATCATTAAGATATATTAAAACACCTCCTTGGAAAACCATACACTTGATTTTCGTGAGAATAATGCCAATGCTCCAAACTGTTGTTGTCTTTTTTTGAGAGCTACTCTTGGAAAGTGCATTGAATACTCATTAACTAATCAAATGAGAAAACACATCCCACTGAATGTGTATTTTTTTTCCACCGGATGCTCTAATGTACTTCCTGTTTTCATAAGCCACCATCTTAAGAAAGTCTGGGGTTATAGAAACCAGACTCTTCCATGTGGCCCATTAGCATCTGGCCACAGCTTCTTTTCCAAGCAAGACTGCTCGAACTACCTTTAAAACACAGCTTGTCCATTCCTCTCTCCACCTCTATGGAGCCAAGGAAACATCAAATTGTACCTATGGCTCCTGGCCTCCACTCCTCAGTCCCATCCACAGAGAATGGATAATGGCGAGGAGGGTGACTTCCTTGAAAGGTGGGCTCAAAAGGAGCCACCTTCCCAAGGTTTTGCTGCTCACACATCAGGCAAGTTTCACAACTGCCCCGGCTGAAGTATCGCTGATGTGTGTCCCCCTTGAAGGCAGCTGCATGCCTCGTATTTCTTTGCTTCCGGAGTGCCCGGCATGCACCAGGCCCGCAGCAACATAGCAGGCGCTCAAGAAAATCTGCTGAATGGAGGAATACGTGTGAGTATTCAAACACAGGTGCTGCCAGATTGAGTACTAACTCCAAACTGGTGCAGCCACTCTGGAAAACCGTATGGGGGTTCCTCAAAAAATTCAAAATAGAACTACCCGCCGACCGAGCAATTGCACTACTTAGGAATTCATCCAAAGGATGCAAAAATGCCGATCTGAAGGGACACACACACCCCAATGTTGATAGCAGCGCTATCAACAATAGCCAAATTACGGAAAGAGCCCAAATGACCATCGACTGATGAATAAATAAGGAAGATGTGGTATATATGATGGAACATTACTCAGCAATCAGGAAGAATGAAACCTTGCCATTTGCAACAACAACGTGGGTGGAACTGGAAGGTATTATGCTAAGCGAAATAAGTCAGAGAAAGACAGATACCGTGATTTCATTCATATGTGGAATTTGAGACACACAACAGATGAACATAGGGGAAGGGAAGGAAAATAAGATAAAAACAGAGAGGGCAAACCATAAGAGACTCTTAAATACAGAGAACAAGCTGAGGGTTGCTGGAGGGGAGGTGGGTGGGGCAGATGTGTTAAATGGGTGATGGGCATTAAGGAGGGCACTTTTTGGGACGAGCACTGGGTATCATATGTTAAGTGATGAATCACTGGGTTCTACTCCCGAAGCCAAGACTATATTGTATGTTACATAGCTTGAATTTAAATTAAAAAAAAAAAAGTGTCCAAGGGATGCTCAGAGTAACAGACACATTTCTGAAATGTGCATGGAGACTCCCAAAGATCTACTTTAATGGTTAACAGTTCTGAGGGTCATTGATTAACCAAATTGTTCTCCAGTAGCGTGGCCACTTTCTTAAGAGCTTGGAGAGGCCCTGGGCACCATTTCCAATGCCATCACTTCTCCCTCTGTAACCTTGAACAAGTTCCTCAGCCTCTGTAAGCCTCCATTTCTTCGTCGGTAAAGTGGAGGCTTATGATAGTACCTGTCTCGCAGGGGTGTCGGGAAAATTAATGACAGTTAAACACCTAAGCATAATGCCAGGTACGGAGTAAGTTTCAATAAATGCTAGCATTTAAATTTGTATCTTAAGAAGGCACAGTACGTGACACGTTTTAGGAAGACTCCCACGAAATAAGGGTTAAAGATAGTTTCAGAGCTGCGATGGGCAAACCTCTGCTATCCATGAACTTCACCTCTGCGAAACAGCCCATCTTCCAACAAAACCAAATAAATAAAGCATCGCTGTATAACAATAAAAGGAGTTTCTCCGTCCCAAATCAAGCACTTCATCTCGGTTCACGCATATTTTAGCTCACTGTATTTTCCTCTGCAATGAGAACCGCTTTAGCCCACGCACATATGCTCATGTGCCCTTAGGGTTGAGCAAAACCGTTCTTTCTAGTAGCCCAAAGTCAGCTGTTCCCCTCAAGAAGGAATGGATTCTTTCTTTCCTTCTTTTTTAAAATTTATTTTGTTTTTGAGGGACAGAAAGAGACAGAGCATAATCAGGAGAGGAGGAGAGAGAGAGGGAGACACAGAATCCGAAGCAGGCTCCAGGCCCTGAGCTGTCAGCACAGAGGCCGATGCAGGGCTCGAACCCACAAACTACGAGATCATGACCTGAGTTGAAGTCGGATGCTTAACCGACTGAGCCGCCCAGGCGCCCCGAGGATGGACCCTTTCTGAGAAGGGTTCTCCCACAGGGCTTCATGATAGTTGGAGGGCCCCCCAGAAGCAAGCGGATATCTAGAAACCCCCATTCTGATTTCTCTGATGATGAGGCAAGGGGAGAAGAGGAATTATCTGTGGCTAGATAACATTTATGGGACACTTGCTATGTAGCAGGCATGTCTTATAAGCATAATTGTTTACGGCAACCATAACAATGCTAAGAGATAAATCCTGTTACCACAGTTCACAGAGGTCAGAACCGAGGCATGTCGAGGTTCACGGAGCCAAGGTGGGAACGTGAGCGGTGTGAGTCCAGAGGCTGTACTTTTGCCTGCTGTGTTTTGCTTTGCTTTTGACGGACCACCCCTCCGTTTTCCCAGTTGTAGAGAGGGGGGCTTCTCGATTCATCTGTCACATTGAGCACTTACTCCATACTGAGTATCAGATATCAGAGTGAACAGGGGGCCCAAAATTGTAAAAGCTGATGACAATGTGGTGTGATGGGTGGTTTTACAGAAGTACCGGCAGAGAGCTCCCACGGCCACCAGGACATAGGCTGTCCCGCAAGATGACCGTGATGTCAGAACACTGGCCCCCAGAAGGACTTCCCCAACGGATCATTGCAGTGGCCCGCTGCAATCGCTATAGTGAAATTTAGATCCTTCTTTGTGGCCCTCTGGCTCCTCCCCAAGCGATTTGCTTGAAAGCCTTGAGCATTAGTTTTCTCACCTCAAAAATGGGATAGCAACGTGCTCGCCCTTTGGGGTGTTGGTGTGGCGTGTATGTGACAGTACATGTAAAACGGGGCCTCACACACGGGAAGTACTCCATAAATGTGAGCCGCGGTCATTGTCACCACCCCCCAGCCCACCATCTCCACGCAAAGAAGGTGTCATAGGTCAGGTTCCAGGGGAAGCAGACCCTGAGACTGAGGTTTGCATGCAGGAGGTGTGAGGGGCAGAACTCTAGGAGACAACCCCTCTGTACGTGTGAGGGCAGCTGGGCTGGGTAGAGGATGAAGTTAAATGCTGACATAGAAGCAAGAAGGACTCGTTGTATCCATGGAAAGCTCCAGAGCTACGATGGCCCCACAGGTCGTCATGAATCAAGGCCAGGGGACTAGGCTTTCATACCCTCGGATGAGAGCTGCCCCAGGGAGGGAGCACAGTCTGGGGCAAGGTGGCCTCCTTCGGCTGAGGGCAGTGCCTCTGCAGGGTCACAGCTATGACCGATCAGCCACCATCACTCCTGGTCCCGGGTCCTAGAAGGGGGTTCTGGGGGGTGCACCCCAGTATCCACTACAAGACGGGTGGCACATTCTTCCTTTGCAGGGTTTTATTCCTTTGTGGGCACAGAGCAGTTGTCCCTGATGCTGAATATTTATGAAGCTCCTTTTTTTTTTAATATAGGAAATTTATTGTCAAATTGGTTTCCATACAACACCCAGTGTTCATCCCAAAAGATGCCTTCTTCAATGCCCATCACCTACCCTTCCCTCCCTCCTACCCCCCATCAACCCTCAGTTTGTTCTCAGTTTTTAAGAGTCTCTTATGCTTTGGTTCTCTCCCACTCTAACCTCATTTTTTTTCCCTTCCCCTCCCCCATGGGTTTCTGTTAAGTTTCTCAGGATCCACATAAGAGTAAAATCATATGGTTCTGTCTTTCTCTATATGGCTTATTTCACTTAGCACCACACTCTCCAGTTCCATCCACGTTGCTACAAAGGGCCATATTATGAAGCTCCTTTGTATGGTGGTCCCTGAGGAGGAAATTTCCATGCATTCTTACAACTAAGGCAGGGAGGGTGCGAAAGAGAATGCGATCTTTCAGCTGGGACCTGAGAATATACGAGGAAAGGGAAAGGCAGGAATTGAAGAGATCAAAGCACCGAGAAAGGGGCGGAGACTGAAGAAAAATAGGAAAGGTGAAAGCAGGTGGGTTGTCAAAATACATGCAGGATTGGTCATTCCTGGGAAGGTCAGTGAAAACTTGGAGTTCGGGGCTTTCTATGGGTCCGTGGGAAATCACAGAATGCTGGATAGGGTGTGGACATCAAGGAGAACATGTCAAGCTCCAGGTGGGAAGTCTGGACTTCCCCGGGCTCGGGGAGCATCAGTGGCGACCCCTGCCAGCTCCCCAAAGAAGAAGAGGGCCCCAAAGCAGGATATGCACCTCCTTCACTCTGCTCTCGCCTGGCTGTTGCTGAGTTCATCAAAGCACTGAACTCCACATCCAAGTGGGGGCAAAGCAGCGGATGTGTGAGGCATTCCCTCATTTCCCCAGAACTGACGATTTTGGTTTTGTTTCTCCATCTCAGCTGATAACTTGAGAAAGCCCAGGACAATAGGCATTGGTCTCGGAAGATCTAGCTCCCAATTCTTTTTTTTCCTTTCTTTTTGGGCTTGTGTAAGTGCCTGTTGGGTTATCTCAAGACTGTGAGAATACACTGATACTAATCTGCTAGGGGAGCCAAAAAAAAAAAAAAAAAAAAACACTCATTGTCTGAAACAAGGACACCTTTTAGGCAAATCTCAAATGGCATCTCTCATTTGAGAGCAACCAGAATTGTCCTGGATGGACCTCAGGATAGAGAAGCCACCTGTGTTCCATCAGACTCTCCTCTCCCCACCGCTGCCCCGTGGTTCCCGACACTGGCCCCCTCCACGTGACCCTGCCCGCCCTGTCTCACCACTGTTTTTAGATCAACAGACCACTGCGGCCATTTGAGACCTACTGAAGTTCTCCGACACATCTGATGTTCTTTGTAATCTACCATTTTGTTTATTAAGTCAATAACGCCATTGTTGCCCCACCCAGATCCCCTTATCCACAAAATCGGGATGATGATGAGGGCAGCACAGTTTGGGCTACGGTTGTACAAGTCAGTTTGATTCCCTCTGAGAGAGGAAATACATTCAAATCCTGTGTCCAAATTAGCATTCAAAACACATTTCTGTAGTATTCTAACATGGAACAAAATGGCCAGTGACTGAGAGTCTAAATATCAAGGAGCCAGCTTTCAACAGAAACAGAAGAGTGTGGTCCAGATGGGTCCAAAACAAGCTCTCCTTGATCCCAAGACTAATCCCTTGATTTTTGGACCCGGAGTTATTTATTTACTCTCAGCCTCTCCTGAGGACACAGCAGGTATTTGTTCCTAAGAAGGTTTCTAAAAAGGTTAAAATCTCCATGTTCCATGTTAGACGTTGACCAAGTCATTGACTTCAAACGGGTGCCTGGCAGTGATTGGTTATGTAGAACATTCAGTCTAATTCAATTTAAATTCAGCGAGCCACCCTATGACTTGGGGCTTGGCATCTCCGCTTGTCAGGAGTTCGGAGAGGACAAATAAATGACTACATGGTGCAACAGTCCCCTTAACAAGAGACGGTACAAAGGTCATAGCTAGCACAGAGGGCAGTTACTGACTCGCTTAGCAGGAATCACGGAGGCACCCCAAGAAACCATCACTTAGGAAAGGGTGTATTCTTTGCTCCTGTTCTCGCAACCTCTTCTCCCTCATCCAACCTCTAAGTGGCGGGGAGAAGCCAGTGTCAGACATTGCAAGGCGCTTCCTGCTTGACTCCTTCCTGGAGACCCAGAGAGGCGGGGGCTCCGCAGAGAAACAGCCCGTTTTTGCTATGATGTGACATTATCCCTTAAGTCATTGCTGCTGTTAAAAACACCATTTAGTAAAACAGTTGTTTCAATTGGGGGAAAAAATGGGGTGAAGTCTAGACTAGCAAATTGTGCAACAGAACATTCTGCAGCGGTGGAAATGTTCTGCATCTGTGCTGTCCAGTATGGTGGCGTTGGCCATATATGGTTACCAAACACTTGAAATGTGGCTAGAGTGATTAAGGAACTGAACTTTTAACTTTAGTTAATTAATATTTAAATGTAATTAACCTAAGAAGAAAGCAGGAGCAGCATCACTATCCTATTGTCTTCCCCACAGATTATGAGCAACTCCAAGGCAGAGTTTGTCTTAAAATACACCTCTCTCAGTGTTCACTGCTTAGCACAGGGGGGGCCTTGCAGAAAACGATTCCTCCGCTGAAGGGGTCAGTAGGAAAATAGCTAGGAGTGATACAAGCTCTTTCCTTCCTTCTTGCTGAAGAGAACGAGCTCAGCCGTGCTCGATGCTTGGCGGCAGCCTTATTGAGTATGTTGGTGTAGCAGGAAGGGTGGAGGGGGACTGAGAAGATCAAAGTCCTGCTTGATTGATGTGCTTTGGGAAAAGCAAAGATTTACTTCTGGAAGGTAAAAGAATAGGTGTGAAAGGTGAGCAGAGATAAATGTACGAGACCAGGAATCTAAGGGTAGGATTTGCGAGTCTGGGGGAGTTTGAAGAGCACGGGGGCCAGGTTAAAGGTTAGCAGGAGGCACAGAGGATGGAAATGGGAAGAGGAAACTTTTGAGGCGTTTTTCTCTGTAGCACAAATGCGACCTGCTTTGGTGTTTTCCAAAGGACTCGACAGAATTTGACAGTGCTTTGAAATTCTATTGGAAGTTGGGCGAACAGACCCAACTACATCAAGGATACAAAAGGGAAAAGAAGAATAGGAAAAGCAGAGGCAATGTCAAAAGAGCAAAAAGATGAAGTCAAGTCTCCCCCATTTGCTATTGGCCGAGGACAGAGAGGTTGAGGCTCCAAGGGAGTGGGTGGGTGAAAACTGCCTTTGCTATCCATTTCCCATGAAGGAGCAGTCCCAGAAGAAAGGACCATCTCCTTTACGGTCAGGCAGAGAAGTTTCTCATGGATCTGAAGGCAGATAAACTTGGAAGGGCTGTTTTAGGAAGGTGGGCACATTGTTAGCAGCATTTACCGACCCAGGTTCTGGCTGCGAAATGCCGACTCAAAGTTTACTGCAAGGTCCCCAGGAAGTACAACGTTAGTGAGTTTAGCTGGGAGGCTAAAAAGAATCCATTTACAAGATCATTCAGACCAATCATAGGAACGGTGGCTCCCCATTAGCTGATAGAACTAGGTGTACTATAAACAAATGAAAAACAATTCTTTCTGAAAAACAATTCTTAAAAAAAAAAAAAAAGAAAAGAAAAGAAAGTCTGTAATTTGATGGATAGTCTGTTTGAAGAAGTACGCGTGTCTGTATTGGGAGGAAGGAAAGGGGGCCACAGAGCACAGCCTGAAAGCCTCACCAGTTTGGTGTAGAACTCAGACTGTCTGGGCCAGTGGGGTTGCCCCACCTTGTATCTGTGTGCCTGAATAGCAGCTAAGCCTTCTGGGGAAAAGAAAAACAATCATCCTAAGGGAACTACAGGTTGGAGCACATAAGTCTGCACGAAGACACTTGTGGCAATACAAGGGGGGAAGGGGCTTGATTCTGGTATGTGGTGTATCACCCTTCACCTCCAGGGGCTTGAGTCTAGGACAGAGGAGGGAAAAATGGGTACGAAATCCATGAAGATCAAGCCCTGGAGAGAGACCCGGGCTCAGTCCACATCAGCTCTCTTTGTCTCACTACTTGTGTGATCTTTGGCAAGTCCCCTCACCCCTTTGATCCTGTGTCTTCATCTGTGACATGTTTGGTACCCTAGAAATTCCTATAAAACCTGTAACATAAGTACTCAACGAAGGTCGTTATGATAATAGTGATGATGAGTAATTAACGAAAGAGCGTTACATTTATTGGCTCCAAAAAGCAGGGGCATGCGTACCTAAGGTGGCATATGTTGCTTATAAATGGAGTAGAAAGGGTGCCACAGCCTACAGGGAGGGCCGCACCCCGTGGGATGGAGAGGAAATGGGGGAACTTGGTGAGATGGCTCCAGCTATGGTGGGAGGGGCAGGACAGGACAATAGCAGGGGGTCAGAATCAATGAGGCGCATCAGGGCAACACCCCCTAGGAAACCCTTGCACCCACCTGGCAGATTTTGAAGGGGGAGGGTCCTGATACCTACCAAGGAAAGTAGGAACAGAGTCATGGACATACCGTTTGTTTTCAAAGACTGGGTTTTCTCCCCTCGTAGTTTGAAATGCGTATTTGTTTCCCAGTGTTCCTGAGATATAACTGACCTATAACATTGCATTAGGTTAAGGGGTACAACGTACGGATGTGATACATATGTATATCGTGATATGATTACCACAGTAGGTTTAGTTTGGTTAAATCTCATTTTAGCATCCAGGCTGCTGGGGCCTGGGTCCCCGGGGCGACAAGCCGGAATGCTCGAGTAAGTGGTCCTGGAATAACGGGATAACAACCCCCAGATGTAGCACGATGGGTTGTCTTCAAGATCCCTGGCTTCCAGCACTCGGTGCAGCGGGATGTCAATAAGGAGAAAATTACAGAGCATCTTGAGAAGTCAGAGACCCGCATTTCCCAGCCTAGGGAAAGTAGTGATTAGAGAATTCAAAAAGTGAACATCCAGCTTCAAGAGAACAGATTGTATGAAGGAGAGGTAAAACTGTCTGAATACGTAGCTCCTTTGGTGTCCTCGCCAGTCTCCGCGAAAAGACCCGCAAGCTGGAGAGATCCAGACCTCCTGACAGAGGAAGCCGAGGTGACAGAGGGGAGCCTGAAGCCACACCTGTGTGGACCGGCTACCACCCGTATCAGGAAAGTAAACACTGTTGGTGTTTACAAGTGGCAAGGCAACTTCTGTTGAAATGTACATCTAACATTTGGGGGACGGTCGGTCATGTATTCGCTCATTCCCCAAACATGTATTGAGTGCCTACTGTTAACCAAGCACCAGGCTTGGTGCTCACCAGTGAAGTGATGATAAAGAAAGTTTCTAGAATTTCCAAGATTACCAAATAGATTTAAAAGACAGTGGGCCTGACAGTTGGAAATATTATATATGTGTCATTTAATATGATTCAACAACTTGGTGCTGAGAATGTAATGTCCCAGGATAGGAAATGGAGCTGCCTTCCAGTCCCCTCTCTGACCCTTCACTTTTTGTGGTGAAGAACAGAGTCTCCCATCACCCATGACGGCTGCCATTTTGATCAGTTGGGTGTATCTTTTACCCCTCTCTTCTGGTAACTGCCCTCCATTCCTTTTGGAGTATGTCCCCACCCCCTCACACACACACACACACACACACACACACACACACATACATACACACTTCATGTGTTCCTGGTAAGGCAATCAATCCGGGTGTCCCATTTTTCTAGATCAGGGTAGGGGGATGTGAGATGCACACATGGCCAATCACAGCACCTTAACCCCTTGGGTCAGACAGAGAGAGAGAGAGAGAGATCCAGGGGCTGATACGTGATTCATGGAGGGCCATTAAGATTCCTTCCTCGATGTATGGAAAGCGGGAGAAAACCGTTCTCTCTGGGGCTTGCTACACTCGCACGAGGCAGCTGGGGCAGAAGGCCGCCATCTCTCCGAGTCTCAAGAAGGAAGCTCGTTGCAGGCAGAGCGCATGAAGCTAACTCATGAGAAGAAGACACAAGATGGAAGGGAAAGGAAAGGGGAGAGCCTAGGATTCCAGAGACAACGTCATCGCGATGGTCAGCATGGCGGAGATAAAGAAAAGAGAAGTCAGAGCAGAAGATCTCTGTGCTTAGCCCGGCCTCTGGCCCACGGTAGGAGCACCAGGCATTGTGCCTCCATCTCCTCTCTTGTTCCTTCGGAAATTCATCTGAGTCTTCTTGTGTACGTCATGGCATGATGGCACATCCTGTCTGGGCTACTTTGGATGTTAGCGTTTTGGAGTCTGATTAGGGCCTCTATCCAGAAAACTTTACGTAAAGTTGGGACTTTTTAATGTCCTACTTCTTCTCCCTACCATTAACATATATGAAGCATATACTACATGACAAGGACTTCATTCATTCATCAAATATGAAAATGCCAACCTCATCGCTAGAGACTTTAGACGTGGTATGTCTTTTTATACACACACACACACACACACACACACACACACACACAAAATTACCCCCTGAGTACTATAATGATACCCATAACACAGATGAGCAAACTGAGGTAATGGAAGACTAAGTCATTTTCCTAAGGTTAGATAGGTTGCTAAAATGATCTCATCTAAGATTCGAATCCAGGTCTGTTTCATTCCAGGCATTAACTATTTTATAACCAGAAAGCATACGTCCTTCCCATCCCACCTGGGTATGTCGTCCATGCCGGCCCGAGGAATGAATCATTATCATTCCCTTCACAGAAGACAATTATCCTGCATTGGGCTCTGGGGACTACAGCCATTTAGACAAGTCAGGAGTAAGCAGGCCCGTTGTTTCACTTCCCGGGGGGGGGGGGGGGGGGGGGGGGGGTCGGTCTAGGAAAGCACCGTCTCGCACACCCCTGGCTCCAGAACAATGATCGGGATGAGACTTGGGTGAGGGATCAAGGGTCACTGGCAGAATGAGATTGAGGACAGAAGCTCCCTGTGTGTTTCCATCAAGAAAATATAACATTCAAAGATGAAACAGCCTCTTTCACTGAAGCATAAATTTTGTCTCCTGGGCCTTCAAACATTGAATTTACTCATTTTAATACCAGGGCTCCAACCGATTTTCTGTGTGAGATCACACACAGAGGAATCAAACTAATTTGAGATTACACGCCCGCTACCCTTTTCCTGTGAGGAGGCTCGTCTTGTTTCTAATTAAACTTTTTCTTCTATGACGAATGCCAAGATGCCAAAAAAGCTCCCTATTGAGAGAAGTGCCAGGAACGTGGGGTCGTGGGGGCGCCATTTCCCCATGCCTGGGTGAGCTCCGTTGTCCATGTTGGATGCTAGTGATGTGCCCAGAGGTGGTGGGATTTGGGTTCCTCTGAATGAGAGCGAACCAAACTCCAGAGGCTTGACGGTCCTGCACATCCAGCTATCCTAGAAATCCCTACTGTCGCCCTCGGGTGGGCAGGCAGAGGGCCATCGCGAGTGAGGGTCGCAATAGGTCAATCCAAATCCATACCGACCCTGGAAATTAGATTCAAAAGCCAGCACCCTGCCCCCTGGTGCCAGTGTAGTCTGGAGGTGGCACAGCAGGACCAGGGACCAGAGGGTGGGGTCAAGTGCCCGCCCATCTTTTACAGCCTGGTTGACTAAGGAAGGAAATAGCCTTCCTTGAGCGCCCGCTATGTGCAGGGCGCAGTCAGGACGTGACAGACTCTCAGCTGGTCTCACAAGTACCGACCTGTGGGTGTAATTACCAAGGCGAGGCTATGGGCAAGTGGAAGGAACCGTCTGCTTAAGATCACCCAGCCACAGTGAGGTCGAGTTGGGGTCTGAACTCGGATCTGTTGTAGCTTCTCACCGCTTGCAGTGCAGCTCTCTTAGAAAGTAAGTGCGATGACCTCAGGGGGTTATGAGGGTCCGATGTAACGCAGAGAAGGACAACGAGCTTTGCGGCGGCCAAGACAGGCGAGGGGTAGGGTGAGCGAAAATATCAGCCGTCACGCCCTTTGCGTGTCATGGGCCACCTGCCGTTGGTTTCTTCTGAGATCAGGCTGCCGTTTCTGGGAACCTGCTCCGCGTCCGGTGTTCTGTCAGATGTCCTATACTTCCTTTTTCTGTGAAACACAAGAAGCCCTGATTCTGGGCTTCCTTTCTTCCTCCAATTGCTGGGGAGGCAAGAAGTCCATCCCATTATCGGCTGAAGAGAAGACACAGACACCACCCCCACCGCCCTCACCGCGGAGGACCCACTTAAAGGGAAGATGCACATTTTCCCGGATAAATAAGATCCCCGAAGTAGCGTCTCCATCTCGCGTCATCACCAAGCCGGGCTCGGTGTGAGTCAGACAGAGTCATCCTCTCCTGTCAAATCCTCATATCTCTCTCCGATACAGAGTCATCCAGAACACTTTGTTCCAATCATCATGGCAGAGTGGCTTTCTGGCTCGGGTAATAGGGACCGTCCAAGCGATTTCTCAGTTTTATAAGCACTCGTGTCACTTAACCTCCTGCACTCCATTTGTTTATCTGAATAAACACAGGAAAGATACTACTGGCCATATTTCATTAGATGGGCCTCACCAGTGACAGTTTAATGCCGTGTTGTTTGGGGATATTGTACAGGCAAGTTGCCAACGTCGCAGTAGCCCAATCGAGGCAAAGGGGGCAGAGGAAGAAACCTGAATGTCTTGAGTGGATCCGAGAAGTGGTGACTGTGTTTCATCAGCATGGGTATTCTGGGTCAACAGTCCTAGCCATCTGATGTTAAGTAGGTCTCCAAAGAGTCCCATAGAGGGGCGCCTGGGTGGCGCAGTCGGTTAAGCGTCCGACTTCAGCCAGGTCACGATCTCGCGGTCCGTGAGTTCGAGCCCCACGTCGGGCTCTGGACTGATGGCTCGGAGCCTGGAGCCTGTTTCCGATTCTGTGTCTCCCTCTCTCTCTGCCCCTCCCCCGTTCATGCTCTGTCTCTCTCTGTCCCAAAAATTAAAAAAAAAAAAAAAAAAAAAAAAAAAAAAAAAAAAACGTTGAAAAAAAACACAAAGAGTCCCATAGATCGGCAACGGAGGGAAAGTGGATGTGGTTTAGAAATACAAATGGCCATTTTGGGGGTGGGGGGCAAGATGGCACCGTGCCAACTTTGAGTCCTACCCGTCACGCTTTCGGTCAGTGAAATGCATTCCTGGTCTTTCTCTGTGTTCCTGCTTCCAGGCTTTGTGTCTGCCTGCCTCTCTCTACCTCTTGGTCCCTCACTGTCTGTCCTTTCCCTCTTGTGCCTTTGTCACCGAATCCCTCTGATTTTCCCAAACGTAAAGAGTGCAGGAACAAAGCTGGCTCGGACCGTCACACTGCTTTTCCACGTAGCAGTTTGTGATCTTAACATGGCTCTGAATGTCCGTTTCCCAACTTGAAAATGGAGATAGTAATACTGATATTGTGGAGTCATCCCTAGGATAACAGGAAACAAAGCCCCTGGCAGGCAACTCAGTTCCTGGCTCCTCACGAGTGCTGAGTAAGTGTGAGTTCCCTCCCCTGGCTCGATGCCCTCCACCTCCCTGACACGTTAGAAGCCCACCGTGTGTTGGCCTTCCTTTCGTGTGGCCTGCCCTCGGCCCATTTTCAGATCAGCCAATGCAGCCATGACCGGCTGGGACCATTTTTCATCCAACTGCTCTCATTCTAGCAGTTTCATGTGGCCTCTCTCTGTAAATCAGTCTGGGAAAATAAATGTCCCCGATCCATTAGTGCCTTTCCATCACAAGCCAATTTGAGCCACAAACCAGAGACAAGGCTTGTTAATGGCCACTTAAATATATTTCCGCAGCCCAGCCTGGAGACCCTCAGCCTCAAATCCTCCCAGCTCCTATCCAAGAAAAGCCCCACTGTGACAAGACTTCTGGCAGCAAAGGCAGTTGCGGGGGGGTGGGGGGAGGGACCATGTTCCCTGGTTTGCCTAAAACAGTCCCAGTCTGCTCCTGCTGTCCCAGAGTAACTATGAATAGTGCCCCTTTAACACCCCCAAAAGTTCCAGTTTGAATGAGACACCAGATGGAAACCAAGAATAATAATGTAATAATAGCTATCATTTATTGACCACTTGTATATGCCAGGCATCACCAAAAAGGTCTTTCTATGCTATATCTCATTTAAACTCGATGACAACACTGTAAAGGGAGGTGCTATTATTATCTCCATTTTATAGACCAAGAAGCTCAAGTTTAGAGAAGTAAGCGACACATTCAAGGTCAGCCAGCATACAGGGCGATGTCTGTGCCACATTCAAACCCCTTTTGCCTGGGCAGCACACCCATCCCCCGCCTGCTGGGAGTGCTGGCTGCTCAGGGCTCAGTGTAGTGCCCCAACCCCCTTCCCTCTTCTAGAGGAACAGCGCTCAAACAGGAGTCACCATTGCCTGAGAGGCTCCCTGCCCCCACTCAGAAGGCATCCCACAGCCCAGACCTGATTGACGACAGGGGGCCAGAGGGCGTGGGGAACACAAAGACTTCCCCTATTGCTGCGAGGTCAGACTCTAAGGTATAATTCATGCCCCAGAACTCCTGGCGGGATCCAGGGCAGATGAAATCCTTGCTTAGCTCCTCCCTTGTCCGGCTCCCCTTACATCCCTTTCCCCAAAAGCACCCCCTCAATCAACCACTTAAGAGAGCAGCCTTGTGTCTGGCTCCGCCTCTAGGGGGCAAGACCCATGACCTATGGTTAGCAAGAGATGGGGCTGGGACTCCTGTCTAGGAAGGTCTCAGTCTTCATCACAGAGCAAACGTAACATGACATCGCCTGTAATATCCACGTGATTAAAATGACGGCCTCCAAGTCCTCAAAGAAATAAGTCACACAGGCACAGACAGGACAACAGAGGTGGCAACAGTCACAACAACCACTCCTCATTTAGTGCCAGTCTCGTTTTTTGCATCTGATCCTCTCAACAATAGGAGGTTCATCTTGTCTGCGTTTTGCATTTGAGGCGCGGCAAGCTTGGAGAGGGGGAGATGTGTCCACTGAGGCCACACAGATAAAAAGTGCTGAGGCTTGGGCCTACATCCAGATCCTTCGCCTTCCAAAGTCCACGTGCTGTTTCCGCATGGCCATTTAAGTAGCTTGCCGTGTAAACTGCTCAGTGAACGGTGACGGGACCGGCTCCCCATCAAAGCTGATGCTCTTGTCACCAATTAGAAGACTCTGTAATCCCTCCGGCCCTGCACTCCCCAAAACGGTTCTTTCTGAGCTGCATTTGACCAGCATGTCTCCCTTTGGGGAGAAAAGCCATATTACTTTGGAACTAGCCAGAGAATGTTCTCTTAAGTCAGACATAAAAAAAAAAAAAAAAAAAAATCAAAGGAGCCATATTCACTGAAGAAGGGAAGGAAAGCAAGCTGTCATTGCATTGCCAAAGGTCCAGAGAGGTAAATCACATCTCCTGTGGCTCTCCCACAGAGGGAGACAAATGGAATAAAAGGAAAACAGCAGACGAAGATTCAGATCCTAACTGTACTATCTGTGTGATGTTTTTAGCAAATTACTCAACATCTCCAAGCCTCAATTCGCTCTAGTATAATATCCATCTTCTTGCACCATAAATGAGAAGGGGTAAATGAGATCAAATAGGCATTTCCCTGCACCTCTTCTCTTCCATTCCCATAAAACGTATGGAGTAACCAACTTGGACCCTCATTCTATGTCTGAATAATACTAGTTCAGACGGAGTCTGCTTTATTCCCAAGCAAATAGCATATCCTATTTGATGATAAAAGGTTTCCATTAAAAACAGAGAGCACATAAAAGGGGGACCTTCATCCAGGAAGCCATCAGCTGATTCATAAAAATACAGAATGAGTCATCCTGGCTCCAAGGCTAAACTTACAATCAGTGGGCATCTTTGGCCTGCCAATCCTAGCCCAGTGTAGGAGGAAAGACCCAGCGGGCAATCTTCACAAACCTACTTCAATCCCCCCTTGCAAAACCGATGAACTCTGTTTCCAGCTTGGGGAAATGAAAATCAATCTGGGGCCTTTGCAATACCGGATTCCAAATGTTGCCCCATGTCTGGTTGGCTTACTGAACAACTAGGGTGGGGAATCTGCAGTGATTCCAGAGTGTGTGTGTGTGTGTGTGTGTGTGTGTGTGTGTGTGCGCGCGCGCGCGCGCAGCTCCAATAAAAAACAGGCTTGTGCATCTGGCTTTGAAAATCAATCTCCTGGCTTTCATCTTGACATTTATTATTTCAAAATGCTTCAGTTCCTATCAGCCTCTAGGCAATTAGCATAAGACTACAGAACCCAGACCTATTTGTACTGCAAATGATGCTCTCTTCTTTAAAAAAGTAGCTTCAACATTTTTACCCTCTGAACATCCCCTCTGACAAAAAGTCCTAGAATCCAGTTTGGATGAAGGGGCATAAATTATATATACACATAGGCATCTATACCATATTTCTCATCAGTGGTGAAGAAAGGAGAATTACCAATAAATACATAGTTTTAGTTTTACAAGCCAGACGTTCTTTCACCAGCAAGTGAGAAAAATAATGATTCTGCCATCCCCGTCTGAGCGTCTTTTCTCAATCCATTCATTCAGCAATAACTTAGTCCTTCAGCAGCAACTGATGCGGGACATACTGTGTTCCAAGCACTATGCTAGGCATTGGGGATTTATTGGTGAAAAGGGCCGACGTAAGCTCTGCCTTCTGGGATCAATGTGCTTGGTTCAGCAAGAGTTAACAAAACAGAACTACACAGGATTCCCCAGTTTGCAAAAGCCTCTTCCCTTACCCTGAATTCCCAAAAGTCATGTCTGGAGTCGACTGTGACCAGCTACATGTATGAAGAGTGAGTCAGAGATCAGTGCCTGCCTCTCTTGACAGCCACCTTCCAGCCTGCCATGGAGTCCTGCACCTGCTCTCAAGGCAGCAACTGGGAGGAGAATCTCCTTTGCGGTGTTTTTTTGGTTTTTTGGGGTTTTTTTGTGGTTGTTGTTTTGCCTCTGCGTATGTTCCCAGAGTCTAGGTCTGGGATTTAACCTAAGAACAGGTAGGCTGACTGCTGCTTTCGGGGGGGAGCAGTGACTGCTGGGGACTTTAAAACACAGGCATGAGAGAGGGTAAGTCCGTCTCACTGTGCTGAGGGTAAGTTCCCCTTGGGAGCTTCCCATGCTGCTGCGTGACGAACTCAGTGTTGGATCCAGTGAACCCTTTGGGTTGAGCCCTCCCTCCTAGAACTTCACAGAAAGGATCATAGTGACAGCACACAGAGAGGCTTAAGCACTCCAAGGGGAATCCCAGGCGGGCCTAACTCTGAAGTTCCCCCAGGAGGAGTGGGGAATAGGAAGGGTACTCCGACTGCTGAGCTCCCTTTGAGATGGGGCGGGGGGAGGGGGGCGCGGGAGAAGATGACCAGTTGTTTGTTTTTCCTCTTCGGAAAAGCACAGAAAAAAAGACGCTGGCGGGGAAAAGCGAGCCTTGGCCTCACCCCTGACCAAGCTCAGATGCTTCAGGACCTAACCCCCCCCCCCCCCGCCCCTGCTTCCCAGTGCCTTTCCCCATCCCCGGGTGCCAGAGGAGCGGAGTGCACCAGCGGGGAGGGAGAACGCACCTCCCCAGCCCTCACTCTGTCGCCAGACCCGGCAGCAGTACAGCATAGAGGTTTAAAAAAGAGTGAGCAGGAAATCCTGGCCAGGTCAGTTAGTGGCGGCAGGGAGACTTTGGGCAAATCGCTCTTTCTGCGCCCGGTTTCCTCGCATGAAACGCCGGACAATGATGGTCCCTAACTGGTTGGGTCCCAGGGAGTATTAAATAAGATCGCACACCTAAAACTCTAAAAACGATGGCTGGCACACAGTCCTCCAATGGTTGTTATTATTCTTTAACCGTGTTACCAAACTCCCTCTCCCGGCAGCTCAGCTGTCCTACCCGACGGAGAGCCCCCAGCCGCGCAGTCTCCCAGACCCCGGGGCGCTGGGCGCCACCATCCACCCCGTTCCTCCCCGCCGAGAGCTCACAGTCCCCTCCGGTCACCCCTAGATCCGGCTGGGAGAGGGCGCGGGGCCACCTCGCGGCATCCTCCCCCGCCTCCGCCGGCCGCCGGCCGCCGGCCGCGGGGAGGCTCCGGGACCCGCGGGAGGGCGCGGAGGGGGCGCCCACGGCCACTCTTCCCCGCGCAGCGGCCGCGCCGAGGCTCCGCCACCCCCGCCCCGGGAGCGCCGAGCGCGCAAAGAGAGAAAGCGAGAAAGACGCGGATACTGGACCAGGCTTTGACGCGGATCTTGAGCTCGCCGTCCTGCGGCTCGGGCATGGCCTTCCTGGTGACCCGCAGCTTGTTGAGCCCCCCGAAGCCGGCCAGCACCACGGCGCGCATCTCCTGGGCGTCCCCGAGGCGGTGAGAGCCGCCGCCGCCGCCGCCCTCCGCAGGCTCCTTGCCTGCCTCCTTCTCGATCATTTGCTCCGTCTCCTCCGCCTTCTCCACGCCTTCCTTGGCCATGGCGCACGGGGGGCGCGGGGCGCACGGGCTGCGGCGGCTGCGGCGCGGGGGGCTCGGGCTCCTCTGCCGCGGGTTCCTCCTGTTGAATGTGGGATGCTCCGCTGTGCAATGGCTGCAGCCTCCGCGAGCCGCGCTAAGGGCCACAGCCTCCGCCGTAATCCTCGCAAGAGCCGCGCCCCCGTCCGCCCCACCCCTTCACCCCGCCACCCTCGCTCCCCGCCCTCCCTCCCTGCCCCAGCGAAGCCTCGACTCCACTTCCAGAGCCGGTCTCAAATCGGGCTCCCGATCGCAGCCCCAGAGCCCAGACTTGCCCAAGACTCGTGAATAAAACACGCAGAGAGGACGCCGTGTCCTCGGCGGGCGGCGCAGTACTTTGTTATTTACGGCGCAGGCTCGGCGCCTTGAAATGGACAGAGTCGAAAGTCTGGGCCTGGAGGATGCCTCCCGGAGACACGGTTGCCTCCTCCCGCACGGATCTGCGGGGGCAGGCGGGAGTGACGGGAGGTGGGGCTGTTTCCCAAATCGCAGGTACCCGCTGGAAGGGCAAAAAGGTTCGGGAAGCGGGAAACGAGAAATCCCACTTACTCCCTTGAAGAGTCTAAACCGGGGTGTTTTTCACTCCAGACTCTCGGGGTCAGCGCGCGTGTTCTCTTTAAGGGGCATCACCAGGAGCCTCTTTCGATGGCTAATTCTCACCACCCGCACCATTTCCGGGCATCAAAGAGGCTGCAGAAAAGAATCCTGTACCAGAAAAGGGTCCCCTTTTTGTTTTGATCACCAGAAGATCATTCTGTACTCTAGCCCCAACACACACACACACACACACACACACACACACACACACATTCCCCAGTAACCGGCAAAATTTTGGAGTTTTGTTATGAACCCTTTGAAAAGGAGGTTATAGAGAAACTTGAACTTTTTAGAAAAACGACGGGCAGGCGAGAGTATTGGTGGGCTGTTAAGAGAAAACTTGTTGTGGAGGAGTGCTGGATGTATATTCTATTACCGCGCAAACACGGCCACCTTTGGGACCTTGGGCGACTCATTCACCCTTTCTGACCCTCAACAACTTCATCCATAAAATGGGTACATTAATTTTGTTTATTTGCATTGTGCTAAGTGCGGGGGTGGATAGGACTTTCAGTGACACATGGTCCTTCCCCTTAAGGAGTTTATTCTCAATCGTAAGGTGGGGAGGACACAGCCAAGAAATGGAAATGACACAGTGAATGGTGTAAGTGCCTCTCCTCCTTCTGTTCTCCCTGTGCCTCTGTGCTCTAAATGCCCTGGCCTTCTGTTCCTCAAAAATGGAACCATGTTCCCTCCCACCACCTGCTGTCCCTTGACCTGGAATGTATGTTGCAAGTCCTTCATCTGGTGTCATCGCCGACTTCACTTTCAACTTAAGCACCCATTCCCTGTTTCCGCAGGTTGGGTCTGCATCCTTTATGGTAAACTCTCATGGCAGTTTGTAATGAATTTTTTTTATATGATCAACCTGCTAATTACTGTCTGTTTCCTTTTTCCCACTGTGGGCAGGGGCGGTTTCTGCTTTCATCCAGCATGGGTTTCCCTGGGGCTCAGCCCCTGATTGGTGCACAGTAGGAAATGCTCAGAAGAAAAAAACCCTTGTTGAGTGAATGAATGAGTCAGTGAATACAGCTGCTACTGTGGTAGCCCAGAGGAGGGAACTTGGCAGAGGAGATCCTCATGGAGGTGCGGACGTTTGAGCCAGAACTTGAAGGATAAGCCAGGTTCCTTGGGGAAGATCACAAGTCCGTTCAAACACGTGGAAAGGTAACGGGTAAAAGGAGAAGACACTGTCTTGATCTGTATGGACTGAGCATCAGCTGGGGTTAGCAGTCACTGGAGGCTAGGCGGAAAGATTGCTTCAAACCAGCTCTTGAAGTGTTTCACGTATCACGTTATAAAATTTAAGACATAATCATGGAGGCGACGGTCGCCACTTAAGTCTTAGGAAAACAAAAGCCAGGGAATGGCACGACTGTGTTTTAGGATCATAACTTTGGTGGGAAGTGGACGGGAGGTGGGGTGATAGATTTACTGCAAGTGTGAAGGTCAGTCAGAGACTATGGTGCACACACAGGCAAACAGAGAAGAGCCTCAGCCGAAGCGGTGGCTGGGGGATGGAGGCTGAGTAGACAAGGCTGGTTACTGTATTGAACACGTCATTGTAAACCCAATTAGGATCCCAAATTAGGAAGCCTGTTGCTAACGTGAAATAGAGCGTTTAGGCTGCATTCCATTCCGAAAAGAGACTTTGACAGCCGACCCTTGTGGAGCAAGCTTCAGAGTGGCCCCGCCCAAGAAGCGAGGAAATGGGTATTTGTCACTGAATTTTCTGCATGATTGGCTAAGGGCCGTTCCTGGACGCATGAGTTCCCTGGCACTTCCCACCTGCCCCATGCACCTGGGCTAAGAGAATGCCGGGCAGAGAAGTAGGAAGCCATTGTCTTGTATAGGCACTGGTGAGTTAGAAAGGGATATGGGTTTGAGGCTGATAACTTCCACAATATATGACATCATTTGGGGGTAGCTACTGTTCTGGACACCTTAGGTACATTTGATTCTCAGAATAACTTTATTAGGTAAGCATTATTATTCCCACTTTATAGAAGAGAAAACTGAGTTTAACATCAATGCTCTTAACATCTCATCATGCATATTTCTTTGAACGGGCCACCCAGTTCAGCTCCTGAAAAGTAATACTCCATGGCATTTTTCATATTCTCTGCTCATTTATTGGCCTCCTAATATCTCTGTCCTGCCAAAATTCTGTGCCTTCGTTGTGAGGGTTTTCCTTTAGCATTAGTAAAGGAAATCTACTTTGCAGTCAGCACATAGCATGCTTCAGAAAAATTGTTTGCCTTACATGTTAAAGGAAATATAATTACTCCCTCCAAGGGAATCTTCTGGCTGTTTACAAACCCCAGATTATAAGTGGTATGCAGCTGATTGTCACAACAACGGAGAGGAAGCACACTACAGTCTGTGCTGCTTGGGGAGGAAAACCTTCCTCTGAGTCCCATATACCACTATTTGGATTGTTAAGTATTCCCAAACCTGCTCCTCTCCGGTGGAATGTGGCAAGAGCGATGCTGCGAGGCACCTCTCCAAATCAACACACTAAATCTATTTTCAATTTGTAAAATGCATTTCTTGGGCGTTCACTCACTCAGAGCTTCAAGTTGTGAAAATAGCTTACGTTGTAGGCAACGTCAAACAGCGGCCACTTATGGTGAAACGCAGTGTTACAGCTCAGCTCTGTCCACTGGTATAGGGCCCAAGAACAGCTGTGAGCACATTTGAGAAGGGTATAGAGGGTCAAATTTAGGAACCCCTCAAGGTACTGGCCATCTGAGGGAGTGGCCAACAGAAATGAGGTCTTTGAGTAAGAATATAGGGGACACAATCTTAGTACAATTTTGGGAATGGTTTTCTAAATAACTTGGGATGGTTCAGTAACTTTCTAGAGAAATATGTGACCTAGGACAAATGGTCAATGTCTTCAGCATATCCTTTATTTTTTTCATATTTATCTATTTTTGAAAGACAGAGGTAGGGAGGGGCAAAGAGAGAGAGAGGGACAGAGGATCTGAAGTGGGCTCTCTGCTGTCAGCATAGAGCCTGACGCAGGGCTCGAACTCACAAACCGTGAGATCATGACCTAAGCAGCTGTGGGTCACTTAACCGACTGAGCCACCCAGGCTTCCCTAGCTATATCCTTTAATAATATTTCTTCTCTTGTATTTTCTTCAATATAATTAGGATCTTTTGGTATACACACATCGTATTATTTAATCTACAAAGTAATCCTGTGCCATAGGGACTATGATCCCGATCTTACATGGGAGGAGATTTAACAGAAACTGCACATCTTTCCCAAGGTCACCAACTTAGTCTGTAGCGCTGAAGGGATGTAAAGTGGGAGCCATTTGAGTCTAATATGTGGATACTTAACCGCTAGGCTGGAATGTCTGTGGTTTTCTATGCTGTTATACATTTCAAGTTGCTATAGAACGGGTCAAGGGCAAGGAGACAAATTTAGAAGGTCAATAGTGAAGAAAGGGAGGAGATGCATGCCCTTGAAAACTCTTAGTACAATCCAAGAGCTCATATGAAAGGACGTGCGCCATGATTTCCTATGGTTTGTGTTGATGTAATTTAAAAGATAATGGAGCATGATTGCCACCAGCTCAGCATTATTTTCAGAGAAGTTCAAGCTAGGTGTGCAGCCCCTCCTGAAGGTCGTAGAGGAAGCTTCCTAATTATATCTCGTAGGACCAGTCATAGGCGGCTAACTCTAAATGCGTCCGAGGGGAGAAAAAAGTGAACTGACACGTATTCATCCCGTTTTGAGTGCTCGCCTTGGGCTATTGCTAATACTGCAGACAAAATGGTGAAAGGGACAGACATAGTCCTGGTACGAAAAGGGTAGGATTCCTCCCAGGGAGGCAGATATTAGTTTAGGTTGGGCTCCCCAGAAGCACATTTTTGCTGCATTCAAATATCTGAAGGCAAATGCCTTATTTGCGTGGTGATTCCAGGAAATGGGGCTCTGTGGAAATGAGGCCACCAAGGGAAAAAGTCGAAGCAAGGCACGTTATCCAGCAGGTTATCAGTGTCATTGGCTCAGAACTCCAGATGACAGTGGGAAACTACCTCACAGGTGTCCTCATCAGGAGGCAAGGTCCATGGCGTGTCCACCAACTCCTGTCAGTCCTTGGTCAAGGGCTATTGGTGAGGGTGCACTCCCCGTCGGCCCCTCCAGTCTGCCCTGTGCGGGGGCTGCTGTGGAGTCAGTGGCTAGACCAAGCTATCCTGAAACTGTTGCGAGTGCTTCCATGTAACGCTGGGTCATCATGCATGGCAGTGAGTTCCAAGAGGGTGTGGGTGGAGCATTGACGGTCTCTGCTACAAATACTAAACAAAAAATGTTAAAGAAGTAATGAGATGACTTACCAGCCCGATAAGCACTTGCAAAGAAGAAATACCAAGTGCTGGCCAGAGGCTCAGAGAAGGCTTCCCAGTGAAAGTGATGGTATGGAGTCTCTACAAAGTCACCAAGGATTGATCAGTGTTCCTTCCAGCTCTGTACTTCACCTGAAGGAAGGATCAGCCCCCGTTCTCATGGTTCAAGTTACAGCCCTCACCTCCGGGTTCCAGGTAACATGATGGAGACGGGGGGAGGGGAAGAAAGGCCCACATCCTTTTTTTAAAGGTACTTCAAGAGTCCTCTGTGTCCATCTACTTCCCTCTTGTTGGCCAGAGCCCAGTCACATGGCCACAGCCTGTGGAAAAGGAAATCAGGAAATAGAGTTTTTTCTTAGTTAAGTGACCTTATCCTAGGTAAAAGTCAGGGTTCTACCACTGATGGGGAAGAGGAGAGAGAGTGCCGGGAGGTATAGCAGTGCTACAGAGATGCCCCTGGAGGAAAATGGAATATGCGTGGAGGATGGAGGCCAGTCCTTCCCATGCCTGCCGTAAGCGCGGCACTCTCCAGGGATCCCAACCCATGTGACTCAGCAATGTTCTCTCATCAACTCCTTTAAGACCATTTTTCACCCTCTTGGAATTTTCTCTTCATAGTAATTCCACTGGAATTTTACAATGGAGGTGAAGAAGAAAACCCAATTCTTTCCAGAACCAAAAGATACCAGTCGTAAGACACTGAAAACCATTTTACCTCTTAATGGACACGATCGTGTATGAATAGAATTAGAAACATTTCACCTCTCTTATCCATAAGTAGCTGTTATCCATAGAGATGATCTTATCAATCATTTAGTATTGTTTGGTAAATGTGGTTGGCCAAGTAGGAAGAATCTACCACATAAGACTGAGTAAGGAATTTAAATCAAGTAGTTTATGTTTTTGAAAACTTGTTCGCACTGAAAGATAATTTCTGAGTGATTTCTTTTACCCCTTCCCCTGAATATTATCTAGGGCTTTCCCGTTAGTGTGAAGCTGTTTGATTTCTTGCATGAATCATCGCTACAATGATACTGTCTGCCTCTTTCAAATGTTGCAGAGGGCTGTGTTTTCCCCAAAGTACTTTGCTATAGATCATTGTGAATAATGGTAAGGGGATAGGGATGTAAAATTCAGGTTGAGAAGTAAACAAAGCATTTACTCCTCAGATGGAGCCTAAGAGAAACCAGAAAGGAGGAGCATTCCCTCCCCTACCCCATCATTACCATTTTTCTTATAAGCTGAGAGAACCATACTATAAATCAGCATGAAATAACCCTCCAGCTAACTCAGTCTCTTACTTCCCTGATGTTTTGGGGCTAAGAGTTGATTTCCCGGAGAGCTTTGTTTCCTTTGTTGTTTTCTTGGCCCATATCCAGTGGGTTGGGGCTTTCTCAGAGTGATGACGGTGTGAAGCTACAAGATCTCAATGCAAATTGAAAATGCTCAGTATGAGAAAGGCACATTTTGCCTTTCCTCTTCTGAGATTAAAAGACTCAAGCCCCTTGGGGCGCCTGGGTGGCCCAGTCGGTTGAGCGGCCGACTTCGGCTCAGGTCACGATCTCACGGTCCGTGGGTTCGAGCCCTGCGTCGGGCTCTGGGCTGATGGCTCGGAGCCTGGAGCCTGCTTCCGATTCTGTGTCTCCCTCTCTCTCTGCCCCTCCCCCATTCATGCTCTGTCTCTCTCTGTCTCAAAAAGAAATAAACGTTAAAAATAAATAAATAAATAAATAAATAAATAAAAAATAAAAGACTCAAGCCCCAGGAGAAGCCTCTTCAGGGGCAGGCATCCTACCCTATTAGTATGCCTCTCCTACCCTACCTACCCTTCTAGTATGCCCTTCCTCTTCACAAAGTTTAATGGGCTGCTTTACCCAAAGTGAGTGAGCAAGGAATAATGTCCACTCATCATCCATCCACCCATCTACCCATTCATCTCACTATCCATCCATCCATCCATCATCCATCCATCCATCCATCATTCATCCATCCATCCATCCATCTGTCCATC